>NW_028168888.1:600000-1037500 GCF_964035555.1 Netta rufina | reverse complement strand
GGCTTAGGCTTAGGCTTAGGTTTAGGCTTAGGCTTAGGGTTAAAGTTAGTCTTTACGTTAGGGTTAGTGTTAGCGTTAGGTTTAGGTTAGGTTTGGAGTTAGGGTTAGGTTTAGGTTTCTGTTAGGGTTAGATTTAGGGTTACGGTTAGGTTTATGGTTAGGATTAGGGTAAAGATTAGGGTTCTGTTAGGGTTAGGGTTAGGGTAAGGTGTAGGGTACGTTTAAGTTTAGGGTTAGCGTTAGGGTTAGGGTTAGGTTTAGGGTTATGTCAAGGGTTAGAATTAGAATTAGGGTTAACGTTAGGGTTATTGTTATTGTTAGGTTTATGTTAGGGTTAGGTTTAGATTTCTGTTAGGGTTAGACTTAGGGTTAGGGTTAGAGTTAGGGTTAGGGTCAGGGTTAGGGTTAGGGTCAGGGTTAGGGTTAGGGTTAGGGTTAGGGTTAGGGTCAGGGTTAGGGTTAGGGTTGGGGTTAGGGTTAGGGTTAGGGCTAGGGTTAGCGTTCTGTTAGGGTTATGGTTAGGTTTAGGTTTAGGGGTAGCGTAAGGGTTAGGGTTAGGGTTATGGTTATTGCTAGGGTTAGGCATCGGTTTAGACTAGTGTTAGGGTTAGGGTTAAGGTTAGGGTTCTGTTAGGGTTAGGGTTAGATTTAGGGTTAGGTTTAGTGTTAGGGTTAGGGTTAGATTTAGGGTTAGGTTTAGTGTTAGGGTTAGGGTTAAGGTTAGTGGTAGGGTTAGGGTTAGGATTAGGGTTAGGGTTAGGGTTAGGGTTAGAGTTAGGTTAGGGTTAAGGTTAGGGTTAGAGTTAGGTTTAGTGTTATGTTAAGGGTTAGAATTTGGATTAGGGTTAACGTTAGGGTTATTGTTAGTTTCAGGTTTAGGTTAGGTTTAGAGTTAGGATTAGGTTTAGGTTTCTGTTAGGGTTAGGGTTAGGGTTAGGGTTAGATTTAGGGTTAGAGTTAGGATTAGGGTTAGGGTTAGAGTTAGGTTTAGGGTCAGGGTTAGGGTTAGGGTTATGGTTAGGGTTAGGGTTAGGGTTAGGGTTCTGTTAGGGTTATGGTTAGGGTTAGGGTTAGGGCTAGCGTAAGGGTTAGGGTTAGAGATATGGTTATTTCTAGGGTTAGGCATCGGTTCAGACTAGTGTTAGGGTTAGGGTTAAGGTTAGGGTTCTCTTAGGGTTATGGTTAGATTTAGGGTTAGGTTTAGTGTTAGGGTTAGGGTTAAGGTTAGTGTTAGGGTTAGTGTTAGGATTAGGGTTAGGGTTAGGGTTAAGGTTAGGGTTAGGGTTAGGGTTAGAGTTAGGTTAGGGTTAAGGTTAGGGTTAGAGTTAGGTTAGGGTTAGGTTTAAGGTAAGGGTTAGGGTTAGGGTTAGGGTTAGGGTTAGGGTTAGGGTTAGGGTTAGGGTTAGGGTTAGGGTTACTGTTATGGTTACGGTTACGGTTAGGGTTATGTTTAGGATTAGGGTTAGGGTTAGGGTTAGGGTTAGACTTAGGTTTAGGGTTAGTGTTAGGTTTAGGGTAAACGTTAGGGTTCTGTTAGGGTTAACGTTAGGGTTAGGGTTAGGGTAAGGTGTAGGGTAGGTTTAAGTTTAGGGTTAGGGTTAGGTGTAGTGTTATGTTAAGGGTTAGAATTAGGATTAGGGTTAACGTTAGGGTTATTGTTAGTGTCAGGTTTAGGTTAGGTTTAGAGTTAGGATTAGGTTTAGGTTTCTGTTAGGGTTAGACTTAGGGTTAGGGTTAGTGTTAGGGTTAGGGTTAGGGTTAGGGTTTGGGTTTGGGTTAGGGTTAGAGTTAGGGTTAGGGTTAGAGTTAGGTTTAGGGTCAGGGCTAGGGTTAGAGTTAGGGTTAGGGTTAGGGTTAGGGTTAGGTTTAGGTTAGGTTAGGGTTAGGGTTAAGGTTAGGGTTAGGGTTACGGTTAAGGTTAGGTTTAGTGTTTGGGTTAGGGATAGGCTTAGATTTAGGGCTACGGTTAGGGTTAGGGTTAGGGTTCTGTTCGGGTTAGGGTTAGGGTTAGGTTTAGAATAGGGTTAGGTTTAGGGTTAGGGTTCTGTTAGGTTTATGGTTAGGGTTAGGGTTAGGGTTAGGGTTAGTGTTAGGGTTATGGTTAGGGTTAGGTTTATGTTTAGGGTTATGGTAGGTTTAGGGTTAGGGTTAGGGTTAGTGTTAGGGTTAGAGTTAGGTTAGGGTTAAAGTTAGGGTTAGTGTTAGGTTAGGGTTAAGGTTAGGGTTCGAGTTAGGTTAGGGTTATGTTTAGGGTTAGGGTTAGTTAGGGTTAGGGTTAGGGATAGGGTTAGGGTGAGGGACAGTGTTAGGGTTAGTGTTAGTGTTAGGTTTAGGGTTAAAATTAGGTTAGGGTTAGGGTTAGGTTTAGTGTTAGTGTTAGGGTTAGGGTTATGTTTAGGATTAGGGTTATGGTTAGGGTTAGGGATAGGGTTAGGTTTCTGTTTTGGTTAGGGTTAGAGTTGGTTAGGTTTAGGGTTAGGGTTAGGGTTAGGGTTAGGGTTAGGGTTAGGGTTAGGGTTAGGGTTAGGGTTAGGGTTAGGGTTAGGGTTAGGGTTAGGGTTAGCGTTAGCGTTAGCGTTAGATTTAGGGTTTTGTTTAGGGTTAGGTTTAGGTTTAGTGTTAGGGTTAGGGTTAGGGTTAGGGTTAGGGTTATGGTTAGGTTTAGGGTTAGGGCTAGTGTTCTGTTAGTGTTAGGGTTAGTGTTAGGAATTGGTTTAGGGTTAGGTTTAGTGTTTGGGTTAGGGTTAGGGTTAGGGTTATGGATAGGGTTAGGGTTAGGGTTAGGGTTACGGTTACGGTTAGGGTTAGGGCTAGGTTAAGGGTTAGGTTTAGACTAAGTTTAGGGTTTGTGTTAGCTTTAGGGTTCTGTTAGGTTTAGGGTTAGGGTTAAGCTTACGGTTAGGGTTAGGGTTAGGGCTAGGTTTCTGTTATTGTTAGGTTAGGGTTAGGGTTTGGTTTAGTGTTAGGTTTCGTGTTTGGGTTAGGATTAGGTTTAGGGTTACGTTTAGGGTTGGGGTTAGGGTTAGGTATAGCGTAGGGGTTCGGGTTAGTATTAGGGCTCTGTTAGGGTTAGTGTTATGTTTAGGGTTAGGGTAGGTTTAGGGTTAGGGTTAGGGTTAGAGTTAGGTTAGAGTTAAGGTTAGGGTTACAGTTAGGTTAGGGTTAGGGTTAGGGTTAGGGTTAGGGTTAGGCTTAGGGTTAGGGTTAGGGTTAGGATTAGGGTTAGTGTTAGGTTTAGGGTTAGGGTTAGGGTTAGGGTTAGGGTTAGGGTTAGGGTTAGGGTTAGAATTAGGTTAGGGTTATGGTTAGGGTTAGGGTTAGGGTTACGGTTAGGTTTAGGGTTAAGGCTAAGGTTCTGTTAGTGTTAGGGTTACGGTTAGGGTTAGGCTTAGGATTAAGGTTAGTGTTAACGTTAGGGTTAGTGTTAGTGTTAGATTTAGGTCAGGTTTAGAGTTAGGGGTAGGTTTACGTTTCTGTTAGGGTTAGACTTAGGGTTAGGGTTAAGGTTAGGGTTAGGGTTAGGGTAAGGTGTAGGGTAGGTTTAAGTTTAGGGTTATGGTTAGGGTTATGGTTAGGGTTAGGGTTAGGGTTAGGGTTACGGTTACGGTTAGGGTTAGGGCTAGGGTTCTCTTAGTGTTAGGGTTAGTGTTAGGGTTTGGTTTAGGGTTAGGTTTAGATTTAGTGTTAGGGTTAGCGTTAGGGTTAGGGTTAGGGTTAAGGTTAGGGTTAGGGTTATGGTTAGGGTTAGGGTTATGGTTAGGGTTAGGGCTAGGTTAAGGGTTAGGTTTAGACTAGGGTTAGGGTTAGTGTTAGCGTTAGGGTTCTGTTAGGGTTAAGGTTAGGGTTAGGGTTACGGTTAGGTTTAGGGTTAGGGCTAAGGTTCTGTTAGTGTTAGGGTTAGGGTTAGGGTTTGGTTTAGGGTTAGGTTTAGGTTTAGTGTTAGGTTTAGTGTTAGGGTTATTGTTAGGGTCAGGGTTAGGGTTAGGGTTAGGGTTAGTGTTACGGTTACGGTTATTGTTAGGGTTAGGATAAGGGATAGGTTTAGGGTTAGTGTTAGGCTTCTATTAGGGTTAGGGTTAGAGTAGTTTTAGGGTTAGGTTAGGGTTAGGGTTAGGGTTAGGCTTAAGTTTAGTGTTAGGTTTAGGGTTAGAGTTACTTTTATGGTTACGGTTAGGATTGTAGTTAGCATTATGTTTAGGGTTATTGTCAGGGTTAGAGTTAGGGTTAGGGTTACGGTTACGGTTAGGGTTAGGGTTTCGGTTAGGGTTAGGAATAGGTTTAGGGTTAGGGTTAGGGTTAGGGATAGGGTTAGGATTAGGGTTAGATTTAGATTTAGGTTAGTGTTAGGGTTAGGGTTAGCGTTAGGGTTAGGGTTAGTGTTCTGTTAGGGTTAGACATATTGTTAGGTTTAGGGTTAGCGTAAGGTTTGCGTTAGGGTTAGTGTTACGGTTATGTTTAGGGTTCTGTTAGGGTTAGATTTAAAGTTAGGGTTAGGGTTAGGGTTCGGGTTAGGTTTGGGTTATGTTCAGGGTTAGGGTTCGGTTAGGGTTACCGTTAGGGTTAGGGTTAGTTTTAGGGTTAGGTTTAGGGTTAGTGTTAGGGGTTAGCGTTAGGGTTAGGGTTAGGGTTAGGGTTAGGGTTAGGGTTAGGGTTAGGTTTAGCATTAGGGTTAGGTGTAGGGTTAGGGTTCTGTTAGGGTTAAGGTTACGGTTGTGGTTAGGGTTAGGTTTAGGGTTCTGTTAGGCTTAGACTTAGGGTTAGGGTTAGGGTTATGTTTAGGGTTAGGGTTAGTGTAATGTTAGGTTTAGACTTAGGGTTAGGGTTAGCGTAAGTTTTACGTTAGGGTTAGGGTTAGGGTTATGTTTAGGGTTCTGTTAGGGTTAGACATAGGGTTAGGGTTATGGTTAGGGTTAGTATTAGGATTAATGTTAGAGTTAGGGTTAGGGTTCAGGTTACGGTTACGGTTAGGTTTAGGGTTAGAGTTAGATTTAGGGTCAGTGTTAGGCTTCTGTTAGGGTTAGGGTTAGGATTATTGTTAGGGTTAGGGTAGGTTTTGGGTTAGGTTTAGGGTTAGTGTTAGGGTTAGAGTTAGGGCTAGGGTTAGGCTTCGGTTTAGTCTAGGGTTAGGGTTAGCGTTAGGGTTAGGTTTCTTTTAGGGTTAGGGTTACGGTTAGGGTTAGGGTTCTGTTAGGGTTAGGGTTAGGGTTAGGGTTAGGTTTAGTGTTAGGGCTAGGATTAGGGTTAGGGTTAGGGTTAGGGTTAGTGTTAGGGTTAGGGTTAGGGTTATGGTTAGGGTTAGGTTTAGTGTTAGGGCTAGGATTAGGGTTAGGGTTAGGGTTAGGGTTAGGGTTAGGGTTAGGGTTAGGGTTAGGGTTAGAGTATGGTTTCTGGTTACGGTTACGGTTAGGATTAGGATTAGGGTTAGGTTTAGGGGTGGCGTTAGTGTTAGGTGTAGCGTTAGGGTAAGGGTTAGTGTTAGGGCTCTCTTAGGGTTAGTGTTATGTTTAGGGTTAGGGTATGTTTAGGGTTAGGGTTAGGGTTAGGGTTAGGGTTAGGGTTAGGGTTAGGTTTAGGGTTAGGGTTAGAGTTAGGGTTAGGGTTATGGTTAGTGTTAGGGTTATTGTTAGGGTTAGAATTAGGTTAGGGTTAGGGTTAGGATTAGGGTTAGAGTTACGGTTAGGGTTATGTTTAGGATTAGGGTTATGGTTAGGCTTAGGGTTAGGGTAAGGGTTAGGGTTAGTGTTAGGGTTAGGCTTATGGTTAGGTTTAGTATTAGTGTTACGTTTAGGGTTAGGGCTAGGGTTAGGCTTCGGTTTAGACTAGGGATAAGGTTAGGGTTAGGGTTCTGTTAGTGTTAGTGTTAGGGTTAGGGTTAGGGTTAGGGTTAGGGTTAGTGTTAAGGTTGTATTAGGGTTAGGGTTAGGGTTATTGTTAGTGTAAGGGGTAGGGTAGGTTTGGGTTTAGGGTTAGGACTCTGTTAATTTTAGGGTTAGGGTTAGGGTTACTGTTACGGTTAGGCTTAGTGTTAGGTTAGGGTTAGGGTTAGGGTTACGGTTACTGTTAGGGTTAGGGTTAGTATAAGGGTTAGGGTTACTGTTAGGGTTAGGGTTATGTATAGGGTTAGGGTTAGGGTTAGGGTTAGGGTTAGGGCTATGGTTAGGCTTCAGTTTAGACTAGGGTTAGGGTTAGCGTTAGGGTTAGGGTTCTTTTAGGGTTAGGGTTAGGGTTAGGGTTAGGGTTCTGTTAGGGTTAGGGTTAGGGTTAGGTTTAGTGTTAGGGTTAGGATTAGGGTTAGGTTTAAGGTTAGGGTTACGGTTAGGGTTAGGGCTAGGTTAAGGGTTAGGTTTAGCCTAGGGTTAGGGTTAGTGTTAGCGTTAGGTTTCTGTTAGGGTTAGGGTTAGGGTTAGCGTTACCGTTAGGTTTAGGGTTAGGGCTAAGGTTCTGTTAGTGTTAGGGTTATGGTTAGGGTTTGGTTTAGGGTTAGGTTTAGGTTTAGTGTTAGGGTTAGGGTTAGGGTTAGGGTTAGGGTTAGGTTTAGGGTTTGGGTTAGGGTTACGGTTACGGTTATTGTTAGGGTTAGGATAAGGGATAGGTTTAGGGTTAGTGTTAGGCTTCTGTTAGGGTTAGGGTTAGAGTAGGTTTAGGGTTAGGTTAGGGTTAGGGTTAGGGTTAGGGTTAGGTTTAAGTTTAGTGTTAGGTTTAGGGTTAGAGTTACTTTTATGGTTAGGGTTAGGATTATAGTTAGCATTATGGTTAGGGTTATTGTCAGGGTTAGAGTTAGGGTTAGGGTTACGGTTACGGTTAGGGTTAGGGTTTGGGCTCTGTTAGGGTTAGGGTTTCGGTTAGGGTTAGGAATAGGTTTACGGTTAGGGTTATGGTTAGGGTAGGTTTAGGGTTAGGGTTAGGGTTAGGTTTAGGGTTAGGTTTAGGGTTAGGGTTAGGGTAGGGGTTAGCGTTAGGGTTAGGGTTAGGGTTAGGGTTAGGGTTAGGGTTAGGGTTAGGGTTAGTGTTAGAGTATGGTTTCCGGTTATGGTTACGGTTAGGGTTAGGATTAGGGTTAGGTTTAGAGTTGGCGTTAGTGTTAGGTATAGCGTTAGGGTAAGGGTTAGTGTTAGGGCTCTCTTAGGGTTAGTGTTATATTTAGGGTTAGGGTATGTTTAGGGTTAGGGTTAGGGTTAGGGTTAAGGTTAGCGTTAGGGTTAGGGTTAGGATTAACGTTAGGGTTAGGGGTAGAGTTAGGTTAGGGTTAAGTTTAGGTTTAGAGTGAGGTTAGGGTTAGGGTTAGGGTTAGGGTTAGGGTTAGGGTTAGGGTTAGAGTTAGGGTTAGGGTTATTGTTATGTTTAGGATTAGGGTTATGGTTAGGCTTAGGGTTAGGATAAGGGTTAGGGTTAGGTTTAGGGTTAGGTTTAGTGTTATGTTAGGGTTAGGGTTAGGTTTAGTATTAGAGTTACGGTTAGGGTTAGGGCTAGGGTTAGGCTTCGGTTTAGACTAGGGATAGGGTTAGGGTTAGGGTTAGGGTTCTGTTAGTGTTAGTGTTTGGGTTAGGGTTAGGGTAGAGTTCTGTTAGTGTTACGGTTAGGGTTAGGTTTAGGGTTAGGGTTAGGGTTAAGGTTCTATTAGGGTTAGGGTTAGGGTTATTGTTAGGGTAAGGGGTAGGGTAGGATTGGGTTTAGGGTTAGGACTCTGTTAGGGTTAGGCTTAGGGTTAGGGTTAGGGTTAGGTTTAGTGTTCTGTTAGGGTTAGACATAGGGTTAGGTTTAGGGTTAGCGTGAGGTTTGCGTTAGGGTTAGTGTTAGGGTTATGTTTAGGGTTCTGTTAGGGTTATATTTAAGGTTAGGGTTAGGGTTAGGGTTCGGGTTAGGTTTGGGTTATGTTCAGGGTTAGGGTTCGGTTAGGGTTAGGGTTAGGGTTAGGTTTAGGGTTAGGTTTAGGGTTAGGGTTAGGGTAGGGGTTAGCGTTAGGGTTAGGGTTAGGGTTAGGGTTAGGGTTAGGGTTAGGGTTAGGGTTAGGGTTAATGTTATGGTTAGGGTTATGTATAGGGTTAGGGTTAGGGTTAGGGTTAGGGTTAGGGCTAGGGTTAGGCTTCCGTTTAGACTAGGGTTAGGGTTAGCGTTAGGGTTAGGGTTCTTTTAGGTTTAGGGTTAGGATTAGGGTTAGGGTTAGGGTTAGGGTTAGGTTTAGGGTTCTTTTAGGTTTAGGGTTAGGGTTAGGGTTAGGGTTAGGGTTAGGGTTCTGTTAGGGTTAGGGTTAGGGTTAGGGTTAGGGTTTGGTTTATTGTTAGGGTTAGTGTTACGGTTAGGGTTAGGGTTAGGGTTAGGTTTAGGGTTAAAGTTAGGTTTCTGTTAGAGTTAGGGGTAGGGTTATGGTTTGGGTTAGGGTAGGTTTAGGGTTAGGGTTAAGGTTCTATTAGGGTTAGGGTTAGGGTTATTGTTAGGGTAAGGGGTAGGGTAGGTTTGGGTTTAGGGTTAGGACTCTGTTAGTTTTAGGGTTAGGGTTAGGGTTACTGTTACGGTTAGGGTTCGTGTTAGGTTAGGGTTAGGGTTAGTGTTAGGGTTAGGGTTAGGGTTAGGGTTAGGGTTAGGGTAAGGGTTAGGGTTAAGGTTGTGTTAGGGTTAGGGTTAGGGTTATTGTTAGTATAAGGGGTAGGGTAGGTTTGGGTTTAGGGTTAGGACTCTGTTAGTTTTAGGGTTTGGGTTAGGGTTACTGTTACGGTTAGGGTTAGTGTTAGGTTAGGGTTAGGGTTAGGGTTAGGGCTAGGGTTAGGCTTCAGTTTAGACTAGGGTTAGGGTTAGCGTTAGGGTTAGGGTTCTTTTAGGGTTAGGGTTAGGGTTAGGGTTAGGGTTAGGGTTCTGTTAGGGTTAGGGTTAGGGTTAGGGTTAGGTTTAGTGTTAGGGTTAGGTTTAGGGTTAGGGTTAAGGTTAGGGTTACGGTTAGGGTTAGGGCTAGGTTAAGGGTTAGGTTTAGACTAGGGTTAGGGTTAGTGTTAGCGTTAGGTTTCTGTTAGGGTTAGGGTTACCGTTACTGTTAGGTTTAGGGTTAGGGCTAAGGTTCTGTTAGTGTTAGGGTTATGGTTAGGGTTTGGTTTAGGGTTATGTTTAGGTTTAGTGTTAGGGTTAGGGTTAGGGTTAGGGTTAGGGTTAGGTTTAGGGTCTGGGTTAGGGTTACGGTTACGGTTATTGTTAGGGTTAGGATAAGGGATAGGTTTAGGGTTAGTGTTAGGCTTCTGTTAGGGTTAGGGTTAGAGTAGGTTTAAGGTTAGGTTAGGGTTAGGGTTAGGGTTAGGCTTAAGTTTAGTGTTAGGTTTAGGGTTAGAGTTACTTTTATGGTTAGGGTTAGGGTTATAGTTAGCATTATGGTTAGGGTTATTGTCAGGGTTAGAGTTAGGGTTAGGGTTACGGTTACGGTTAGGGTTAGGGTTTGGGCTCTGTTAGGGTTAGGGTTTCGGTTAGGGTTAGGAATAGGTTTACTGTTAGGGTTAGGGTTAGGGTAGGTTTAGGGTTAGGTTTAGGGTTAGGGATAGGGTTAGGATTAGGGTTAGATTTAGATTTAGGTTAGTGTTAGGGTTAGGGTTAGGGTTAGGGTTAGGGTTAGGGTTAGGGTTAGGGTTATGGTTAGGGTTAGTGTTCTGTTAGGGTTAGACATAGGGTTAGGTTTAGGGTTAGCGTGAGGTTTGCGTTAGGGTTAGTGTTAGGGTTATGTTTAGGGTTCTGTTAGGGTTATATTTAAGGTTAGTGTTAGGGTTAGGGTTCGGGTTAGGTTTGGGTTATGTTCAGGGTAAGGGTTCGGTTAGGGTTAGGGTTAGGGTTAGGTTTAGGGTTAGGTTTAGGGTTTGGGTTAGGGTAGGGGTTAGCGTTAGGGTTAGGGTTAGGGTTAGGTTTAGGGTTAGGGTTAGGTTTAGCATTAGGGTTAGGTGTAGGGTTAGGGTTCTGTTAGGGTTGTGGTTAGGGTTAGGTTTAGGGTTCTGTTAGGCTTAGACTTAGGGTTAGGGTTAGGGTTAGGGTTAGGGTTAGGTTAGAGTATGGTTTAGAGTTAGGGTTAGTGTTAGAGTATGGTTTCCGGTTACGGTTACGGTTAGGGTTAGGATTAGGGTTAGGTTTAGGGTTGGCGTTAGTGTTAGGTATAGCGTTAGGGTTAGGGTTAGTGTTAGGGCTCTGTTAGGGTTAGTGTTATGTTTAGGGTTAGGGTATGTTTAGGGTTAGGGTTAGGGTTAGCGTTAAGGTTAGCGTTAGGGTTAGGGTTAGGATTAACGTTAGGGTTAGGGTTAGAGTTACGTTAGGGTTAAGGTTAGGTTTAGAGTTAGGTTAGGGTTAGGGTTAGGGTTAGGGTTAGGGTTAGGGTTAGGGTTAGGGTTAGAGTTAGGGTTAGGGTTATTGTTATGTTTAGGATTAGTGTTATGGTTAGGCTTAGGGTTAGGGTAAGGGTTAGGGTTAGTGTTAGGTTTAGGGTTAGGGTTAGTGTTAGGGTTAGGCTTATGGTCACGTTTAGTATTAGGGTTACGGTTAGGGTTAGGGTTAGGGCTAGGTTTAGGCTTCGGTTTAGACTAGGGATAGGGTTAGGGTTAGGGTTAGGGTTCTGTTAGTGTTAGGGTTAGGATTAGGGTTAGGGTAGAGTTCTGTTAGTGTTATGGTTAGGGTTAGGGTTAAGGTTCTTTTAGGGTTAGGGTTAGGGTTATTGTTAGGGTAAGGGGTAGGGTAGGTTTGTGTTTAGGGTTAGGACTCTTTTAGCTTTAGGGTTAGGGTTAGGGTTAAGTAAAAGGGTTAGGGTTACTGTTAGGGTTAGGGTTATGTTTAGGGTTATGTATAGGGTTTTGGTTAGGGTTAGGTTTAGGGCTAGGGTTAGGCTTCGGTTTAGACTAGGGTTAGGGTTAGCGTTAGGGTTAGGGTTCTTTTAGGTTTAGGGTTAGGGTTAGGGTTAGGGTTCTGTTAGGGTTAGACTTAGGGTTAGGGTTAGAGTTAGGGTTAGGGTTAGGGTTAGAGTTAGGTTTAGGGTCAGGGCTAGGGTTAGGGTTAGGGTTAGGATTAGGGTTAGGGTTAGGTTTAGGGATAGGTTAGGGTTAGGGTTAAGGTTAGGGTTAGGGTTACGGTTAAGGTTAGGTTTAGGGTTAGGGTTAGGGATAGGCTTAAATTTAGGGCTACGGTTAGGGTTAGGGTTAGGGTTAGGTTTAGAGTTGGCGTTAGTGTTAGGTATAGTGTTAGGGTAAGGGTTAGTGTTAGGGCTCTCTTAGGGTTAGTGTTATATTTAGGGTTAGGGTATGTTTAGGGTTAGGGTTAGGGTTAGGGTTAAGGTTAGCGTTAGGGTTAGGGTTAGGATTAACGTTAGGGTTAGGGGTAGAGTTAGGTTAGGGTTAAGTTTAGGTTTAGAGTGAGGTTAGGGTTAGGGTTAGGGTTAGGGTTAGGGTTAGGGTTAGGGTTAGGGTTAGGGTTAGGGTTAGAGTTAGGGTTAGGGTTATTGTTATGTTTAGGATTAGGGTTATGGTTAGGCTTAGGGTTAGGATAAGGGTTAGGGTTAGGTTTAGGGTTAGGTTTAGTGTTAGGGTTAGGGTTAGGGTTAGGTTTAGTATTAGAGTTACGGTTAGGGTTAGGGCTAGGGTTAGGCTTCGGTTTAGACTAGGGATAGGGTTAGGGTTAGGGTTAGGGTTCTGTTAGTGTTAGTGTTAGGGTTAGGGTTAGGGTTAGGGTAGAGTTCTGTTAGTGTTACGGTTAGGGTTAGGTTTAGGGTTAGGGTTAGGGTTAAGGTTCTATTAGGGTTAGGGTTAGGGTTATTGTTAGGGTAAGGGGTAGGGTAGGATTGGGTTTAGGGTTAGGACTCTGTTAGGGTTAGGCTTAGGGTTAGGGTTAGGGTTAGGTTTAGTGTTCTGTTAGGGTTAGACATAGGGTTAGGTTTAGGGTTAGCGTGAGGTTTGCGTTAGGGTTAGTGTTAGGGTTATGTTTAGGGTTCTGTTAGGGTTATATTTAAGGTTAGGGTTAGGGTTAGGGTTCGGGTTAGGTTTGGGTTATGTTCAGGGTTAGGGTTCGGTTAGGGTTAGGGTTAGGGTTAGGTTTAGGGTTAGGTTTAGGGTTAGGGTTAGGGTAGGGGTTAGCGTTAGGGTTAGGGTTAGGGTTAGGGTTAGGGTTAGGGTTAGGGTTAGGGTTAGGGTTAGGGTTAATGTTATGGTTAGGGTTATGTATAGGGTTAGGGTTAGGGTTAGGGTTAGGGTTAGGGCTAGGGTTAGGCTTCCGTTTAGACTAGGGTTAGGGTTAGCGTTAGGGTTAGGGTTCTTTTAGGTTTAGGGTTAGGATTAGGGTTAGGGTTAGGTTTAGGGTTCTTTTAGGTTTAGGGTTAGGGTTAGGGTTAGGGTTAGGGTTCTGTTAGGGTTAGGGTTAGGGTTAGGGTTAGGGTTTGGTTTATTGTTAGGGTTAGTGTTACGGTTAGGGTTAGGGTTAGGGTTAGGTTTAGGGTTAAAGTTAGGTTTCTGTTAGAGTTAGGGGTAGGGTTATGGTTTGGGTTAGGGTAGGTTTAGGGTTAGGGTTAAGGTTCTATTAGGGTTAGGGTTAGGGTTATTGTTAGGGTAAGGGGTAGGGTAGGTTTGGGTTTAGGGTTAGGACTCTGTTAGTTTTAGGGTTAGGGTTAGGGTTACTGTTACGGTTAGGGTTCGTGTTAGGTTAGGGTTAGGGTTAGTGTTAGGGTTAGGGTTAGGGTTAGGGTTAGGGTTAGGGTTAGGGTAAGGGTTAGGGTTAAGGTTGTGTTAGGGTTAGGGTTAGGGTTATTGTTAGTATAAGGGGTAGGGTAGGTTTGGGTTTAGGGTTAGGACTCTGTTAGTTTTAGGGTTTGGGTTAGGGTTACTGTTACGGTTAGGGTTAGTGTTAGGTTAGGGTTAGGGTTAGGGTTAGGGCTAGGGTTAGGCTTCAGTTTAGACTAGGGTTAGGGTTAGCGTTAGGGTTAGGGTTCTTTTAGGGTTAGGGTTAGGGTTAGGGTTAGGGTTAGGGTTCTGTTAGGGTTAGGGTTAGGGTTAGGGTTAGGTTTAGTGTTAGGGTTAGGTTTAGGGTTAGGGTTAAGGTTAGGGTTACGGTTAGGGTTAGGGCTAGGTTAAGGGTTAGGTTTAGACTAGGGTTAGGGTTAGTGTTAGCGTTAGGTTTCTGTTAGGGTTAGGGTTACCGTTACTGTTAGGTTTAGGGTTAGGGCTAAGGTTCTGTTAGTGTTAGGGTTATGGTTAGGGTTTGGTTTAGGGTTATGTTTAGGTTTAGTGTTAGGGTTAGGGTTAGGGTTAGGGTTAGGGTTAGGTTTAGGGTCTGGGTTAGGGTTACGGTTACGGTTATTGTTAGGGTTAGGATAAGGGATAGGTTTAGGGTTAGTGTTAGGCTTCTGTTAGGGTTAGGGTTAGAGTAGGTTTAAGGTTAGGTTAGGGTTAGGGTTAGGGTTAGGCTTAAGTTTAGTGTTAGGTTTAGGGTTAGAGTTACTTTTATGGTTAGGGTTAGGGTTATAGTTAGCATTATGGTTAGGGTTATTGTCAGGGTTAGAGTTAGGGTTAGGGTTACGGTTACGGTTAGGGTTAGGGTTTGGGCTCTGTTAGGGTTAGGGTTTCGGTTAGGGTTAGGAATAGGTTTACTGTTAGGGTTAGGGTTAGGGTAGGTTTAGGGTTAGGTTTAGGGTTAGGGATAGGGTTAGGATTAGGGTTAGATTTAGATTTAGGTTAGTGTTAGGGTTAGGGTTAGGGTTAGGGTTAGGGTTATGGTTAGGGTTAGTGTTCTGTTAGGGTTAGACATAGGGTTAGGTTTAGGGTTAGCGTGAGGTTTGCGTTAGGGTTAGTGTTAGGGTTATGTTTAGGGTTCTGTTAGGGTTATATTTAAGGTTAGGGTTAGGGTTAGGGTTCGGGTTAGGTTTGGGTTATGTTCAGGGTAAGGGTTCGGTTAGGGTTAGGGTTAGGGTTAGGTTTAGGGTTAGGTTTAGGGTTTGGGTTAGGGTAGGGGTTAGCGTTAGGGTTAGGGTTAGGGTTAGGTTTAGGGTTAGGGTTAGGTTTAGCATTAGGGTTAGGTGTAGGGTTAGGGTTCTGTTAGGGTTGTGGTTAGGGTTAGGTTTAGGGTTCTGTTAGGCTTAGACTTAGGGTTAGGGTTAGGGTTAGGGTTAGGTTAGAGTATGGTTTAGAGTTAGGGTTAGTGTTAGAGTATGGTTTCCGGTTACGGTTACGGTTAGGGTTAGGATTAGGGTTAGGTTTAGGGTTGGCGTTAGTGTTAGGTATAGCGTTAGGGTTAGGGTTAGTGTTAGGGCTCTGTTAGGGTTAGTGTTATGTTTAGGGTTAGGGTATGTTTAGGGTTAGGGTTAGGGTTAGCGTTAAGGTTAGCGTTAGGGTTAGGGTTAGGATTAACGTTAGGGTTAGGGTTAGAGTTACGTTAGGGTTAAGGTTAGGTTTAGAGTTAGGTTAGGGTTAGGGTTAGGGTTAGGGTTAGGGTTAGGGTTAGGGTTAGGGTTAGAGTTAGGGTTAGGGTTATTGTTATGTTTAGGATTAGTGTTATGGTTAGGCTTAGGGTTAGGGTAAGGGTTAGGGTTAGTGTTAGGTTTAGGGTTAGGGTTAGTGTTAGGGTTAGGCTTATGGTCACGTTTAGTATTAGGGTTACGGTTAGGGTTAGGGTTAGGGCTAGGTTTAGGCTTCGGTTTAGACTAGGGATAGGGTTAGGGTTAGGGTTAGGGTTCTGTTAGTGTTAGGGTTAGGATTAGGGTTAGGGTAGAGTTCTGTTAGTGTTATGGTTAGGGTTAGGGTTAAGGTTCTTTTAGGGTTAGGGTTAGGGTTATTGTTAGGGTAAGGGGTAGGGTAGGTTTGTGTTTAGGGTTAGGACTCTTTTAGCTTTAGGGTTAGGGTTAGGGTTAGTAAAAGGGTTAGGGTTACTGTTAGGGTTAGGGTTATGTTTAGGGTTATGTATAGGGTTTTGGTTAGGGTTAGGTTTAGGGCTAGGGTTAGGCTTCGGTTTAGACTAGGGTTAGGGTTAGCGTTAGGGTTAGGGTTCTTTTAGGTTTAGGGTTAGGGTTAGGGTTAGGGTTCTGTTAGGGTTAGACTTAGGGTTAGGGTTAGAGTTAGGGTTAGGGTTAGGGTTAGAGTTAGGTTTAGGGTCAGGGCTAGGGTTAGGGTTAGGGTTAGGATTAGGGTTAGGGTTAGGTTTAGGGATAGGTTAGGGTTAGGGTTAAGGTTAGGGTTAGGGTTACGGTTAAGGTTAGGTTTAGGGTTAGGGTTAGGGATAGGCTTAAATTTAGGGCTACGGTTAGGGTTAGGGTTAGGGTTAGGTTTAGAGTTGGCGTTAGTGTTAGGTATAGTGTTAGGGTAAGGGTTAGTGTTAGGGCTCTCTTAGGGTTAGTGTTATATTTAGGGTTAGGGTATGTTTAGGGTTAGGGTTAGGGTTAGGGTTAAGGTTAGCGTTAGGGTTAGGGTTAGGATTAACGTTAGGGTTAGGGGTAGAGTTAGGTTAGGGTTAAGTTTAGGTTTAGAGTGAGGTTAGGGTTAGGGTTAGGGTTAGGGTTAGGGTTAGGGTTAGGGTTAGGGTTAGGGTTAGGGTTAGAGTTAGGGTTAGGGTTATTGTTATGTTTAGGATTAGGGTTATGGTTAGGCTTAGGGTTAGGATAAGGGTTAGGGTTAGGTTTAGGGTTAGGTTTAGTGTTAGGGTTAGGGTTAGGGTTAGGGTTAGGTTTAGTATTAGAGTTACGGTTAGGGTTAGGGCTAGGGTTAGGCTTCGGTTTAGACTAGGGATAGGGTTAGGGTTAGGGTTAGGGTTCTGTTAGTGTTAGTGTTAGGGTTAGGGTTAGGGTTAGGGTAGAGTTCTGTTAGTGTTACGGTTAGGGTTAGGTTTAGGGTTAGGGTTAGGGTTAAGGTTCTATTAGGGTTAGGGTTAGGGTTATTGTTAGGGTAAGGGGTAGGGTAGGATTGGGTTTAGGGTTAGGACTCTGTTAGGGTTAGGCTTAGGGTTAGGGTTAGGGTTAGGTTTAGTGTTCTGTTAGGGTTAGACATAGGGTTAGGTTTAGGGTTAGCGTGAGGTTTGCGTTAGGGTTAGTGTTAGGGTTATGTTTAGGGTTCTGTTAGGGTTATATTTAAGGTTAGGGTTAGGGTTAGGGTTCGGGTTAGGTTTGGGTTATGTTCAGGGTTAGGGTTCGGTTAGGGTTAGGGTTAGGGTTAGGTTTAGGGTTAGGTTTAGGGTTAGGGTTAGGGTAGGGGTTAGCGTTAGGGTTAGGGTTAGGGTTAGGGTTAGGGTTAGGGTTAGGGTTAGGGTTAGGGTTAGGGTTAATGTTATGGTTAGGGTTATGTATAGGGTTAGGGTTAGGGTTAGGGTTAGGGTTAGGGCTAGGGTTAGGCTTCCGTTTAGACTAGGGTTAGGGTTAGCGTTAGGGTTAGGGTTCTTTTAGGTTTAGGGTTAGGATTAGGGTTAGGGTTAGGTTTAGGGTTCTTTTAGGTTTAGGGTTAGGGTTAGGGTTAGGGTTAGGGTTCTGTTAGGGTTAGGGTTAGGGTTAGGGTTAGGGTTTGGTTTATTGTTAGGGTTAGTGTTACGGTTAGGGTTAGGGTTAGGGTTAGGTTTAGGGTTAAAGTTAGGTTTCTGTTAGAGTTAGGGGTAGGGTTATGGTTTGGGTTAGGGTAGGTTTAGGGTTAGGGTTAAGGTTCTATTAGGGTTAGGGTTAGGGTTATTGTTAGGGTAAGGGGTAGGGTAGGTTTGGGTTTAGGGTTAGGACTCTGTTAGTTTTAGGGTTAGGGTTAGGGTTACTGTTACGGTTAGGGTTCGTGTTAGGTTAGGGTTAGGGTTAGTGTTAGGGTTAGGGTTAGGGTTAGGGTTAGGGTTAGGGTTAGGGTAAGGGTTAGGGTTAAGGTTGTGTTAGGGTTAGGGTTAGGGTTATTGTTAGTATAAGGGGTAGGGTAGGTTTGGGTTTAGGGTTAGGACTCTGTTAGTTTTAGGGTTTGGGTTAGGGTTACTGTTACGGTTAGGGTTAGTGTTAGGTTAGGGTTAGGGTTAGGGTTAGGGCTAGGGTTAGGCTTCAGTTTAGACTAGGGTTAGGGTTAGCGTTAGGGTTAGGGTTCTTTTAGGGTTAGGGTTAGGGTTAGGGTTAGGGTTAGGGTTCTGTTAGGGTTAGGGTTAGGGTTAGGGTTAGGTTTAGTGTTAGGGTTAGGTTTAGGGTTAGGGTTAAGGTTAGGGTTACGGTTAGGGTTAGGGCTAGGTTAAGGGTTAGGTTTAGACTAGGGTTAGGGTTAGTGTTAGCGTTAGGTTTCTGTTAGGGTTAGGGTTACCGTTACCGTTAGGTTTAGGGTTAGGGCTAAGGTTCTGTTAGTGTTAGGGTTATGGTTAGGGTTTGGTTTAGGGTTATGTTTAGGTTTAGTGTTAGGGTTAGGGTTAGGGTTAGGGTTAGGGTTAGGTTTAGGGTCTGGGTTAGGGTTACGGTTACGGTTATTGTTAGGGTTAGGATAAGGGATAGGTTTAGGGTTAGTGTTAGGCTTCTGTTAGGGTTAGGGTTAGAGTAGGTTTAAGGTTAGGTTAGGGTTAGGGTTAGGGTTAGGCTTAAGTTTAGTGTTAGGTTTAGGGTTAGAGTTACTTTTATGGTTAGGGTTAGGGTTATAGTTAGCATTATGGTTAGGGTTATTGTCAGGGTTAGAGTTAGGGTTAGGGTTACGGTTACGGTTAGGGTTAGGGTTTGGGCTCTGTTAGGGTTAGGGTTTCGGTTAGGGTTAGGAATAGGTTTACTGTTAGGGTTAGGGTTAGGGTAGGTTTAGGGTTAGGTTTAGGGTTAGGGATAGGGTTAGGATTAGGGTTAGATTTAGATTTAGGTTAGTGTTAGGGTTAGGGTTAGGGTTAGGGTTAGGGTTAGGGTTAGTGTTCTGTTAGGGTTAGACATAGGGTTAGGTTTAGGGTTAGCGTGAGGTTTGCGTTAGGGTTAGTGTTAGGGTTATGTTTAGGGTTCTGTTAGGGTTATATTTAAGGTTAGGGTTAGGGTTAGGGTTCGGGTTAGGTTTGGGTTATGTTCAGGGTTAGGGTTCGGTTAGGGTTAGGGTTAGGGTTAGGTTTAGGGTTAGGTTTAGGGTTTGGGTTAGGGTAGGGGTTAGCGTTAGGGTTAGGGTTAGGGTTAGGTTTAGGGTTAGGGTTAGGTTTAGCATTAGGGTTAGGTGTAGGGTTAGGGTTCTGTTAGGGTTGTGGTTAGGGTTAGGTTTAGGGTTCTGTTAGGCTTAGACTTAGGGTTAGGGTTAGGGTTAGGGTTAGGGTTAGGTTAGAGTATGGTTTAGAGTTAGGGTTAGTGTTAGAGTATGGTTTCCGGTTACGGTTACGGTTAGGGTTAGGATTAGGGTTAGGTTTAGGGTTGGCGTTAGTGTTAGGTATAGCGTTAGGGTTAGGGTTAGTGTTAGGGCTCTGTTAGGGTTAGTGTTATGTTTAGGGTTAGGGTATGTTTAGGGTTAGGGTTAGGGTTAGCGTTAAGGTTAGCGTTAGGGTTAGGGTTAGGATTAACGTTAGGGTTAGGGTTAGAGTTACGTTAGGGTTAAGGTTAGGTTTAGAGTTAGGTTAGGGTTAGGGTTAGGGTTAGGGTTAGGGTTAGGGTTAGGGTTAGGGTTAGGGTTAGGGTTAGGGTTAGAGTTAGGGTTAGGGTTATTGTTATGTTTAGGATTAGGGTTATGGTTAGGCTTAGGGTTAGGGTAAGGGTTAGGGTTAGTGTTAGGTTTAGGGTTAGGGTTAGTGTTAGGGTTAGGCTTATGGTCACGTTTAGTATTAGGGTTACGGTTAGGGTTAGGGTTAGGGCTAGGTTTAGGCTTCGGTTTAGACTAGGGATAGGGTTAGGGTTAGGGTTAGGGTTCTGTTAGTGTTAGGGTTAGGATTAGGGTTAGGGTAGAGTTCTGTTAGTGTTATGGTTAGGGTTAGGGTTAAGGTTCTTTTAGGGTTAGGGTTAGGGTTATTGTTAGGGTAAGGGGTAGGGTAGGTTTGGGTTTAGGGTTAGGACTCTTTTAGCTTTAGGGTTAGGGTTAGGGTTAGGGTTAGTAAAAGGGTTAGGGTTACTGTTAGGGTTAGGGTTATGTTTAGGGTTATGTATAGGGTTTTGGTTAGGGTTAGGTTTAGGGCTAGGGTTAGGCTTCGGTTTAGACTAGGGTTAGGGTTAGCGTTAGGGTTAGGGTTCTTTTAGGTTTAGGGTTAGGGTTAGGGTTAGGGTTCTGTTAGGGTTAGACTTAGGGTTAGGGTTAGAGTTAGGGTTAGGGTTAGGGTTAGAGTTAGGTTTAGGGTCAGGGCTAGGGTTAGGGTTAGGGTTAGGATTAGGGTTAGGGTTAGGTTTAGGGTTAGGTTAGGGTTAGGGTTAAGGTTAGGGTTAGGGTTACGGTTAAGGTTAGGTTTAGGGTTAGGGTTAGGGATAGGCTTAAATTTAGGGCTACGGTTAGGGTTAGGGTTAGGTTTAGAATAGGGTTAGGTTTAGGGTTAGGGTTCGGGTTCTGTTAGGTTTATGGTTAGGGTTAGGGTTAGGGTTAGGGTTATGGTTAGGGTTAGGGTTAGGTTTCTGTTAGGGCTATGGTTAGGGTTAGGTTTATGGTTAGGATTATGGTTTGGGTTAGGGCTCTGTTAGAGTTAGTGTTAGGGTTAGGGTTAGGGTTAGGGTTAGGGTTAGGGTTAGGGTTAGGGGTTAGGGTTAGGGTTAGGGTTAGGGTTTAGGGTTAGGGTTAGGGTTAGGGTTAGGGTTAGGGTTAGGGTTAGGGTTAGGGTTAGGTTAGGGTTAGGGTTAGGGTTAGGGTTAGGGTTAGGGTTAGGGTTAGGGTTAGGGTTAGGGTTAGGGTTAGGGTTAGGGTTAAGGTTAGTTTTAGCGTTAGGGTTAGGTTCAGGGTTAGCGTTAGGGTTCTTTTAGGGTTAAGGTTAGGGTTGTGGTTAGGGTTAGGTTTAGGGTTCTGTTAGGCTTAGGCTTAGGGTTAGGGTTTGGGTTATGTTTAGGGTTAGGGTTAGTGTAATGTTAGGGTTAGACTTAGGGTTAGGGTTAGCGTAAGGTTTACGTTAGGTTTAGGGTTAGGGTTATGTTTAGGGGTCTGTTAGGGTTAGACATAGTGTTAGGGTTATTGTTAGGGTTAGTATTAGTGTTAATGTTAGAGTTAGGGTTAGGGTTCAGGTTACGGTTACGGTTAGGTTTAGGGTTAGAGTTAGATTTAGTGTCAGTGTTAGGATTCTGTTAGGGTTAGGGTTAGGATTATGGTTAGGGTTAGGGTAGGTTTAGGGTTAGGTTTAGTGTTATGGTTAGGGTTAGCTTTAGGGTTAGGGTTAGGGTTAGTGTTAGGGTTGGGTTTAGGGCTAGGGTTAGGCTTCGGTTTAGACTAGGGTTAGGGTTAGCGTTAGGGTTAGGGTTCTTTTAGGGTTAGGGTTAGGGTTAGGGTTCTGTTAGGGTTAGGGTTAGGGTTAGGGTTAGGGTTAGTGTTAGGGTTAGGATTAGGGTTAGGGTTAGGGTTAGGGTTAGGGTTAGGGTTAGTGTTAGAGTATGGGTTCCGGTTACGGTTACGGTTAGGGTTAGGATTAGGGTTAGGTTTAGGGTTGGCGTTAGTGTAAGGTATAGCAATAGGGTTAGGGTTAGTGTTAGGGCTCTGTTAGGGTTAGTGTTATGTTTAGGGTTAGGGTATGTTTAGGGTTAGGGTTAGGGTTAGGCTTAACGTTAGGGTTAGGGTTAGTGTTAGGTTAGGGTTAAGGTTAGGGTTAGAGTTAGGCTAGGGTTAGGGTTAGGGTTAGGTTTAGGGTTAGGCTTAGAGTTAGGGTTAGGGTTAGGGTTAGTGTTAGGGTTATTGTTAGGGTTAGAATTAGGTTAGGGTTAGGGTTAGTGTTTGGGTTAGGCTTATGGTTAGATTTAGTATTAGGGTTACGGTTAGGCTTAGGGCTAGGGTTAGGCTTCGGTTTAGACTAGGGATAGGGTTAGGGTTAGGGTTAGGGTTCTGTTTGTGTTAGGGTTAGGGTTAGGGTTAGGGTAGAGTTCTGTTAGTGTTACGGTTAGGGTTAGGGTTAGGGTTAGGTTTAGGTTCAGGGTTAGGGTTAGGGTTAGGTTTAGGGTTAGAGTTATGGTTAAGGTTGTATTAGGGTTAGGGTTAGGGTTAGGGTTAGGGTTTAGGGTTAGGGTTAGGGTTAGGGTTAGGGTTTAGCGTTAGGGTTAGGTTCAGGGTTATTGTTAGGGTTCTTTTAGGGTTAAGGTTAGGGTTGTGGTTAGGGTTAGGTTTAGGGTTCTGTTAGGCTTAGGCTTAGGGTTAGGGTTTGGGTTATGTTTAGGGGTAGGGTTAGTGTAATGTTAGGGTTAGACTTAGGGTTAGGGTTAGCGTAAGGTTTACGTTAGGTTTAGGGTTAGGGTTATGTTTAGGGGTCTGTTAGGGTTAGACATAGTGTTAGGGTTATTGTTAGAGTTAGTATTAGTGTTAATGTTAGAGATAGGGTTAGGGTTTAGGTTACGGTTACGGTTAGGTTTAGGGTTAGAGTTAGATTTAGTGTCAGTGTTAGGCTTCTGTTAGGGTTAGGGTTAGGATTATGGTTAGGGTTAGGGTAGGTTTAGGGTTAGGTTTAGTGTTATGGTTAGGGTTAGCTTTAGGGTTAGGGTTAGGGTTAGTGTTAGGGTTGGGGTTAGTGCTAGGGTTAGGCTTCTGTTTAGACTAGGGTTAGGGTTAGCGTTAGGGTTAGGGTTCTGTTAGGGTTAGGGTTAGGGTTAGGGTTAGGGTTAGGGTTAGGGTTAGGGTTAGGGTTAGGGTTAGGGTTAGGGTTACGGTTAGGGTTACGGTTAGGGTTACGGTTAGGGTTAGGGCTAGGTTAAGGGTTAGATTTAGACTAGGGTTAGGGTTAGTGTTAGCGTTAGGGTTCTGTTAGGGTTAGGGTTAGGGTTAGGGTTAGGGTTAGGGTTATGGTTAGGTTTAGGGTTTGGGCTAAGGTTCTGTTAGCGTTAGGGTTAATGTTAGGGTCAGGGTTAGGGTTAGGGTTAGGGTTAGGGTTAAGGTTAGGGTTAGGGTTAGGGTTAGGCTTCTGTTAGGGTTAGGGTTAGAGTAGGTTTAGGGTTAGTTTAGGGTTAGGGTTAGGCTTAAGTTTAGTGTTAGGTTTAGGGTTAGAGTTACTTTTATGGTTAGGGTTAGGATTATAGTCAGCATTATGGTTAGGGTTATTGTCAGGGTTAGAGTTAGGGTTAGGTTTACGGTTACGGTTAGGGTTAGGGTTAGGGCTCTGTTAGGGTTAGGATTTCGGTTAGGGTTAGGAATAGGTTTAGGGTTAGGGTTAGGGTTAGGGTTAGGGTAGGTTTAGGGTTAGGGTTAGGGTTAGGGATAGGGTTAGGATTAGGGTTAGATTTAGATTTAGGTTCGTGTTAGGGTTAGGGTTAGGGTTAGTGTTCTGTTAGGGTTAGACATAGGGTTAGGTTTAGGGTTAGCGTAAGGTTTGCGTTAGGGTTAGTGTTAGGGTTATGTTTAGGGTTCTGTTAGTATTGTATTTAAGGTTAGGGTTAGGGTTAGGGTTCGGGTTAGGTTTGGGTTATGTTCAGGGTTAGGTTTCAGTTAGGGTTAGGGTTAGGGTTAGGTTTAGGGTTAGGTTTAGGGTTAGGGTTAGGGTTAGTGGTTAGCGTTAGGGTTAGGGTTAGGGTTAGGGTTACGGTTAGGGTTTCAGTTAGGTTAAGGTTTAGGGTTAGGGTTATGTTCGGGTTAGGGTTTCGGTTAGGGTTAGGAATAGGTTTAGTGTTAGGGTTAGGGTTAGGGTTAGGTATTAGTGTTAGGGTGAGGATTAGGGTTAGGGTTAGGGTTAGGGTTAGGGTTTGGTTTGGTGTTAAAGTTAGGCTTCTGTTAGAGTTAGGGGTAGGGTTACGGTTTGGGTTAGGGTAGGTTTAGGGTTAGGGTTAGGATTAGGGATAGGGTTAGGATTAGGGTTAGATTTAGAGTTAGGTTAGTGTTAGGGTTAGGGTTATGGTTAGCGTAAGGTTTGCGTTAGGGTTAGTGTTAGGGTTATGTTTACGGTTCTGTTATGGTTAGATTTAGGGTTCGGGTTAGGGTTACCGTTAGGATTAGGGTTAGGGTTTGGGTTAGGGTAGGTGTTGGTTTAGGGTTAGGGTTAGGGTTAGGTTTAGGTTTAGGTGTAGGGTTCGGGGTAAGGCTGGGGTTAGGGTTAGGGTTAGGGTTTGATTTAGAATTAGGTTAGGGTTATGCTTAGTGATAGGGTTCTTTTAGGTTTAGACTTAGGGATAGGGTTAGGATTAGGGTTAGAGTTAGGGTTAGGGTTAGGGCTAGGGTTAGGTTTGGGTTAGGGTTAGGGTTAGGGTTAGGGTTAGGGTTTAGGGTTAGGGTTAGGGTTAGGGTTAGGGTTAAGGTTAGTTTTAGCGTTAGGGTTAGGTTCAGGGTTAGCGTTAGGGTTCTTTTAGGGTTAAGGTTAGGGTTGTGGTTAGGGTTAGGTTTAGGGTTCTGTTAGGCTTAGGCTTAGGGTTAGGGTTTGGGTTATGTTTAGGGTTAGGGTTAGTGTAATGTTAGGGTTAGACTTAGGGTTAGGGTTAGCGTAAGGTTTACGTTAGGTTTAGGGTTAGGGTTATGTTTAGGGGTCTGTTAGGGTTAGACATAGTGTTAGGGTTATTGTTAGGGTTAGTATTAGTGTTAATGTTAGAGTTAGGGTTAGGGTTCAGGTTACGGTTACGGTTAGGTTTAGGGTTAGAGTTAGATTTAGTGTCAGTGTTAGGATTCTGTTAGGGTTAGGGTTAGGATTATGGTTAGGGTTAGGGTAGGTTTAGGGTTAGGTTTAGTGTTATGGTTAGGGTTAGCTTTAGGGTTAGGGTTAGGGTTAGTGTTAGGGTTGGGGTTAGTGCTAGGGTTAGGCTTCTGTTTAGACTAGGGTTAGGGTTAGCGTTAGGGTTAGGGTTCTTTTAGGGTTAGGGTTAGGGTTAGGGTTCTGTTAGGGTTAGGGTTAGGGTTCTGTTAGGGTTAGGGTTAGGGTTAGGGTTAGGGTTAGGGTTAGGGTTAGGGTTAGGGTTAGGGTTAGGGTTAGGGTTAGGGTTAGAGTATGGGTTCCGGTTACGGTTACGGTTAGGGTTAGGATTAGGGTTAGGTTTAGGGTTGGCGTTAGTGTAAGGTATAGCAATAGGGTTAGGATTAGTGTTAGGGCTCTGTTAGGGTTAGTGTTATGTTTAGGGTTAGGGTATATTTAGGGTTAGGGTTAGGGTTAGGCTTAACGTTAGGGTTAGGGTTAGTGTTACGTTAGGGTTAAGGTTAGGGTTAGAGGTAGGTTAGGGTTAGGGTTAGGTTTAGGGTTAGGCTTAGAGTTAGGGTTAGGGTTAAGGTTAGTGTTAGGGTTATTGTTAGGGTTAGAATTAGGTTAGGGTTAGGGTTAGGATTAGGGTTAGAGTTACAGTTAGGGTTATGTTTAGGATTAGGGTTATGGTTAGTGTTAGGGTTAGGGTTAGGGTTAGGGTTAGGGTAAGGGTTAGGGTTCGTGTTAGGTTTAGGGTTAGGGTTAGTGTTTGGGTTATGCTTATGGTTAGATTTAGTATTAGGGTTACGTTTAGGGTTAGGGCTAGGGTTAGGCTTCGGTTTAGACTAGGGATAGGGTTAGGGTTAGGGTTAGGGTTCTGTTAGTATTAGGGTTAGGGTTAGGGTTAGGGTTAGGGTTAGGTTTTGGGTTAGGTTTAGGGTTACGTTTAGGGTTAGGGTTAGAGTTAGGTTAGGGTTAGGGTTAGGGTTAGGGTTAGGGTTAGGGTTAGGGTTAGGGTTCTGTTAGGGCTATGGTTAGGGTTAGGTTTATGGTTAGGATTATGGTTAGGGTTAGGGCTCTGTTAGAGTTAGTGTTATGTTTAGAGTTAGGGTTGGTTTAGGGTTAGGGTTAGGGTTAGGGTTAGAGTTAGGTTAGGGTTAAGGTTAGGGTTAGAGTTAGGTTAGGGTTAGGGTTAGGGTTAGGGTTAGGTTTAGGGTTAGGGTGAGGGACAGTGTTAGTGTTAGTGTTAGGTTTAGGGTTAGAATTAGGTTATGGTTAGGGTTAGGGTTAGAATTCGGTTAGAGTTAAGGTTAGGTTTAGAGTTAGGTTAGGGTTAGGCTTAGGGTTAGGCTTAGGGTTAGTGTTAGGGTTAGCCTTAGGTTTAGGGTTAGAATTTGGTTAGGGTTAGGATTAGGGTTACGTTTAGGGTTATGTTTAGGATTAGGGTTAGGGTTAGGTTTAGGGTTAGGCTTAGGGTTAGGGTTAGGCTTAGGGTTAAGGTTAGTGTTCACGTTAGGGTTAGTGTTAGTGTTAGGTTTAGGTTAGGTTTAGGGTAAAGTTTAGGGTTCTGTTAGGGTTAAGGTTAGGGTTAGGGTTAGGGTAAGGTGTAGGGTAGGTTTAAGTTTAGGGTTAGGGTTAGGGTTATGGTTCGGGTTTGGGTTAGGGTTACGGTTACGGTTAGGGTTAGGGCTAGGTTAATGGTTAGGTTTAGACTAGGGTTAGGGTTAGTGTTAGTGTTTGGGTTCTGTTAGGTTTAGGGTTAGGGTTAAGCTTACGGTTAGGTTTAGGGTTAGGGCTAGGTTTCTGTTAGTGTTAGGGTTAAGGTTAGGGTTTGGTTTTGGGTTAGGTTTAGCTTTAGTGTTAGGGTTAGGGTTAAGGTTAGGGTTATGGTTAGGGTTAGGGTTACGGTTAGGGTTACGGTTAGGGTTAGGGCTAGGTTAAGGGTTAGATTTAGACTAGGGTTAGGGTTGATGTTAGCGTTAGGGTTCTGTTAGGGTTAGGGTTAGGGTTAGGGTTAGGGTTATGGTTAGGTTTAGGGTTTGGGCTAAGGTTCTGTTAGCGTTAGGGTTAATGTTAGGGTCAGGGTTAGGGTTAGGGTTAGGGTTAGGGTTAAGTTTAGGGTTAGGGTTAGGGTTAGGCTTCTGTTAGGGTTAGGGTTAGAGTAGGTTTAGGGTTAGGTTAGGGTTAGGGTTAGGCTTAAGTTTAGTGTTAGGTTTAGGGTTAGAGTTACTTTTATGGTTAGGGTTAGGATTATAGTCAGCATTATGGTTAGGGTTATTGTCAGGGTTAGAGTTAGGGTTAGGTTTACGGTTACGGTTAGGGTTAGGGTTAGGGCTCTGTTAGGGTTAGGATTTCGGTTAGGGTTAGGAATAGGTTTAGGATTAGGGTTAGGGTTAGGGTTAGGGTAGGTTTAGGGTTAGGGTTAGGGTTAGGGATAGGGTTAGGATTAGGGTTAGATTTATATTTAGGTTCGTGTTAGGGTTAGGTTTAGGGTTAGTGTTCTGTTAGGGTTAGACATAGTGTTAGGTTTAGGGTTAGCGTAAGGTTTGCGTTAGGGTTAGTGTTAGGGTTATGTTTAGGGTTCTGTTAGGGTTATATTTAAGGTTAGGGTTAGGGTTAGGGTTCGGGTTAGGTTTGGGTTATGTTCAGGGTTAGGGTTCAGTTAGGGTTAGGGTTAGGGTTAGGTTTAGGGTTAGGTTTAGGGTTAGGGTTAGGGTTAGTGGTTAGCGTTAGGGTTAGGGTTAGGGTTAGGGTTACGGTTAGGGTTTCAGTTAGGGTAAGGTTTAGGGTTAGGGTTATGTTCGGGTTAGGGTTTCGGTTAGGGTTAGGAATAGGTTTAGGGTTAGGGTTAGGGTTAGGGTTAGGTATTAGTGTTAGGGTGAGGATTAGGGTTAGGGTTAGGGTTAGGGTTAGGGTTAGGGTTTGGTTTATTGTTAGGCTTAGTGTTACGGTTAGGGTTAGGGTTAGTGTTAGGTTTGGTGTTAAAGTTAGGCTTCTGTTAGAGTTAGGGGTAGGGTTATGGTTTGGGTTAGGGTAGGTTTAGGGTTAGGGTTAGGATTAGGGATAGGGTTAGGATTAGGGTTAGATTTAGAGTTAGGTTAGTGTTAGTGTTAGTGTTAGGGTTACGGTTAGCCTAAGGTTTGCGTTAGGGTTAGTGTTAGGGTTATGTTTACGGTTCTGTTATGGTTAGATTTAGGGTTCGGGTTAGGGTTACCGTTAGGATTAGGGTTAGGGTTTGGGTTAGGGTAGGTGTTGGTTTAGGGTTAGGGTTAGGGTTAGGTTTAGGTTTAGGTGTAGGGTTCGGGGTAAGGCTGGGGTTAGGGTTAGGGTTAGGGTTAGGGTTTGATTTAGAATTAGGTTAGGGTTATGCTTAGTGATAGGGTTCTTTTAGGTTTAGACTTAGGGATAGGGTTAGGATTAGGGTTAGAGTTAGGGTTAGGGTTAGGGCTAGGGTTAGGTTTGGGTTAGGGTTAGGGTTAGGGTTAGGGTTAGGGTTAGGGTTTAGGGTTAGGTTTAGGGTTAGGGTTAGGGTTAGGGTTAAGGTTAGTTTTAGCGGTAGGGTTAGGTTCAGGGTTAGCGTTAGGGTTCTTTTAGGGTTAAGGTTAGGGTTGTGGTTAGGGTTAGGTTTAGGGTTCTGTTAGGCTTAGGCTTAGGGTTAGGGTTTGGGTTATGTTTAGGGTTAGGGTTAGTGTAATGTTAGGGTTAGACTTAGGGTTACGGTTAGCGTAAGGTTTACGTTAGGTTTAGGGTTAGGGTTATGTTTAGGGGTCTGTTAGGGTTAGACATAGTGTTAGGGTTATTGTTAGGGTTAGTATTAGTGTTAATGTTAGAGTTAGGGTTAGGGTTCAGGTTACGGTTACGGTTAGGTTTAGGGTTAGAGTTAGATTTA
Organism: Netta rufina; assembly: GCF_964035555.1. Classification (NCBI taxonomy): domain Eukaryota; kingdom Metazoa; phylum Chordata; class Aves; order Anseriformes; family Anatidae; genus Netta; species Netta rufina. The sequence goes on along the minus strand of NW_028168888.1, from coordinate 1,009,974 downwards.
GGGTCAGTGTTAGGATTCCGTTAGGGTTAGGTTTAGGATTATGGTTAGGGTTAGGGTAGGTTTAGGGTTAGGTTTAGTGTTATGGTTAGGGTTAGCTTTAGGGTTAGGGTTAGGGTTCTTTTAGGGTTAGGGTTAAGGTTCTGTTAGGGTTAGGGTTAGGGTTAGGGTTAGGGTTAGGGTTCTTTTAGGGTTAGGGTTAGGGTTAGGGTTAGGGTTAGGGTTAGGGTTAGGGTTAGAGTATGGGTTCCGGTTCCGGTTCCGGTTAGGGTTAGGATTAGGGTTAGGTTTAGGGTTGGCGTTAGTGTAAGGTATAGCAATAGGTTTAGGATTAGTGTTAGGGCTCTGTTAGGGTTAGTGTTATGTTTAGGGTTAGGGTATATTTCGGGTTAGGGTTAGGGTTAGGCTTAACGTTAGGGTTAGGGTTAGTGTTAGGTTAGGGTTAAGGTTAGGGTTAGAGTTAGGTTAGGGTTAGGGTTAGGTTTAGGGTTAGGCTTAGAGTTAGGGTTAGGGTTAGGGTTAGTGTTAGGGTTATTGTTAGGGTTAGAATTAGGTTAGGGTTAGGGTTAGGGTTAGGGTTAGGGTTAGGGTTAGGGTAAGGGTTAGGGTTCGTGTTAGGTTTAGGGTTAGGGTTAGTGTTTGGGTTAGGCTTATGGTTAGATTTAGTATTAGGGTTACGTTTAGGGTTAGGGCTAGGGTTAGGCTTCGGTTTAGACTAGGGATAGGGTTAGGGTTAGGGTTAGGGTTCTGTTAGTATTAGGGTTAGGGTTAGGGTTAGGGTAGAGTTCTGTTAGTGTTACGGTTATGGTTAGGGTTAGGGTTAGGTTTAGGTTTAGGGTTAGGACTCTGTTAGCTTTAGGGTTAGGGTTATGGTTAAGGTTCTATTAGGGTTATGGTTATTGTTAGGGTAAGGGGTAGGGTAGGTTTGGGTTTAGGGTTAGGACTCTGTTAGTTTTAGGGTTAGGGTTAGGGTTACTGTTACGGTTAGGGTTAGTGTTAAGTTAGGGTTAGGGTTAGGGTTAGGGTTACGGTTACTGTTAGGGTTAGGGTTCGTAAAATGGTTAGGGTTACTCTTCGGGTTAGGGTTAGGGTTAGGGTTTGGTTTAGACTAGGGATAGTGTTAGGGTTAGAGTTAGGTTAGGGTTAGGGTTATGGTTATGGTTAGGGTTAGGGTTAGGGTTAGGGTTAGGGTTAGCGTTAGGGTTAGGGTTAGGGTTTGGGTTAGGGTTCTGTTAGGGTTAGGGTTAGGGTTAGGGTTAAGTTTAGTGTTAGGGTTAGGATTAGGTTTAGGGTTAGGGGTAGGGTTAGGGTTAGGGGTAGGGTTAGGCTTAGGGTTAGGGTTAGTGTTGGCGTTAGTGTTAGGTATAGCTTTAGGGTTAGGGTTAGTGTTAGGGCTCTGTTAGGGTTAGTGTTATGTTTCGGGTTAGGGTATGTTTAGGGTTAGGGTTAGGGTTAACGTTAGGGTTAGGGTTAGGGTTAGAGTTAGGTTAGGGTTAAGGTTAGGGTTAGAGTTAGCTTAGGGTTAGGGTTAGGTTTAGGGTTAGGGTTAGAGTTAGGGTTAGGATTAAGGTTAGGGTTAGAGTTAGGTTAGGGTTAGGGTTAGGTTTAGGGTTAGAATTAGGTTAGGGTTAGGGTTAGGATTAGGGTTAGAGTTACGGTTAGGGTTATGTTTAGGATTAGGGTTATGGTTAGGGTTAGGGTTCTGTTAGTGTTAGGATTAGGGTTAGGGTTAGGGTTAGGGTTAGGGTAGAGTTCTGTCAGTGTTACGGTTAGGGTTAGGGTTAGGGTTAGGGTTAGGTTTAGGGTTAGGGTTAGGGTTAAGGTTCTATTAGTGTTAGGGTTAGGGTTATTGTTAGGGTAAGGGGTAGGGTAGGTTTGGGTTTAGGGTTAGGACTCTGTTAGTTTTAGAGTTAGGGTTAGGGTTACGGTTACTGTTAGGGTTAGGGTTAGTAAAAGGGTTAGGGTTACTGTTCGGGTTAGCGTTAGGTTTAGGGTTATGATTAGGGTTAGGGTAAGGGTTAGGTTTAGGTTTAGGGTTTGCTTTAGACTAGGGTTAGTGTTAGGGTTAGAGTTAGGTTAGGGTTAGGGTTAGGGTTATGGTTATGGTTAGTGTTAGGTTTAGGGTTAGGGTTAGGGTTAGGGTTCTGTTAGGGTTAGGGTTAGGGTTAGGGATAGGTTTAGTGTTAGGGTTAGGATTAGGGTTAGGGTTAGGGTTAGGGTTAGGGTTAGGGTTAGGGTTAGGGTTAGGGTTAGGGTTAGGGTTAGGGTTAGGGTTACGGTTAGTGTTAGAGTATGGTTTCCGGTTACGGTTACTGTTAGGGTTAGGATTAGGGATAGGTTTCGGGTTGGCGTTAGTGTTAGGTATAGCGTTAGGGTTAGGGTTAGTGTTAGGGCTCTGTTAGGGTTAATGATATGTTTAGGGTTAGGGTATGTTTAGGGTTAGGGTTAGGGTTAGGGTTAAGGTTAGCGTTAGGGTTAGGGTTAGGATTAACGTTAGGGTTAGGGTTAGAGTTAGGTTAGGGTTAAGGTTAAGGTTAAGGTTAGAGTTAGGTTAGGGTTAGGGTTAGGGTTAGGTTTAGGGTTAGGGTTAGAGTTAGGGTTAGGGTTAGGGTTAGTGTTAGGGTTATTGTTAGGGTTAGAATTAGGTTAGGGTTAGGGTTAGGATTAGGGTTAGAGTTACGGTTAGGGTTATGTTTAGGATTAGGGTTATGGTTAGGCTTAGGGTTAGGGTAAGGTTTAGGGTTAGTGTTAGGTTTAGGGTTAGGGTTAGTGTTAGGGTTAGGCTTATGGTTAGGTTTAGTATTAGGGTTACGGTTAGGGTTAAGGCTAGGGTTAGGCTTCGGTTTAGACTAGGGATAGGGTTAGGGTTAGGGTTAGGGTTAGGGTTCTGTTAGTGTTAGGGTTAAGGTTAGGGTTAGGGTTATTAAAAGGGTTAGGGTTACTGTTAGGGTTATGGTTATGGTTAGGGTTATGTATAGGGTTAGGGTTAGGGTTAGGGTTAGGGTTAGGGTTAGGGTTAGGGTTCTTTTAGGTTTAGGGTTAGGGTTAGGGTTAGGGTTAGGGTTATGGTTAGGTTTAGTGTAAGGGTTAGGATTAGGGTTAGGGTTAGGGTTAGGGTTAGGGTTTGGTTTATTGTTAGGGTTAGTGTTACGGTTAGGTTTAGGGTTAGGGTTAGGTTTAGGGTTAAAGTTAGGCTTCTGTTAGAGTTAGGGGTAGGGTTATGGTTTGGGTTTGGGTAGATTAAGGGTTAGGGTTCGGGTTAAGGTTCTATTAGTGTTAGGGTTAGGGTTATTGTTAGGGTAAGGGGTAGGTTAGTTTTGGGTTTAGGTTTAGGACTCTGTTAATTTTAGGGTTAGGGTTAGGGTTACTGTTACGGTTAGGGTTCGTGTTAGGTTAGGGTTAGGGTTAGGGTTAGGGTTACGGTTAGGGTTAGGGTTAGGGTTAGGGTTAGGGTAAGGGTTAGGTGTAGGGTTAGGGTTTGGTTTAGACTAGGGTTAGTGTTAGGGTTAGAGTTAGGTTAGGGTTAGGGTTAGGGTTATGGTTATGGTTAGGGTTAGGGTAAGGGGTAGGGTTAGGGTTAGGGTTAGGTTTATGGGTAGGTTTAGGGTTCTGTTAGGGTTAGGGTTAGGGTTCGTGAAAGGTGTAGGGTAGGTTTGGGGTTAGGCTTAGGGTTAGGGTTCTGGTTATGGTTAGGGGTAGGGTTAGGTTTAAGGTATGGTTAACTCACTCTAACCCTAACCCTAACCCTAACCCTAACCCTAACCCTAACCCTAATCCTAACCCTAACCCTAAGTTAGGGTTACGGTTAAGGTTAGGTTTAGGGTTAGGGTTAGGGATAGGCTTAGATTTAGGGCTACGGTTAGGGTTAGGGTTAGGATTCTGTTAGGGTTATGGTTAGGTTTAGAATAGGGTTAGGTTTAGGGTTACTGTTAGGGTTAGGTTTAGGGATAGGGTTAGGGTTAGTGTTAGGCTTCTGTTAGGGTTAGGGTTAGTCTTAGGGTAAGCGTTAGGTTAGGTTTAGGGTTCTGTTAGGGGTAGGGTTAGGGTTAGGGTTAGGGTTAGGGTTCGGGTTCGGGTTCGGGTTTGGGGTTGCTTATGGTTAGGGTTAGGGTTAGGGTTATGGTTAGGGTTAGGGTTAGGGTTAGGATTCGGGTTCGGGTTCGGGTTTGGGGTTGCTTATGGTTAGGGTTAGGGTTAGGGTTATGGTTTGGGTTAGGGTTAGGGTTAGGGTTAGTGTTAGGGTTAGGGTTTGGGTTTGTGTTAGGGTTAGGGTTAGGGTTAGAATTAGGTTAGGGTTAGGGTTATTGTTAGGGTAAGGGGTAGGGTAGGTTTGGGTTTAGGGTTAGGACTCTGTTAGTTTTAGGTTTAGGGATAGGGTTTAGGTTACGGTTAGGGTTATGTTTAGGATTAGGGTTAGGGTTAGGGTTAGGGTTAGGGTTAGGGTTATGTTTAGGATTAGGGTTAGGGTTAGGGTTAGGGTTATGGTTAGGGTTAACGTTACTGTTAGGGTTAGGGTTAGTAAAAGGGTTAGGGTTACTCTTCGGGTTAGGGTTAGGGTTAGTGTAATGATTAGGGTTAGGGTAAGGGTTAGGTTAAGGTTTAGGGTTTGGTTTAGACTAGGGATAGTGTTAGGGTTAGAGTTAGTTTAGGGTTATGGTTAGGGTTATGGTTATGGTTAGGGTTAGGGTTAGGATTAGGTTTAGGGTTAGGGTTAGGGTTTTGGTTAGGGTTAGGGTTAGGGTTAGGGTTAGGGTTAGGGTTAGGGTTAGGGTTAGGGTTAGTGTTGGCGTTAGTGTTAGGTATAGCGTTAGGGTTAGGGTTAGTGTTAGGGTTCTGTTAGGGTTAGGGTTAGGGTTAGGGTTAGATTAGGGTTAGTGTTAGGTTTAGGGTTAGAATTAGGTTAGGGTTAGGGTTATGGTTATGGTTGGGGTTAGGGTTAGGGTTAGGGTTAGGGTTAGTGTTAGAGTATGGTTTCCGGTTACGGTTACGGTTAGGGTTAGGATTAGGGTTAGGTTTAGGGTTGGCGTTAGTGTTAGGTATAGCGTTAGGGTTAGGGTTAGTGTTAGGGCTCTGTTAGGGTTAATGTTATGTTTAGGTTTAGGGTTTGCTTTAGACTAGGGTTAGTGTTAGGGTTAGAGTTAGGTTAGGGTTAGGGTTAGGGTTATGGTTATGGTTATGGTTAGGGTTAGGGTTAGGGTTCTGTTAGGGTTAGGGTTAGGGTTAGGGTTAGGGTTAGATTAGGGTTAGTGTTAGGTTTAGGGTTAGAATTAGGTTAGGGTTAGGGTTATGGTTATGGTTGGGGTTAGGGTTAGGGTTAGGGTTAGTGTTAGAGTATGGTTTCCGGTTACGGTTACGGTTAGGGTTAGGATTAGGGTTAGGTTTAGGGTTGGCGTTAGTGTTAGGTATAGCGTTAGGGTTAGGGTTAGTGTTAGGGCTCTGTTAGGGTTAATGTTATGTTTAGGTTTAGGGTATGTTTAGGGTTAGGGTTAGGGTTAGGGTTAAGGTTAGCGTTAGGGTTAGGATTAACGTTAGGGTTAGGGTTAGAGTTAGGTTAGGGTTAAGGTTAGGGTTAGAGTTAGGTTAGGGTTAGGGTTAGGGTTAGGGTTAGGGTTAGGGTTAGAGTTAGGGTTAGGGTTAGGGTTAGTGTTTGTGTTAGGGTTATTGTTAGGGTTAGAATTAGGTTAGGGTTAGGGTTAGGGTTAGGATTAGGGTTAGAGTTACGGTTAGGGTTATGTTTAGGATTAGGGTTATGGTTAGGCTTAGGGTTAGGGTAAGGTTTAGGGTTAGTGTTAGGTTTAGGGTTAGGGTTAGTGTTAGGGTTAGGCTTATGGTTAGGTTTAGTATTAGGGTTACGGTTAGGGTTAGGGCTAGGGTTCGGCTTCGGTTTAGACTAGGGATAGGGTTAGGGTTAGGGTTAGGGTTAGGGTTATTAAAAGGGTTAGGGTTACTGTTAGGGTTTAGGGTTATTGTTAGGGTTATGTATAGGGTTAGGGTTAGGGTTAGGGTTAGGGCTAGGGTTAGGCTTCGGTTTAGACTAGGGTTAGGGTTAGGGTTAGGGTTATTTAGGTTTAGGTTTAGGGTTAGGGTTCTGTTAGGGTTAGGGTTAGGGTTAGGGTTAGGTTTATTGTTAGGGTTAGGATTAGGGTTATGGTTAGGGTTAGGGTTAGGGTTAGGGTTTGGTTTATTGTTAGGGTTAGTGTTACGGTTAGGGTTAGGGTTAGGGTTAGGTTTAGGGTTAAAGTTAGGCTTCTGTGAGAGTTAGGGGTAGGGTTATGGTTTGGGTTAGGGTAGGTTTAGGGTTAGGGTTAGGGTTAAGGTTCTATTAGAGTTAGGGTTAGGGTTATTGTTAGGGTAAGGGGTAGGGTAGGTTTGGGTTTAGGGTTAGGACTCTGTTAATTTTAGGGTTAGGGTTAGGGTTACTGTTACGGTTAGTGTTCGTGTTAGGTTAGGGTTAGGGTTAGGGTTAGGGTTACGGTTAGGGTTAGGGTTAGGGTTAGGGTTAGGGTAAGGGTTAGGTGTAGGGTTAGGGTTTGGTTTAGACTAGGGTTAGTGTTAGGGTTAGAGTTAGGTTAGGGTTAGGGTTAGGGTTATGGTTATGGTTAGGGTTAGGGTAAGGGGTAGGGTTAGGGTTAGGGTTAGGTTTATGGGTAGGTTTAGGATTCTGTTAGGGTTAGGGTTAGGGTTCGTGAAAGGTGTAGGGTAGGTTTGGGGTTAGGCTTAGGGTTAGGGTTCTGGTTATGGTTAGGGGTAGGGTTAGGTTTAAGGTATGGTTAACTAACTCTAACCCTAACCCTAACCCTAACCCTAACCCTAACCCTAACCCTAATCCTAACCCTAACCCTAAGTTAGGGTTACGGTTAAGGTTAGGTTTAGGGTTAGGGTTAGGGATAGGCTTAGATTTAGGGCTACGGTTAGGGTTAGGGTTAGGATTCTGTTAGGGTTATGGTTAGGTTTAGAATAGGGTTAGGTTTAGGGTTACTGTTAGGGTTAGGTTTAGGGATAGGGTTAGGGTTAGTGTTAGGCTTCTGTTAGGGTTAGGGTTAGTCTTAGGGTAAGCGTTAGGTTAGGTTTAGGGTTCTGTTAGGGGTAGGGTTAGGGTTAGGGTTAGGGTTAGGGTTCGGGTTCGGGTTCGGGTTTGGGGTTGCTTATGGTTAGGGTTAGGGTTAGGGTTATGGTTAGGGTTAGGGTTAGGGTTAGGATTCGGGTTCGGGTTCGGGTTTGGGGTTGCTTATGGTTAGGGTTAGGGTTAGGGTTATGGTTTGGGTTAGGGTTAGGGTTAGGGTTAGGGTTTGGGTTTGTGTTAGGGTTAGGGTTAGGGTTAGAATTAGGTTAGGGTTAGGGTTATTGTTAGGGTAAGGGGTAGGGTAGGTTTGGGTTTAGGGTTAGGACTCTGTTAGTTTTAGGTTTAGGGATAGGGTTTAGGTTACGGTTAGGGTTATGTTTAGGATTAGGGTTAGGGTTAGGGTTAGGGTTATGGTTAGGGTTAACGTTACTGTTAGGGTTAGGGTTAGTAAAAGGGTTAGGGTTACTCTTCGGGTTAGGGTTAGGGTTAGTGTAATGATTAGGGTTAGGGTAAGGGTTAGGTTAAGGTTTAGGGTTTGGTTTAGACTAGGGATAGTGTTAGGGTTAGAGTTAGGTTAGGGTTATGGTTAGGGTTATGGTTATGGTTAGGGTTAGGGTTAGGATTAGGTTTAGGGTTAGGGTTAGGGTTTTGGTTAGGGTTAGGGTTAGGGTTAGGGTTAGGGTTAGGGTTAGGGTTAGGGTTAGGGTTAGGGTTAGGGTTAGTGTTGGCGTTAGTGTTATGTTTAGGGTTAGGGTATGTTTAGGGTTAGGGTTAGGGTTAGGGTTAACGTTAGGGTTAGGGTTAGAGTTAGGTTAGGGTTAAGGTTAGGGTTAGAGTTAGGTTAGGGTTAGGGTTAGGTTTAGGGTTAGGGTTAGAGTTAGGGTTAGGGTTAGGTTTAGGGTTAGGGTTAGGGTTACTGTTCGGGTTAGCGTTAGGGTTAGGGTTATGATTAGGGTTAGGGTAAGGGTTAGGTTTAGGTTTAGGGTTTGCTTTAGACTAGGGTTAGTGTTAGGGTTAGAGTTAGGTTAGGGTTAGGGTTAGGGTTATGGTTATGGTTATGGTTAGGGTTAGGGTTAGGGTTCTGTTAGGGTTAGGGTTAGGGTTAGGGTTAGGGTTAGATTAGGGTTAGTGTTAGGTTTAGGGTTAGAATTAGGTTAGGGTTAGGGTTATGGTTATGGTTGGGGTTAGGGTTAGGGTTAGGGTTAGGGTTAGTGTTAGAGTATGGTTTCCGGTTACGGTTACGGTTAGGGTTAGGATTAGGGTTAGGTTTAGGGTTGGCGTTAGTGTTAGGTATAGCGTTAGGGTTAGGGTTAGTGTTAGGGCTCTGTTAGGGTTAATGTTATGTTTACGTTTAGGGTATGTTTAGGTTAGGGTTAGGGTTAGGGTTAAGGTTAGCGTTAGGGTTAGGATTAACGTTAGGGTTAGGGTTAGAGTTAGGTTAGGGTTAAGGTTAGGGTTAGAGTTAGGTTAGGGTTAGGGTTAGGGTTAGGTTTAGGGTTAGGGTTAGAGTTAGGGTTAGGGTTAGGGTTAGTGTTTGTGTTAGGGTTATTGTTAGGGTTAGAATTAGGTTAGGGTTAGGGTTAGGGTTAGGATTAGGGTTAGAGTTACGGTTAGGGTTATGTTTAGGATTAGGGTTATGGTTAGGCTTAGGGTTAGGGTAAGGTTTAGGGTTAGTGTTAGGTTTAGGGTTAGGGTTAGTGTTAGGGTTAGGCTTATGGTTAGGTTTAGTATTAGGGTTACGGTTAGGGTTAGGGCTAGGGTTAGGCTTCAGTTTAGACTAGGGATAGGGTTAGGGTTAGGGTTAGGGTTAGGGTTATTAAAAGGGTTAGGGTTACTGTTAGGGTTTAGGGTTATTGTTAGGGTTATGTATAGGGTTAGGGTTAGGGTTAGGGTTAGGGCTAGGGTTAGGCTTCGGTTTAGACTAGGGTTAGGGTTAGGGTTAGGGTTATTTAGGTTTAGGTTTAGGGTTAGGGTTCTGTTAGGGTTAGGGTTAGGGTTAGGGTTAGGTTTATTGTTAGGGTTAGGATTAGGGTTATGGTTAGGGTTAGGGTTAGGGTTAGGGTTTGGTTTATTGTTAGGGTTAGTGTTACGGTTAGGGTTAGGGTTAGGGTTAGGTTTAGGGTTAAAGTTAGGCTTCTGTGAGAGTTAGGGGTAGGGTTATGGTTTGGGTTAGGGTAGGTTTAGGGTTAGGGTTAGGGTTAAGGTTCTATTAGAGTTAGGGTTAGGGTTATTGTTAGGGTAAGGGGTAGGGTAGGTTTGGGTTTAGGGTTAGGACTCTGTTAATTTTAGGGTTAGGGTTAGGGTTACTGTTACGGTTAGTGTTCGTGTTAGGTTAGGGTTAGGGTTAGGGTTAGGGTTACGGTTAGGGTTAGGGTTAGGGTTAGGGTTAGGGTTAGGGTAAGGGTTAGGTGTAGGGTTAGGGTTTGGTTTAGACTAGGGTTAGTGTTAGGGTTAGAGTTAGGTTAGGGTTAGGGTTAGGGTTATGGTTATGGTTAGGGTTAGGGTTAGGGAAAGGGGTAGGGTTAGGGTTAGGGTTAGGTTTATGGGTAGGTTTAGGATTCTGTTAGGGTTAGGGTTAGGGTTCGGGAAAGGTGTAGGGTAGGTTTGGGGTTAGGCTTAGGGTTAGGGTTCTGGTTATGGTTAGGGGTAGGGTTAGGTTTAAGGTATGGTTAACTAACTCTAACCCTAACCCTAACCCTAACCCTAACCCTAACCCTAACCCTAACCCTAACCCTAACCCTAACCCTAACCCTAATCCTAACCCTAACCCTAAGTTAGGGTTACGGTTAAGGTTAGGTTTAGGGTTAGGGTTAGGGATAGGCTTAGATTTAGGGCTACGGTTAGGGTTAGGGTTAGGATTCTGTTAGGGTTAGGGTTAGGTTTAGAATAGGGTTAGGTTTAGGGTTACTGTTAGGGTTAGGTTTAGGGATAGGGTTAGGGTTAGTGTTAGGCTTCTGTTAGGGTTAGGGTTAGTCTTAGGGTAAGCGTTAGGTTAGGTTTAGGGTTCTGTTAGGGGTAGGGGTAGGGGTAGGGTTAGGGTTAGGGTTAGGGTTCGGGTTCGGGTTTGGGGTTGGGTTATGGTTAGGGTTAGGGTTAGGGTTAGGGTTAGGGTTAGGGTTAGGGTTAGGGTTAGGGTTAGGGTTAGGGTTAGGTTTAGGGTTAGGGTGAGGGTTTGGGTTTGTGTTAGGGTTAGGTTTAGGGCTAGGGTTAGGCATCGGTTTAGACTAGTGTTCGGGTTAGGTTTAGGGTTAGTGTTCTGTTACGGTTAGGGTTAGGGTTAGATTTATTGTTAGGTTTAGTGTTTGGGTTAGTATTAGGGTTAGGTTGAAGGTTAGGGTTTGGGTTAGGTTTCTGGCTACGGTTACGGTTACGGTTAGGTGTAGGGTTAGGTTTAGGGTTGGGGTTAGGGTTAGGTATAGCGTTAGGGTTAGGGTTAGGGCTCTGTTAGGGTTAGTGTTATGTTTAGGGTTAGGGTAGGTTTAGGGTTAGGGTTAGGGTTAGGGTTAGGGTTAGGGTTAGGGTTAGGGTTAGGGTTAGGGTTAGGGTTAGGGTTAGGGTTAGGGTTAGGGTTAGGGTTAAGGTTAGCGTTCGGGTTAGGTTTAGGATTAGGGTTAGGGTTAGGGTTAGGGTTAGGTTTAGGGTTAGGGTTACGGTTAGGGTTATGTTTAGGATTAGGGTTATGTTTAGGATTAGGGTTATGGTTAGGGTTAGGGTTAGGTTTCTTTTTTGGTTAGGGTTAGAGTTGGTTAGGTTTAGGGTTAGGGTTAGGGTTACGGTTACTGTTAGGGTTAGGGTTAGATAAAAGGGTTAGGGTTACTGTTCAGGTTAGCGTTAGGGTTAGGGTTATGATTAGGGTTAGGGTAAGGTTTAGGTTTAGGTTTAGGGTTTGCTTTAGACTAGGGTTAGTGTTAGGTTTAGAGTTAGGTTAGGGTTAGGGTTAGGGTTATGGTTATGGTTAGGGTTAGGGTTAGGGTTAGGGTTAGGGTTCTGTTAGGGTTAGGGTTAGGGTTAGGGATAGGTTTATTGTTAGGGTTAGGATTAGGGTTAGGGTTAGGGTTAGGGTTAGGGTTAGGGTTAGGTTTAGGGTTAGGGTTAGGGTTACTGTTCGGGTTAGCGTTAGGGTTAGGGTTATGATTAGGGTTAGGGTAAGGGTTAGGTTTAGGTTTAGGGTTTGTTTTAGACTAGGGTTAGTGTTAGGGTTAGAGTTAGGTTAGGGTTAGGGTTAGGGTTATGGTTATGGTTAGGATTAGGGTTAGGGTTAGGGTTGGCGTTAGTGTTAGGTATAGCGTTAGGGTTAGGGTTAGTGTTAGGGCTCTGTTAGGGTTAATGTTATGTTTAGGTTTAGGGTATGTTTAGGGTTAGGGTTAGGGTTAGGGTTAAGGTTAGCGTTAGGGTTAGGGTTAGGATTAACGTTAGGGTTAGGGTTAGAGTTAGGTTAGGGTTAAGGTTAGGGTTAGAGTTAGGTTAGGGTTAGGGTTAGGGTTAGGTTTAGGGTTAGGGTTAGAGTTAGGTTAGGGTTAAGGTTAGGGTTAGAGTTAGGGTTAGGGTTAGGGTTAGTGTTAGTGTTAGGGTTATTGTTAGGGTTAGAATTAGGTTAGGATTAGGGTTAGAGTTACGGTTAGGGTTATGTTTAGGATTAGGGTTATGGTTAGGCTTAGGGTTAGGGTAAGGTTTAGGGTTAGTGTTAGGTTTAGGGTTAGGGTTAGTGTTAGGGTTAGGCTTATGGTTAGGTTTAGTATTAGGGTTACGGTTAGGGTTAGGGCTAGGGTTAGGCTTCGGTTTAGACTAGGGATAGGGTTAGGGTTAGGGTTAGGGTTAGGGTTAGGGTTATTAAAAGGGTTAGGGTTACTGTTAGGGTTTAGGGTTATTGTTAGGGTTATGTATAGGGTTAGGGTTAGGGTTAGGGTTAGGGTTAGGGTTAGGGCTAGGGTTAGGCTTCGGTTTAGACTACGGTTAGGGTTAGGGTTAGGGTTCTTTTAGGTTTAGGTTTAGGGTTAGGGTTAGGGTTAGGGTTAGGGTTCTGTTAGGGTTAGGGTTAGGGTTAGGGTTAGGTTTATTGTTAGGGTTAGGATTAGGGTTATGGTTAGGGTTAGGGTTAGGGTTAGGGTTTGGTTTATTGTTAGGGTTAGTGTTACGGTTAGGGTTAGGTTTAGGGTTAGGTTTAGGGTTAAAGTTAGGCTTCTGTTAGAGTTAGGGGTAGGGTTATGGTTTGGGTTAGGGTAGGTTTAGGGTTAGGGTTAGGGTTAAGGTTCTATTAGAGTTAGGGTTAGGGTTATTGTTAGGGTAAGGGGTAGGGTAGGTTTGGGTTTAGGGTTAGGACTCTGTTAATTTTAGGGTTAGGGTTAGGGTTACTGTTACGGTTAGTGTTCGTGTTAGGTTAGGGTTAGGGTTAGGGTTAGGGTTACGGTTAGGGTTAGGGTTAGGGTTAGGGTTAGGGTAAGGGTTAGGTGTAGGGTTAGGGTTTGGTTTAGACTAGGGTTAGTGTTAGGGTTAGAGTTAGGTTAGGGTTAGGGTTAGGGTTATGGTTATGGTTAGGGTTAGGGTTAGGGAAAGGGGTAGGGTTAGGGTTAGGGTTAGGTTTATGGGTAGGTTTAGGATTCTGTTAGGGTTAGGGTTAGGGTTCGGGAAAGGTGTAGGGTAGGTTTGGGGTTAGGCTTAGGGTTAGGGTTCTGGTTATGGTTAGGGGTAGGGTTAGGTTTAAGGTATGGTTAACTAACTCTAACCCTAACCCTAACCCTAACCCTAACCCTAACCCTAACCCTAACCCTAACCCTAACCCTAACCCTAACCCTAATCCTAACCCTAACCCTAAGTTAGGGTTACGGTTAAGGTTAGGTTTAGGGTTAGGGTTAGGGATAGGCTTAGATTTAGGGCTACGGTTAGGGTTAGGGTTAGGATTCTGTTAGGGTTAGGGTTAGGTTTAGAATAGGGTTAGGTTTAGGGTTACTGTTAGGGTTAGGTTTAGGGATAGGGTTAGTGTTAGTGTTAGGTTTAGGGTTAGGGTTAGAGTTAGGTTAGGGTTAAGGTTAGGGTTAGAGTTAGGGTTAGGGTTAAGGTTAGTGTTAGTGTTAGGGTTATTGTTAGGGTTAGAATTAGGTTAGGGTTAGGGTTAGGGTTAGGATTAGGGTTAGAGTTACGGTTAGGGTTATGTTTAGGATTAGGGTTATGGTTAGGCTTAGGGTTAGGGTAAGGTTTAGGGTTAGTGTTAGGTTTAGGGTTAGGGTTAGTGTTAGGGTTAGGCTTATGGTTAGGTTTAGTATTAGGGTTACGGTTAGGGTTAGGGCTAGGGTTAGGCTTCGGTTTAGACTAGGGATAGGGTTAGGGTTAGGGTTAGGGTTAGGGTTAGGGTTATTAAAAGGGTTAGGGTTACTGTTAGGGTTTAGGGTTATTGTTAGGGTTATGTATAGGGTTAGGGTTAGGGTTAGGGTTAGGGTTAGGGTTAGGGCTAGGGTTAGGCTTCGGTTTAGACTAGGGTTAGGGTTAGGGTTAGGGTTCTTTTAGGTTTAGGTTTAGGGTTAGGGTTAGGGTTAGGGTTAGGGTTCTGTTAGGGTTAGGGTTAGGGTTAGGGTTAGGTTTATTGTTAGGGTTAGGATTAGGGTTATGGTTAGGGTTAGGGTTAGGGTTAGGGTTTGGTTTATTGTTAGGGTTAGTGTTACGGTTAGGGTTAGGGTTAGATTTAGGTTTAGGGTTAAAGTTAGGCTTCTGTTAGAGTTAGGGGTAGGGTTATGGTTTGGGTTAGGGTAGGTTTAGGGTTAGGGTTAGGGTTAAGGTTCTATTAGAGTTAGGGTTAGGGTTATTGTTAGGGTAAGGGGTAGGGTTGGTTTGGGTTTAGGGTTAGGACTCTGTTAATTTTAGGGTTAGGGTTAGGGTTACTGTTACGGTTAGTGTTCGTGTTAGGTTAGGGTTAGGGTTAGGGTTAGGGTTACGGTTAGGGTTAGGGTTAGGGTTAGGGTTAGGGTTAGGGTAAGGGTTAGGTGTAGGGTTAGGGTTTGGTTTAGACTAGGGTTAGTGTTAGGGTTAGAGTTAGGTTAGGGTTAGGGTTAGGGTTATGGTTATGGTTAGGGTTAGGGTTAGGGAAAGGGGTAGGGTTAGGGTTAGGGTTAGGTTTATGGGTAGGTTTAGGATTCTGTTAGGGTTAGGGTTAGGGTTCGGGAAAGGTGTAGGGTAGGTTTGGGGTTAGGCTTAGGGTTAGGGTTCTGGTTATGGTTAGGGGTAGGGTTAGGTTTAAGGTATGGTTAACTAACTCTAACCCTAACCCTAACCCTAACCCTAACCCTAACCCTAACCCTAACCCTAACCCTAACCCTAATCCTAACCCTAACCCTAAGTTAGGGTTACGGTTAAGGTTAGGTTTAGGGTTAGGGTTAGGGATAGGCTTAGATTTAGGGCTACGGTTAGGGTTAGGGTTAGGATTCTGTTAGGGTTAGGGTTAGGTTTAGAATAGGGTTAGGTTTAGGGTTACTGTTAGGGTTAGGTTTAGGGATAGGGTTAGTGTTAGTGTTAGGTTTAGGGTTAGGGTTAGAGTTAGGTTAGGGTTAAGGTTAGGGTTAGAGTTAGGGTTAGGGTTAGGGTTAGTGTTAGTGTTAGGGTTATTGTTAGGGTTAGAATTAGGTTAGGGTTAGGGTTAGGGTTAGGATTAGGGTTAGAGTTACGGTTAGGGTTATGTTTAGGATTAGGGTTATGGTTAGGCTTAGGGTTAGGGTAAGGTTTAGGGTTAGTGTTAGGTTTAGGGTTAGGGTTAGTGTTAGGGTTAGGCTTATGGTTAGGTTTAGTATTAGGGTTACGGTTAGGGTTAGGGCTAGGGTTAGGCTTCGGTTTAGACTAGGGATAGGGTTAGGGTTAGGGTTAGGGTTAGGGTTATTAAAAGGGTTAGGGTTACTGTTAGGGTTTAGGGTTATTGTTAGGGTTATGTATAGGGTTAGGGTTAGGGTTAGGGTTAGGGTTAGGGTTAGGGCTAGGGTTAGGCTTCGGTTTAGACTAGGGTTAGGGTTAGGGTTAGGGTTCTTTTAGGTTTAGGTTTAGGGTTAGGGTTAGGGTTAGGGTTAGGGTTCTGTTAGGGTTAGGGTTAGGGTTAGGGTTAGGTTTATTGTTAGGGTTAGGATTAGGGTTATGGTTAGGGTTAGGGTTAGGGTTAGGGTTTGGTTTATTGTTAGGGTTAGTGTTACGGTTAGGGTTAGGGTTAGATTTAGGTTTAGGGTTAAAGTTAGGCTTCTGTTAGAGTTAGGGGTAGGGTTATGGTTTGGGTTAGGGTAGGTTTAGGGTTAGGGTTAGGGTTAAGGTTCTATTAGAGTTAGGGTTAGGGTTATTGTTAGGGTAAGGGGTAGGGTAGGTTTGGGTTTAGGGTTAGGACTCTGTTAATTTTAGGGTTAGGGTTAGGGTTACTGTTACGGTTAGTGTTCGTGTTAGGTTAGGGTTAGGGTTAGGGTTAGGGTTACGGTTAGGGTTAGGGTTAGGGTTAGGGTTAGGGTTAGGGTAAGGGTTAGGTGTAGGGTTAGGGTTTGGTTTAGACTAGGGTTAGTGTTAGGGTTAGAGTTAGGTTAGGGTTAGGGTTAGGGTTATGGTTATGGTTAGGGTTAGGGTTAGGGAAAGGGGTAGGGTTAGGGTTAGGGTTAGGTTTATGGGTAGGTTTAGGATTCTGTTAGGGTTAGGGTTAGGGTTCGGGAAAGGTGTAGGGTAGGTTTGGGGTTAGGCTTAGGGTTAGGGTTCTGGTTATGGTTAGGGGTAGGGTTAGGTTTAAGGTATGGTTAACTAACTCTAACCCTAACCCTAACCCTAACCCTAACCCTAACCCTAACCCTAACCCTAATCCTAACCCTAACCCTAAGTTAGGGTTACGGTTAAGGTTAGGTTTAGGGTTAGGGTTAGGGATAGGCTTAGATTTAGGGCTACGGTTAGGGTTAGGGTTAGGATTCTGTTAGGGTTAGGGTTAGGTTTAGAATAGGGTTAGGTTTAGGGTTACTGTTAGGGTTAGGTTTAGGGATAGGGTTAGGGTTAGTGTTAGGCTTCTGTTAGGGTTAGGGTTAGTCTTAGGGTAAGCGTTAGGTTAGGTTTAGGGTTCTGTTAGGGGTAGGGGTAGGGTTAGGGTTAGGGTTAGGGTTCGGGTTCGGGTTCGGGTTTGGGGTTGGGTTATGGTTAGGGTTAGGGTTAGGGTTAGGGTTAGGGTTAGGGTTAGGGTTAGGGTTAGGGTTAGGTTTAGGGTTAGGGTGAGGGTTTGGGTTTGTGTTAGGGTTAGGTTTAGGGCTAGGGTTAGGCATCGGTTTAGACTAGTGTTCGGGTTAGGTTTAGGGTTAGTGTTCTGTTACGGTTAGGGTTAGGGTTAGATTTATTGTTAGGTTTAGTGTTTGGGTTAGTATTAGGGTTAGGTTGAAGGTTAGGGTTTGGGTTAGGTTTTTGGTTACGGTTACGGTTACGGTTAGGTGTAGGGTTAGGTTTAGGGTTGGGGTTAGGGTTAGGTATAGCGTTAGGGTTAGGGTTAGGGCTCTGTTAGGGTTAGTGTTATGTTTAGGGTTAGGGTAGGTTTAGGGTTAGGGTTAGGGTTAGGGTTAGGGTTAGGGTTAGGGTTAGGGTTAGGGTTAGGGTTAGGGTTAGGGTTAGGGTTAGGGTTAGGGTTAAGGTTAGCGTTCGGGTTAGGTTTAGGATTAGGGTTAGGGTTAGGGTTAGGGTTAGGTTTAGGGTTAGGGTTACGGTTAGGGTTATGTTTAGGATTAGGGTTATGTTTAGGATTAGGGTTATGGTTAGGGTTAGGGTTAGGTTTCTTTTTTGGTTAGGGTTAGAGTTGGTTAGGTTTAGGGTTAGGGTTAGGTTTACGGTTACGTTTAGGGTTAGGGATAGGTTTCGGATTAGGTTTTGGATTAGTATTAGGGTTATGGTTAAGGTTAGGTTTCGGGTGAGGTTTTGCGTTAGGGTTAGGGTTATGGTTAGGGTTAGGTTTAGAGTTAGGGTTACGGTTATGTTTAGGGTTGGGTTATGTTCAGTATTAGGGTTTATGTTAGGGTTAGGGCTAGGATTAGGGTTAGCGTTAGGTTTCATTTATGTTTAGGTTAGGGTTAAGGTTAGGGTTAGGTTTAGAGTTAGGTTAGGGTTAGGGTTAGGCTTAGGCTTAGGGTTAGGGATAGGGTTAGGGTTAGGGTTAGGGTTAGGGTTAGGTTAGGGTTAGTGTTAGGTTTAGGGTTAGAATTAGGTTAGGGTTAGGGTTAGGGTTAGGGTTAGGGTTAGGCTTAGGGTTAAGGTTAATGTTAACGTTAGGGTTAGTGTTACTGTTAGGTTTAGGTTAGGTTTGGAGTTAAGATTAGGTTTAGGTTTCTGTTAGGGTTAGACTTAGGGTTACGGTTAGGTTTAGGGTTAGGGTTAGGGTAAAGATTAGGGTTCTGTTAGGGTTAAGGTTAGTGTTAGGTTTAGGGTAAGGTGTAGGGTAGGTGTAAGTTTAGGATTAGGGTTAGGGTTAGGGTTAGGTTTAGGGTTATGTGAAGGGTTAGAATTAGGATTAGGGTTAACGTTAAGGTTATTGTTAGTGTTAGGTTTAGGTTAGGTTTAGAGTTAGGGTTAGGTTTAGATTTCTGTTAGGGTTAGACTTAGGGTTAGGGTTAGTGTTAGGGTTAGGGTTAGAGTTAGGTTTAGGGTCAAGGCTAGGGTTAGGGTTAGGGCTAGGGTTAGGCTTCGCTTTAGACTAGGGTTAGGGTTAGTGTTCTGTTAGGGTTATGTTTAGGGTTAGTGTTACGGTTAGGGTTAGGGTTAGGGTTAGGTTTAGGGTTAAAGTTAGGCTTCTGTTAGAGTTAGGGGTAGGGTTATGGTTTGGGTTAGGGTTAGGTTTAGGGTTAGGGTTAGGGTTAAGGTTCTATTAGTGTTAGGGTTAGGGTTATTGTTAGGGTAAGGGGTAGGGTAGGTTTGGGTTTAGGGTTAGGACTCTGTTAGTTTTAGGTTTAGGGTTAGGGTTACGGTTACTGTTAGGGTTAGGGTTAGTAAAAGGGTTAGGGTTACTGTTCGGGTTAGTGTTAGGGTTAGGGTTATGATTAGGGTTAGGGTAAGGTTTAGGTTTAGGTTTAGGGTTTGCTTTAGACTAGGGTTAGTGTTAGGGTTAGAGTTAGGTTAGGGTTAGGGTTATGGTTATGGTTAGGGTTAGGGTTAGAGTTAGGGTTAGGGTTCTGTTAGGGTTAGGGTTAGGGTTAGGGATAGGTTTAGTGTTAGGGTTAGGATTAGGGTTAGGGTTAGGGTTAGGGTTAGGGTTAGGGTTAGGTTAGGGTTAGGGTTAGGGTTATGTTTAGGATTAGGGTTAGGGTTAGGGTTAGGGTTATGGTTAGGGTTAGGGTTACGGTTACGGTTAGGGTTATGTTTAGGATTAGGGTTAGGGTTATGGTTAGGCTTAGGGTTAGGGTTACGGTTACGGTTAGGGTTATGTTTAGGATTAGGGTTAGGGTTAGGGTTAGGGTTAGGGTTAGGGTTAGGGTTAGGCTTAGGCTTAGGGTTAAGGTTACTGTTAGGGTTAGGGTTAATAAAAGTGTTAGGGTTACTCTTCGGGTTAGGGTTAGGGTTAGTGTAATGATTAGGGTTAGGGTAAGGGTTAGGTTTAGGTTTAGAGTTTGGTTTAGACTAGGGATAGTGTTAGGGTTAGAGTTAGGTTATGGTTAGGGTTAGGGTTATGGTTATGGTTAGGGTTAGGGTTAGGATTAGGTTTAGGGTTAGGGTTAGGGTTATGGTTAGGGTTAGGGTTAGGGTTAGGGTTATGGTTAGGGTTAGGGTTAGGGTTAGGGTTAGGGTTAGGGTTAGGGTTAGGGTTAGGGTTAGGGTTAGGGTTAGTGTTGGCGTTAGTGTTAGGTATAGCGTTAGGGTTAGGGTTAGTGTTTGGGCTCTGTTAGGGTTAGTGTTATGTTTAGGGTTAGAGTATGTTTAGGGTTAGGGTTAGGGTTAGGGTAACGTTAGGGTTAGGGTTAGAGTTAGGTTAGGGTTAAGGTTAGGGTTAGAGTTAGGTTAGGGTTAGGGTTAGGTTTAGGGTTAGGGCTAGAGTTAGGGTTAGGGTTAGGTTTAGTGTTAGGGTTAGTGTTAGGGTTAGAATTAGGTTAGGGTTAGGGTTATTGTTAGGTTAAGGGGTAGGGTAGGTTT
Organism: Netta rufina; assembly: GCF_964035555.1. Lineage (NCBI taxonomy): Eukaryota > Metazoa > Chordata > Aves > Anseriformes > Anatidae > Netta > Netta rufina. Next base: position 990,818 of record NW_028168888.1, on the reverse strand, counting down.
GGGTTTAGGGTTAGGACTCTGTTAGTTTTAGGTTTAGGGTTAGGGTTACGGTTACTGTTAGGGTTCGGGTTAGTAAAAGGGTTAGGGTTACTGTTCGGGTTAGCGTTAGGGTTAGGGTTATGATTAGGGTTAGGGTAAGGTTTAGGTTTAGGTTTAGGGTTTGCTTTAGACTAGGGTTAGTGTTAGGGTTAGAGTTAGGTTAGGGTTAGGGTTAGAGTTATGGTTATGGTTAGGGTTAGGGTTAGGGTTAGGGTTAGGGTTCTGTTAGGGTTAGGGTTAGGGTTAGGGATAGGATTAGTGTTAGGGTTAGGATTAGGGTTAGGGTTAGGGTTAGGGTTAGGGTTAGGGTTAGGTTTAGGTTTAGTGTTAGGGTTAGGGTTACTGTTCGGGTTAGCGTTAGGGTTAGGGTTATGATTAGGGTTAGGGTAAGGGTTAGATTTAGGTTTAGGGTTTGCTTTAGACTAGGGTTAGTGTTAGGGTTAGAGTTAGGTTAGGGTTAGGGTTAGGGTTATGGTTATGGTTAGGGTTAGGATTAGGGTTAGGGTTAGGGTTAGAGTTAGGTTTAGGGTCAAGGCTAGGGTTAGGGTTAGGGCTAGGGTTAGGCTTCGCTTTAGACTAGGGTTAGGGTTAGGGTTAGGGTTCTGTTAGGGTTATGTTTAGGGTTAGGGTTAGGGGTAGGGTAAGCGTTAGGGTTAGGGTTAGGGTTATTGCTAGGCTTAGGCATCGGTTTACACTAGTGTTAGGGTTAGGATTAGGGTTAGGGTTCTGTTAGGGTTAGGGTTAGATTTAGGGTTAGGTTTAGTGTTAGGGTTAGGGTTAAGGTTAGTGTTAGGGTTAGCGTTAGGATTAGGGTTAGGGTTAGGGGTAGGGTTAGAGTTAGGTTAGGGTTAAGGTTAGGGTTAGAGTTAGGTTAAGGTTAGGGTTAGTGTTAGGGTTAGGGTTAGGTTTAGGGTTAGGGTTAGTGTTAGGGTTAGACTTAGGGTTGCGGTTAGTGTTAGGTTTAGGTTTAGGGTAAAAGTTAGGGTTCTGTTAGGGTTAACGTTAGGGTTAGGGTTAGGATAAGGTGTAGGGAAGGTTTAAGTTTAGGGTTAGGGTTAGGTTTGGTGTTATGTTAAGGGTTAGAATTAGGATTAGGGTTAACGTTAGGGTTATTTTTAGTGTCAGGTTTAGGTTAGGTTTAGAGTTAGGGTTAGGTTTAGGTTTCTGTTAGGGTTAGACTTAGGGTTAGGGTTAGAGTTAGGGTTAGGGTTATAGTTAGGTTTAGGGTCAGGGGTAGGGTTAGGGTTAGGGCTAGGGTTAGGTTTAGGGTTAGGGTTAGGGTTAGGGTTAGGGTTAGTGTTAGCGTTAGGGTTCTGTTAGGGTTAGGGTTAGAGTTACGGTTAGGTTTAGGGTTAGGGCTAAGGTTCTGTTAGTGTTAGGGTTAGGGTTTGGTTTAGGGTTAGGTTTAGGTTTAGTGTTAGGGTTAGGGTTAGGGTTAGTGTTAGGGTCAGAGTTAGGGTTACCGTTAGGGTTAGGGTTAGGGTTAAGGTTAGGGTTAGGGTTAGGGTTAGGTTTTGGGTTAGGGTTACGGTTACGGTTATTGTTAGGGTTAGGATAAGGGATAGGTTTAGGTTTAGTGTTAGGCTTCTGTTATGTTTAGGGTTTGAGTATGTTTAGGGTTAGGTTAGGGTTAGGGTTAGGGTTAGGTTTAGGGTTAAAGTTAGGCTTCTGTTAGAGTTAGGGGTAGGGTTATGGTTTGGCTTAGGGTAGGTTTAGGGTTAGGGTTAGGGTTAGGGATAGGGTTAGGATTAGGGTTAGATTTAGAGTTAGGTTAGTGTTAGTGTTAGGGTTATGGTTACGGTTAGCATAAGGTTTGCGTTAGGGTTAGTGTTAGGGTTATGTTTAGGGTTCTGTTAGGGTTAGATTTAGGGTTCGGGTTAGGGTTATGGTTAGGATTAGGGTTAGGGTTTGGGTTAGGGTAGGTATTGGTTTAGGGTTAGGGTTAGGGTTAGGGTTAGGTTTAGGTTTAGGTGTAGGGTTAGGGTTAAGGCTGGGGTTAGGGTTAGGGTTAGGGTTTGATTTAGATTTAGGTTAGGGTTATGGTTAGTGTTAGGTTTCTTTTAGGTTTAGACTTAGGGATAGGGTTAGGATTAGGGTTAGAGTTAGGGTTAGGGTTAGGGTTAGGGTTAGGGTTAGGGTTAGGGTTAGGGTTAGGGTTAGGTTTGGGTTATGTTCATGGTTAGGGTCCGGTTAGGGTTAGGGTTAGGGTTAGCGTTGGGGTTAGGGTTTAGGGTTAGGGTTAGGGTTAGGTTTAGGGTTAGGGTTAGGGTTAAGGTTAAGGTTTAGCGTTAGGGTTAGGTTTAGGGTTAGCGTTAGGGTTCTTTTAGGGTTAAGGTTAGGGTTTTGGTTAGGGTTAGATTTAGGTTTCTGTTAGGCTTAGACTTAGGGTTAGGGTTAGGGTTATGTTTAGGGTTAGGGTTAGGATTAGGTTTGGGTTTAGGGTTAGGGTTATGGTTAGGGTTAGGGATAGGGTTAGGATTAGGGTTAGATTTAGAGTTAGGTTAGTGTTAGTGTTAGGGTTATGGTTACGGTTAGCATAAGGTTTGCGTTAGGGTTAGTGTTAGGGTTATGTTTAGGGTTCTGTTAGGGTTAGATTTAGGGTTCGGGTTAGGGTTATGGTTAGGATTAGGGTTAGGGTTTGGGTTAGGGTAGGTATTGGTTTAGGGTTAGGGTTAGGGTTAGGGTTAGGTTTAGGTTTAGGTGTAGGGTTAGGGTTAAGGCTGGGGTTAGGGTTAGGGTTAGGGTTTGATTTAGATTTAGGTTAGGGTTATGGTTAGTGTTAGGTTTCTTTTAGGTTTAGACTTAGGGATAGGGTTAGGATTAGGGTTAGAGTTAGGGTTAGGGTTAGGGTTAGGGTTAGGGTTAGGGTTAGGGTTAGGGTTAGGGTTAGGGTTAGGGTTAGGGTTAGGTTTGGGTTATGTTCATGGTTAGGGTCCGGTTAGGGTTAGGGTTAGGGTTAGCGTTGGGGTTAGGGTTTAGGGTTAGGGTTAGGGTTAGGTTTAGGGTTAGGGTTAGGGTTAAGGTTAAGGTTTAGCGTTAGGGTTAGGTTTAGGGTTAGCGTTAGGGTTCTTTTAGGGTTAAGGTTAGGGTTTTGGTTAGGGTTAGATTTAGGTTTCTGTTAGGCTTAGACTTAGGGTTAGGGTTAGGGTTATGTTTAGGGTTAGGGTTAGGATTAGGTTTGGGTTTAGGGTTAGGGTTATGGTTAGGGTTAGGGTTAGGGTTAGGATTAGGGTAAGGGTTAGGTTTAGTGTTGGGTTTTGTTCAGGGTTAGGGTTAGGGCAAGGATTAGGTTTTGCGTTAGGTTTTGATTTAGGTTTAGGTTAGGGTTAGGGTTAGGGTTCTCTTAGGGTTAGGTTTAGGGTAAGGGTTCTGTTAGCATTAAGGTTAGGGTTAGGTTTAGAGTAGGGTTACGGTTAGGTTTACGGTTAGGGTTCTGTTAGGGTTAGGGTTACGGTTAGGATTACGTTTAGGGTTAGTGTTAGGGCTAGGGTTCTGTTAGGGTTAGGGTTAGGGTCGGTTTAGGGTTAGGTTTAGTGCTAGGGTTAGTGTTAGGGTTAGAGTTAGTGTTAGGGGTAGGGTCATGTTTATGGTTAGGGTTAGGTTTAGGGTTAGGGTTAGGGTTAGCGTTAGTGTTACGGTTAGGTTTAGGGTTAGGGTTAGGTTTAGGGCTAGGGTTCTGTTAGTGTTAGTTTTTGGGTTAGGGTTAGTGTTAGGGTTAGGAGTAGGGTAAGCGTTAGGGTTCTGTTATTGTTAGGGTTAGGGTTAGTGTTAGGCCAAGGGGTAGGGTATGTTTGGGTTTAGGGTTAGGTTTATGTTAGGGTTAGTGTTAGGGTTAGGGTTATGGTTATGGTTAGGTTTAGTGTTAGGGCTATGGTTATGGTTAGGTTTAGGGTTAGGGGTAGGGTTAAGATTAGGGTTAGTGTTAGGGTTAGGGTTAGCGTTGGGCTTATATTTAGGTTTATCTTAGGGTTAGGGTTAGGGTTAGGGTTCTGTAAGGGTTAGGGTTAGGGTATGGGTTAGGATTAGGGTTTCTGTAGGTTTAGGGTTAGGGATAGGTTTAGGGTTAGGGTTAGGGTTAGGGTTAGGGTTAGTGTTAGGGTTAGGCTTAGGTTTAGGGTTGAGGTTAGGGCTATTTTTAGGGTTAGGTTTAGGGTTATGGTTAGGGTTAGGGTTAGGGTTAGGTTAGGGTTAGCGTTAGGTTTAGGTTAGGGTTAGGATTAGGTTTAGGATAGGGTTCGAATTAGGGTTAGGGTTAGGCTTCTTTTAAGGTTGGGGTTAGGGTTAGGGTTAGGGTTAGGGTTAGGGTTAGGGTTAGGGTCAGGGTTAGGTTTCTGTTTTGGTTAGGGTTAGAGTTCGTTAGAGTTCGGTTTAGGGTTAGTGTTACGGTTACGTTTTGGTTTAGAGTTAGGGTTAGGATTAGGTTTTGGTTTAGGGTTAGGGTTATGGTTAGGGTTAGGATTAGGGTTAGGGTCAGGGTAAGGGTTAGGTTTAGTGTTGGGTTATTTTCAAGGTTAGTTTTAGGGTTAGGACTAGGATTAGGGTTAGCGTTAGGTTTTGATTTAGTTTTAATTTAGGGTTAGGGTTAGGGTTCTGTTAGGGTTAGGGTTAGGGTTAGGGTTAGGGTTAGGGTTAGGGTTCGGATTAGGGTTAGGTTAGTGATAGGATTAGGGTTAGGGTTAGGGTTAGGGTTAGGGTTAGGGTTAGGGTTAGGGTTAGGGTTAGGGTTAGGGTTAGTATTAGGTTTAGGGTTGGGTTAGAATTAGGGTTAGGGATAGGCTTCTGTTAGGGTTAGGTTTTGGGTTAGGGTTAGGGTTAGGGTTCTGTTAGTGTTAGGGTTAGAGTTGGTTACGGTTTGGGTTAGGGTTAGGGTTAGGGTTAGGGTTAGGGTTAGGGTTAGGGTTAGGGTTAGGGTTAGGGTTAGGGTTAGGGTTAGGGTTAGGGTTAGGGTGAGTGTAAGGTTTGGGGTTAGGGTTAGGGTTATGGTAAGGTTTAGGATTAGGGTTAGGGTTAGCGTTAGTGTTAGGGTTAGTGTTCTGTTAGTGTTAGGGTTAGGATTACGGTTAGGAACGCAACCCCATTGTTGCCATAGGAACAGAACACCATGTTTACAATACCACAGAATCCACAAGGTTACCATGGCAACACAACGCCATGTTTGCCATAGCAACAAAACCCTACGTTGCCATGGCAACCCATCCCCGTTGTTACCATGTCAACACAACGCCATTATTCCAATGGCAACACAATCCCTTGGTTGGCATGGCAACAAAAACCCATGGTTGCCACTGCAAAACGTCCCCATGGTTCCCATGGAAACCAAACCCCATGGTTGTCATGGCAATCTATCCCCATGGTTACCATGGCAACACAACCCCATGGTTGCCATGGCAACACATCCCCATGGATACCATGGTATCCAACCTCATGTTTACCATGGCAAGACAACCCCATGTTTGCCATGGCAAAAAGAAACCATGGTTGCCATGGCAACCCAACCCCATGGTTACCATGGCAACACCACCCCATGGTTGCCATGGCAACAGAAACCCATGTTTCCATGGAAACAATACCCCATTGTTACAATAGCAACACAATAGCATGTTTACCATAGAAACCCAACCGCATGTTTGCCATGGTAACACACACCCATGGTTGCCATGGCAACACAACCCCATCGTTGACATTGCAACAAAACCCCTTGGTTACCATGGCAACACAACCCCATGGTTACCATGGCAACACAACGATATGGTTACCTTGGCAACAAAACGACATGGTTGCCATGGCAACACAATTCCGTGGTTGCCATGGCAACACAACCGCATGGTTACCATAGCAACCCAACCTCATGGTTAGCATGGCAACACAACCCCTTAGTTGCCATGGCAACACAACCCCACGGTTGCCATGGAAACAGAAAACCATGGTTGCCATGGCAACACCACCCGATGGTTACCATGGCAACCCAAGACCATGCTTGCCATGGGAACACAACCAAATTGGTACAATGGCAACCCACCCACAACTCCAGGTTAATAATGGCAAAACAACCGCATGGTTACCATGTCAACACAACCCCATGTTTGCCATTGAAACACAACACCTTGGTTACCATGAAAACACAAAGCCATGGTTGCCATGGTACCAAAACCCCATGGTTACCATGGCAACAAAACCCAATGGTTACCATGGAAACACCACCACATGGTTGCCATGGCAATGCAACACCATGATTACCATGGCAACAAAAAACCATGGTTGCCATGGCAACAAAACGCTATGGTTGCCATGGCAACCCAACACCATGGTTACCATGGCAACATAAAACCATGGTTGCCATGGCAACACCACCCCATGGTTGCAATGGCCACCCAATTCCATGGTTGCCATGGCAACAGAATCAAATGGTTACCATGGAAACCCAACCCCATGTTTACCATGGCAACACAACCACATTATTGCCATAGCAGAACAATACCATGGTTACCATGGAAACCCAACCCCATGGTTACCATAGCAACACAAACCCATAGTTTGCATGGAAACACCACGCCATGGTTGCCATGGCAATACAACGAAGTGGTTACCAAGGCAATACAACACCATCGTTGACATGGCAAAAAACCACTTTGGTTACCATGGCAACACATCCCCGTGGTTACCATGGCAACACAACCCCGTGGTTACCATGGCAACACAACAACATGGTTACCACACCAACCCAACCGCATTGTTGCCATAACAACACAACCCCATGGTTGCCATGGCAACACAACCAAATGGCTACAATGGCAACAGAAAACCATGGTTGCCATGGCAACACCACCCGATGGTTGCCGTGACACCCCAACCCCATGGTTTCCATGGCAACCCAACCCCATGGTTACAATGGCAACACCACCCCATGCTTACCATGGCAACACCACCCCATGGTAGCCATGGCAAAAAAGATCCATGGTTGCCATGGCAACACAACCCCGTGGTTACCATTGCAACACAACCGCATGGTTGCCGATGAAACACAACCCCATTTTTACCATCGCAACACAATCACATGGTTACCATAGCAACCCAACCACATGGTTGCCACGGCAACACCACACCATGGTTGCCATGGCAACACAACCAAGTGGTTACCATGGCAACAGAAAACCATGGTTGCCATGGCAACATAACCCCATGGTTACCATGGCAACAGAAAACCATGGTTACCATGGCATCGCCACCCGATGGTTGCCATGGCTACCCAACCTAATGGCTGCCATTGCAACACAACCAAATGGTTACCATGGAAACAAAATCCCATGGTTACAATGGCAACACAACCCCTTGGTTGCTATGGCAACACAACACCATGGTTACCATGAAAAAACAACCCCATGGTTGCCATGGTAACAAAACCCCATGGTTACAATGGCAACCAAACCCCATGTTTACCATGGCAACACTACCCCGTGGTTGCATGGAAATACAACACCATGGTTACCATGGCAACAGAAAACCATGGTTGCCATGGCAACACCACACGATGTTTGCCATGGAAACACATCCGCATGGTTGCCATGGGAACCCAAACCCATGGTTGCCATGACAACACAACCCCATGGTTACCATGGCAACACAACACCATTGTGTCCATGGAAACGCAACTTGATGGTTACCATGGCAACACCACCCAATGGTTGCCATCGCAACACAACCGCATGGTTACCATGGCAACACAACCGCATGTTTGCCATGGCAACCCAACCCCATGGTTAGCATGGCAACACAACCCCTTAATTGCCATGACAAGACAACACAATGGTTTCCATAGAAACACAAACACATGGTTGCCATGGCAACAAAATTCCATGGTTGCCATGGTAACACAACCCCATGGTTACCATGGCAACACAACCCCATGGTTTCAGTAGCAACAAAACCCCATGGTTGCCATGGCAACCGAACCCCATGGTTACCATGGCAATACCACCCAATGGTTGCCATGTCAACACAACCGCATGGTTACCATGGCAACACAACCCCATGGTTTCCATGGCAACACAACTCCAATGTTACAATGGCAACACAACCGCATGGTTACCATGGTGACTCAACAGCATGGTTACGATGGCAACAAAACTCCATGGTTGACATGGCAACACAACCGCATGGTTACCATAGCAACCCAACCGCATGGTTGCCATGGCAACACAACACCAAAGTTGCCATGGCAACAAAACCAAATAGTTACGATGGCAACAGAAAATCATGGTTGCCATGGCAACACAACCCCATGGTTGCCATGGCAACACAACCCTATGGTTTCAGTAGCAACAAAACCCCATGGTTGCCATGGCAACCGAACCCCATGGTTACCATGGCAACACAACCCCTTGGTTGCCATGGCAACACAACACCATGGTTAACATGGCAACCCAACCGCATGGTTGCCATGGCAACACAACCAAATAGTTACCAACGCAATATAATCACATGGTTACCCTGCAAAAAAAACCCCATGGTTACCGTGGCAACAGAAACCATGGTTGCCATGGCATCGCCACTTGATGGTTGCCATGGCAACCCAACCCCATAGTTACCATGGCAACAAAACCCCTTGGTTACCATGGCCACAGAAAACCATGGTTTCCATGGAAACACCACCCGATGGTTCCCGTTGCAACCCAACTCCATGGTTACCATGAACACCCCATCCCATGTTTGCCATGGCAACAAAACACCATGGTTACCATGGCAACAAAATTCCATGGTTGCCATGGCAACACAACACCATGGTTACCATGGCAACATAAAACCATGGTTGCCATGGCAACACCACCCCATGGTTGCAATGGCCACCCAATTCCATGGTTGCCATGGCAACAGAATCAAATGGTTACCATGGAAACCCAACCCCATGTTTACCATGGCAACACAACCACATTATTGCCATAGCAGAACAATACCATGGTTACCATGGAAACCCAACCCCATGGTTACCATAGCAACACAAACCCATAGTTTGCATGGAAACACCACGCCATGGTTGCCATGGCAATACAACGAAGTGGTTACCAAGGCAATACAACACCATCGTTGACATGGCAAAAAACCACTTTGGTTACCATGGCAACACATCCCCGTGGTTACCATGGCAACACAACCCCGTGGTTACCATGGCAACACAACAACATGGTTACCACACCAACCCAACCGCATTGTTGCCATAACAACACAACCCCATGGTTGCCATGGCAACACAACCAAATGGCTACAATGGCAACAGAAAACCATGGTTGCCATGGCAACACCACCCGATGGTTGCCGTGACACCCCAACCCCATGGTTTCCATGGCAACCCAACCCCATGGTTACAATGGCAACACCACCCCATGCTTACCATGGCAACACCACCCCATGGTAGCCATGGCAAAAAAGATCCATGGTTGCCATGGCAACACAACCCCGTGGTTACCATTGCAACACAACCGCATGGTTGCCGATGAAACACAACCCCATTTTTACCATCGCAACACAATCACATGGTTACCATAGCAACCCAACCACATGGTTGCCACGGCAACACCACACCATGGTTGCCATGGCAACACAACCAAGTGGTTACCATGGCAACAGAAAACCATGGTTGCCATGGCAACATAACCCGATGGTTCCCGTTGCAACCCAACTCCATGGTTACCATGAACACCCCATCCCATGTTTGCCATGGCAACAAAACACCATGGTTACCATGGCAACAAAATTCCATGGTTGCCATGGCAACACAACCCCATGGTTGCTATTGGAAAAAAATACCATGGTTACCATGGCAAAAGAAAACCATGGTTGCCTTGGCAACACCACCCGGTGGTTGCCATGGCAACACTACCCCATGGTAACCATTGCAACACAACAAAATGGTAACCATGGAAATACAACCCCATGGTGTCCATGACAACACCACCCCATGTTTGCCATGGCAACACAACCAAATTTTTACCATGGTAACACAACCGCATGTTTGCCATAGCAACCCAACCCCATGGTTTCCATGGCAACAAAACCCCATGGTTGCCATGGCAACCATCCCCATGGTTAACATGGCAACACAACCCTATGGTTTCCATGGCAACACAACTCCAGGGTTACAATGGCAACACAACCGCATGGTTACCATGGCAACCCAACAGCATGATTACCATGGCAACAAAACTCCATGGTTACCATGGCAACACATCCGCATGGTAGCCATTGCAACCAAAACCCATGGCTGCCATGACAGCACAACCCCATGGTTGCCATGGTAACACCACCAAATGGTTACCATGGCAACACAACCGCATGTTTGCCATGGCAACCCAACCCCATGGTTGCCATGGCAACACAATTCCAGGGTTAAAATGGCAATACAACCGCATGGTTACAATGGTAACTCAACAGCACGGTTACCATGGCAACAAAACTCCATGGTGGACAAGGCAACACAACACCAAAGTTGTCATGGCAACAAAACCAAATAGTTGCCATGGCAACAGAAAACAATGGTTGCCATGGTAACAAAACCCCATGGTTCCCATGGCAAGACAACACCATGGTTACCATGGCAACATAAAACCATGGTGCCAAGGAAACACCACCCCATGGTTGCCATGGCAACCCAATTCCATGGTTGCCATGGCAACAGAATCAAATGGTTACCATGGCAACACAACCCTATGGTTTCAGTAGCAAAAAAACCCCATGGTTGCCATGGCAACCGAACCCCGTGGTTACCATGGCAACACAACCCCTTGGTTGCCATGGCAACACAACACCATGGTTACCATGGCAACAGAAAACCATGGTTGCCATGGCAACACCACACGATGTTTGCCATGGAAACACATCCGCATGGTTGCCATGGGAACCCAAACCCATGGTTGCCATGACAACACAACCCCATGGTTACCATGGCAACACAACACCATTGTGTCCATGGAAATCCAACTTGATGGTTACCATGGCAACACCACCCAATGGTTGCCATCGCAACACAACCGCATGGTTACCATGGCAACACAACCGCATGTTTGCCATGGCAACCCAACCCCATGGTTAGCATGGCAACACAACCCCTTAATTGCCATGACAAGACAACACAATGGTTTCCATAGAAACACAAACCCATGGTTGCCATGGCAACAAAATTCCATGGTTGCCATGGCAACACAACCCCATGGTTACCATGGCAACACAACCCCATGGTTTCAGTAGCAACAAAACCCCATGGTTGCCATGGCAACCGAACCCCATGGTTACCATGGGAATACCACCCAATGGTTGCCATGTCAACACAACCGCATGGTTACCATGGCAACACAACCCCATGGTTTCCATGGCAACACAACTCCAATGTTACAATGGCAACACAACCGCATGGTTACCATGGTGACTCAACAGCATGGTTACCATGGCAACAAAACTCCATGGTTGACATGGCAACACAACCGCATGGTTACCATAGCAACCCAACCGCATGGTTGCCATGGCAACACAACACCAAAGTTGCCATGGCAACAAAACCAAATAGTTACGATGGCAACAGAAAATCATGGTTGCCATGGCAATACAACCCCATGGTTGCCATGGCAACACAACCCTATGGTTTCAGTAGCAACAAAACCCCATGGTTGCCATGGCAACCGAACCCCATGGTTACCATGGCAACACAACCCCTTGGTTGCCATGGCAACACAACACCATGGTTAACATGGCAACACAACCCCATGGTTTCCATGGCAACACAACTCCAATGTTACAATGGCAACACAACCGCATGGTTACCATTGCAACCCAACCGCATGGTTGCCATGGCAACACAACCAAATAGTTACCAACGCAATATAATCACATGGTTACCCTGCAAAAAAAACCCCATGGTTACCGTGGCAACAGAAACCATGGTTGCCATGGCATCGCCACTTGATGGTTGCCATGGCAACCCAACCCCATAGTTACCATGACAATAAAACCCCTTGGTTACCATGGCCACAGAAAACCATGGTTTCCATGGAAACACCACCCGATCGTTCCCGTTGCAACCCAACTCCATGGTTACCATGAACACCCCATCCCATGTTTGCCATGGCAACAAAACACCATGGTTACCATGGCAACAAAATTCCATGGTTGCCATGGCAACACAACCCCATGGTTACCATGGCAACACCACCCCATGGTTGCTATTGGAAAAAAATACCATGGTTACCATGGCAAAAGAAAACCATGGTTGCCTTGGCAACACCACCCGGTGGTTGCCATGGCAACACTACCCCATGGTAACCATTGCAACACAACAAAATGGTAACCATGGAAATACAACCCCATGGTGTCCATGACAACACCACCCCATGTTTGCCATGGCAACACAACCAAATTTTTACCATGGTAACACAACCGCATGTTTGCCATAGCAACCCAACCCCATGGTTTCCATGGCAACAAAACCCCATGGTTGCCATGGCAACCATCCCCATGGTTAACATGGCAACACAACCCTATGGTTTCCATGGCAACACAACTCCAGGGTTACAATGGCAACACAACCGCATGGTTACCATGGCAACCCAACAGCATGATTACCATGGCAACAAAACTCCATGGTTACCATGGCAACACATACGCATGGTAGCCATTGCAACCAAAACCCATGGCTGCCATGACAGCACAACCCCATGGTTGCCATGGTAACACCACCAAATGGTTACCATGGCAACACAACCGCATGTTTGCCATGGCAACCCAACCCCATGGTTGCCATGGCAACACAATTCCAGGGTTAAAATGGCAATACAACCGCATGGTTACAATGGTAACTCAACAGCACGGTTACCATGGCAACAAAACTCCATGGTGGACAAGGCAACACAACACCAAAGTTGTCATGTCAACAAAACCAAATAGTTGCCATGGCAACAGAAAACAATGGTTGCCATGGTAACAAAACCCCATGGTTCCCATGGCAAGACAACACCATGGTTACCATGGCAACATAAAACCATGGTGCCAAGGAAACACCACCCCATGGTTGCCATGGCAACCCAATTCCATGGTTGCCATGGCAACAGAATCAAATGGTTACCATGGCAACACAACCCTATGGTTTCAGTAGCAACAAAACCCCATGGTTGCCATGGCAACCGAACCCCATGGTTACCATGGCAACACAACCCCTTGGTTGCCATGGCAACACAACACCATGGTTAACATGGCAACACAACCCCATCGTTTCCATGGCAACACAACTCCAATGTTACAATGGCAACACAACCGCATGGTTACCATTGCAACCCAACCGCATGGTTGCCATGGCAACACAACCAAATAGTTACCAACGCAATATAATCACATGGTTACCCTGCAAACACAACCCCATGGTTACCATGGCAACAGAAACCATGGTTGCCATGGCATCGCCACTCGATGGTTGCCATGGCAACCCAACACCATAGTTGCCATGGCAACCCAACCCCATAGTTGCCATGGCAACAAAACCCCATGGTTGCCATTGCAAACAACCCCATGGTTACCATGGCAACACCACCCCATGGAAGCCATGGCAACACAACCATATGGTTAACATGGCAAAAAAACGCCATGGTTGCCATGGCAACACAACTTTTTTGGTTACCATGGCAAATCAACCCCATGGTTAACATGGCAACACCACCCAATGTTTGCCATCGCAACACAACCGCATGGTTGCCATGGCAACACAACAGCATTTTTGCCATGGCAACCCAACCCCATGGTTAACAAGACAACACAACCCCTTGGTTGCCATGGCAACAAAACCCCATGGTTGCCATGGCAACCATCCCCATGGTTAACATGGCAACACAACCCTATGGTTTCCATGGCAACACAACTCCAGGGTTACAATGGCAACACAACCGCATGGTTACCATGGCAACCCAACAGCATGATTACCATGGCAACAAAACTCCATGGTTACCATGGCAACACATACGCATGGTAGCCATTGCAACCAAAACCCATGGCTGCCATGACAGCACAACCCCATGGTTGCCATGGTAACACCACCAAATGGTTACCATGGCAACACAACCGCATGTTTGCCATGGCAACCCAACCCCATGGTTGCCATGGCAACACAATTCCAGGGTTAAAATGGCAATACAACCGCATGGTTACAATGGTAACTCAACAGCACGGTTACCATGGCAACAAAACTCCATGGTGGACAAGGCAACACAACACCAAAGTTGTCATGTCAACAAAACCAAATAGTTGCCATGGCAACAGAAAACAATGGTTGCCATGGTAACAAAACCCCATGGTTCCCATGGCAAGACAACACCATGGTTACCATGGCAACATAAAACCATGGTGCCAAGGAAACACCACCCCATGGTTGCCATGGCAACCCAATTCCATGGTTGCCATGGCAACAGAATCAAATGGTTACCATGGCAACACAACCCTATGGTTTCAGTAGCAACAAAACCCCATGGTTGCCATGGCAACCGAACCCCATGGTTACCATGGCAACACAACCCCTTGGTTGCCATGGCAACACAACACCATGGTTAACATGGCAACACAACCCCATCGTTTCCATGGCAACACAACTCCAATGTTACAATGGCAACACAACCGCATGGTTACCATTGCAACCCAACCGCATGGTTGCCATGGCAACACAACCAAATAGTTACCAACGCAATATAATCACATGGTTACCCTGCAAACACAACCCCATGGTTACCATGGCAACAGAAACCATGGTTGCCATGGCATCGCCACTCGATGGTTGCCATGGCAACCCAACACCATAGTTGCCATGGCAACCCAACCCCATAGTTGCCATGGCAACAAAACCCCATGGTTGCCATTGCAAACAACCCCATGGTTACCATGGCAACACCACCCCATGGAAGCCATGGCAACACAACCATATGGTTAACATGGCAAAAAAACGCCATGGTTGCCATGGCAACACAACTTTTTTGGTTACCATGGCAAATCAACCCCATGGTTAACATGGCAACACCACCCAATGTTTGCCATCGCAACACAACCGCATGGTTGCCATGGCAACACAACAGCATTTTTGCCATGGCAACCCAACCCCATGGTTAACAAGACAACACAACCCCTTGGTTGCCATGGCAACACAACACAATGGTTACCATAGAAACACAAACCCATGGTTGCCATGGCAACAAAATTCCATGGTTGCCATGGCAACACAACCCCATGGTTACCATGGCAACACCAACCCATGGTTGCTATTGGAAAAAAATACCATGGTTACCATGGCAAAAGAAAACCATGGTTGCCTTGGCAACACCACCCGGTGGTTGCCATGGCAACACTACCCCATGGTAACCATTGCAACACAACAAAATGGTAACCATGCAAATACAACCCCATGGTTGCCATGACAACACCACCCCATGTTTGCCATGGCAACACAACCAAATTTTTACCATGGTAACACAACCGCATGTTTGCCATAGCAACCCAACCCCATGGTTTCCATGGCAACAAAACCCCATGGTTGCCATGGCAACCATCCCCATGGTTAACATGGCAACACAACCCTATGGTTTCCATGGCAACACAACTCCAGGGTTACAATGGCAACACAACCGCATGGTTACCATGGCAACCCAACAGCATGATTACCATGGCAACAAAACTCCATGGTTACCATGGCAACACATCCGCATGGTAGCCATTGCAACCAAAACCCATGGCTGCCATGACAGCACAACCCCATGGTTGCCATGGTAACACCACCAAATGGTTACCATGGCAACACAACCGCATGTTTGCCATGGCAACCCAACCCCATGGTTGCCATGGCAACCCAACCCCATGGTTGCCATGGCAACACAATTCCAGGGTTAAAATGGCAATACAACCGCATGGCTACAATGGTAACTCAACAGCACGGTTACCATGGCAACAAAACTCCATGGTGGACAAGGCAACACAACACCAAAGTTTCCATGGCAACAAAACCAAATAGTTACCATGGCAACAGGAAACCATGGTTGCCATGGTAACAAAACCCCATGGTTCCCATGGCAAGACAACACCATGGTTACCATGGCAACATAAAACCATGGTGCCAAGGCAACACCATCCCATGGTTGCCATGGCAACCCAATTCCATGGTTGCCATGGCAACAGAATCAAATGGTTACCATGGAAACACAACCCCATGCTTACCATGGCAACACAACCCCAAGGTTACCATGTCAACACAAACCCATGGTTGCCATGGAAACAGAACCTCTTGGTTTCCATGGCAACAAAACCCCTTGGTTACCATGGCCACAGAAAACCATGGTTTCCATGGAAACACCACCCGAGGGTTGCCGTTGCAACCCAACCCCCTGGTTACCATGACAACACAAACCCGTGTTTGCCATGGCAACACAACCCCATGATTACCAGGGCAACACAACCCCATGGTTTCCATGGAAGCAAAATCCCATGGTTGCCATGGAAACCCAACCCCATGGTTACCATGGCAACACCACCCCACGGTTGCCATGGCAATATAACCCCATGGTTACCCTGCCAACACAACCCCATGGTTACCATGGCAACAGAAAACCATGGTTACCATGGCATCGCCACCCGATGGTTGCCATGGCAACCGAACCTAATGGCTGCCATGGCAACACAACCAAATTGTTACCATTGAAACAAAACCCCATGGTTACAATGGCAACACAACCCCTTGGTTGCCATGGCAACACAACACCATGGTTACCATGGAAACACAATCCCGTGGTTACCATGGCAACACAACCCCTTGGTCGCCATGGCAACACAACACCATGGTTAACATGGCAACACAACCCCATGGTTTCCATGGCAACACAACTCCAACGTTAAAATGGCAACACAACCGCATGGTTACCGTGGCAACAAAACTCCATAGATGACATGGCAACACAACCGCATGGTTACCATAGCAACCCAACCCCATGGTTGCCATGGCAACACAACACCAAAGTTGCCATGGCAACACAACCAAATAGTTACCATGGCAATATAACCACATGGTTACTCTGCAAACACAACCCCATGGTTACCATGGCAACAGAAACCATGGTTGCCATGGCATCGCCACTCGATGGTTGCCATGGCAACACAATCCCATAGTTACCATGGCAACAAAACCCCTTGGTTACCATGGCCACAGAAAACCATGGTTTCCATGGAAACACCACCCGAGGGTTGCCGTTGCAACCCAACTCCATGGTTACCATGAACACCCCATCCCATGTTTGCCATGGCAACACAACACCATGGTTACCATGGCAAAAGAACTCCATGGTTGCTATGGCAACCAAACCCCATGGTTGCCATGGCAACCCAACCCCATGGTTACCATAACAACACAAACCCATGTTTGCCATGGAAACACAACCCCATGGTTGCCAGGGCAACACAACCCTATGGTTTCCATGGAAGCAAAATCCCATGATTGCCATGGCAACCCCACCCCATGGTTGCCATGGCAACCCCACCCCACGGTTGCCATGGCAACACAACCGCATGGTTGCCATGGCAACCCAAACCCATGGTTGCCATGACAACACAACCCCATGGTTGCCATGGCAACACAACCCCATGGTAACCACGGCAATATAACACCATTGTGTCCATGGAAACCCAACTTGATGGTTACCATGGCAACACCACCCAATGGTTGCCATCGCAACACAACCGCATGGTTACCATGGCAACACAACCCCACGGTTGCCATGGAAACACCACTCCATGGTTGCCATGGCAACACAACCAAATGCTTACCATGGCAATACAACACCATCGTTGACATGGCAACAAAACCCTATGGTTTCCATGGCAACACAACTCCAAGGTTACAATGGCAACACAACCGCATGGTTACCATGGCAACCCAACAGCATGATTACCATGGCAACAAAACTCCATGGTTATCATGGTAACACATCCGCATGGTAGACTTTGCAACCAAAACCCATGGCTGCCATGACAGCAGAACCCCATGGTTGGCATGGTAACACCACCAAATGGTTACCATGGCAACACAACCGCATGTTTGCCATGGCAACCCAACCCCATGGTTGCCATGGCAACACAATTCCAGGGTTAAAATGGCAATACAACCGCATGGTTACAATGGCAGCTCAACAGCACGGTTACCATGGCAACAAAACTCCATGGTGGACATGGCAACACAACACCAAAGTTGCCATGGCAACAAAACCAAATAGTTGCCATGGCAACAGAAAACCATGGTTGCCATGGTAACAAAACCCCATGGTTCCCATGGCAACATAAAACCATGGTGCCAAGGCAACACCACCCCATGGTTGCCATGTCAACACAAACCCATGGTTGCCATGGAAACAGAACCCCTTGGTTTCCATGGCAACAAAACCCCTTGGTTACCATGGCCACAGAAAACCATGGTTTCCATGGAAACACCACCCGAGGGTTGCCGTTGCAACCCAACCCCCTGGTTACCATGACAACCCCACCCCATGGTTGCCATGGCAACACAACACCATGGTTACCATGGCAACAGAACTCCATGGTTGCTATGGCAACCAAACCCCATGGTTGCCATGGCAACCCAACCCCATGGTTACCATGACAACACAAACCCATGTTTGCCATGGCAACAAAACCCCATGATTACCAGGGCAACACAACCCCATGGTTTCCATGGAAGCAAAATCACATGGTTGCCATGGAAACCCAACCCCATGGTTACCATGGCAACACCACCCCACGGTTGCCATGGCAATATAACCCCATGGTTACCCTGCCAACACAACCCCATGGTTACCATGGCAACAGAAACACCATGGTTACCATGGCATCGCCACCCGATGGTTGCCATGGCAACCGAACCTAATGGCTGCCATGGCAACACAACCAAATTGTTACCATGGAAACAAAACCCCATGGTTACAATGGCAACACAACCCCTTGGTTGCCATGGCAACACAACACTATGGTTACCATGGAAACACAATCCCGTGCTTACCATGGCAACACAACCCCTTGGTTGCCATGGCAACACCACACGATGGTTGCCATGGCAAATCAACCACATGGTGTCCATGGCAAAACAACCAAATAGTTAAAATGGTAACCCAAGCGCATTGTTACCATGGCAACACAACCCCTTGGTTGCCATGGCAACGCAACACCATAGTTACCATGGAAACACAAAACCATGGTTGCCATGGCAAAAAAAAACCATGGTTCCCATGGAAACCGAACCCCATGGTTACCATGGCAACACCACAACATGGTTGCCATTGGAAAACAATACCATGGTTACCAAGGCAACAGAAAACCATGGTTGCCTTGGCAACATCACCCGGTGGTTGCCAAGGCAACACAACCCCACGGTAACCATTGCAACACAACCAAAAGGTAACCATGGAAATACAACCCAATGGTTGCCATGGCAACACAACACTATGGTTACCATGGAAACACAATCCCGTGGTTACCATGGCAACACAACCCCTTGGTTGCCATGGCAACACAACACCATGGTTAACATGGCAACACAACCCCATGGTTGACATGGCAACACAACCGCATGGTTACCATAGCAACCCAACCGCATGGTTTCCATGGCAACACAACACCAAAGTTGCCATGGCAACACAACCAAATAGTTACCATGGCAATATAACCACATGGTTACTCTGCAAACACAACCCCATGGTTACCATGGCAACAGAAACCATGGTTGCCATGGCATCGCCACTCGATGGTTCCCGTTGCAACCCAACTCCATGATTACCATGAACACCCCATCCCATATTTGCCATGGCAACACAACCCCATGGTTACCAGGGCAACACAACCCCATGGTTTCCATGGATGCAAAATCCCATGATTGCCATGGCAACCCCACCCCATGGTTGCCATGGCAACACGACCCCACGGTTGCCATGGCAACACAACCCCATCGTTACCACGGCAACACAACACCATTGTGTCCATGGAAACCCAACTTGATGGTTACCATGGCAACACCACCCAATGGTTGCCATCGCAACACAACCGCATGGTTACCGTGGCAACACAACCGCATGTTTGCCATGGCAACCCAACCCCATGGTTACCATGGCAACACAACCCCTTAATTGCCATAGCAACACAACAAATTGGTTTCCATCGAAACACAAACCCATGGTTTCCATGGCAATAAAATTCCATGGTTGCCATGGCAACACAACCCCATGGTTACCATGGCAACACAACCCCATCGTTTCAGTAGCAACAAAACCCCATGGTTCCCATAGCAACCGAACCCCATGGTTACCATGGCAATACCACCCAATGGTTGCCATGTCAACGCAACCGCATGGTTACCATGGCAACAAAACCCCATGGTTTCCATGGCAACACAACTCCAATGTTACAATGGCAACACAACCGCATGGTTACCATGGTGACTCAACAGCATGGTTACCATGGCAACAAAACTCCATGGTTGCCATGGCAACAGAATCAAATGGTTACCATGGAAACACAACCCCATGCTTACCATGGCAACACAACCCCATGGTTACCATGTCAACACAAACCCATGGTTGCCATGGAAACAGAACCCCTTGGTTTCCATGGCAACAAAACCCCTTGGTTACCATGGCCACAGAAAACCATGGTTTCCATGGAAACACCACCCGAGGGTTGCCGTTGCAACACAACTCCCTGGTTACCATGACAACCCCACCCCATGGTTGCCATGGAAACACAACACCATGGTTACAGTGGCAACAGAACTCCATTGTTGCTATGGCAACCAAAACCCATGGTTGCCATGGAAACCCAACCCCATGGTTACCATAACAACACAAACCCATGTTTGCCATGGAAACACAACCCCATGGTTACCAGGGCAACACAACCCTATGGTTTCCATGGAAGCAAAATCCCATGATTGCCATGGCAACCTCACCCCATGGTTGCCATGGCAACAGAACTCCATGGTTGCCATGGCAACACAACCGCATGGTTGCCATGGCAACCCAAACCCATGGTTGCCATGACAACACAACCCCATGGTTGCCATGGCAACACAACCCCATGGTTACCACGGCAACACAACCCCATGGTTTCCATGGCAACACAACCCCATGGTTACCACGGCAACACAACACCATTGTGTCCATGGAAACCCAACTTGATGGTTACCATGGCAACACCACTCCATGGTTGCCATCGCAACACAACGGCATGGTTACCATGGCAACACAACCGCATGTTTGCCATGGCAACACAACCCCATGGTTACCATGGCAACACAACCCCTTAATTGCCATGGCAACACAACACAATGGTTTCCATCGAAACACAAACCCATGGTTGCCATGGCAATTAAATTCCATGGTTGCCATGGCAACACAACCCCATGGTTACCATCGCAACACAACCGCATGGTTTCAGTAGCAACACAACCCCATGGTTGCCATGGCAACACAACACCATGGTTAACATGGCAACACAACCCCATTGTTTCCATGGCAACACAACGCCAATGTTACAATGGCAACACAACCGCATGGTTACCATGGTGACTCAACAGCATGGTTACCATGGCAACAAAACTCCATGGTTGACATGGCAACACTACCGCATGGTTACCATAGCAACCCAATTGCATGGTTGCCATGGCAACACAACACCAAAGTTGCCATGGCAACACAACCAAATAGTTACCATGGCAATATAACCACATGGTTACTCTGCAAACACAACCCCATGGTTACCATGGCAACAGAAACCATGGTTGCCATGGCATCGCCACTCGATGGTTGCCATGGCAACCCAACCCCATAGTTACCATGGCAACAAAACCCCTTGGTTACCATGGCCACAGAAAACCATGGTTTCCATGGAAACACCACCCGAGGGTTCCCGTTGCAACCCAACTCCATGGTTACCATGAACACCCCATCCCATGTTTGCCATGGCAACACAACACCGTGGTTACCATGGCAACAAAATTCCATGGTTGCCATGGCAACACAACCCCATGGTTACCATGGCAACACCACCCCATGGTTGGTATTGGAAAAAAATACCATGGTAACCATGGCAAAATAAAACCATGGTTGCCTTGGCAACACCACCCGGTGGTTGCCATGGCAACACTACCCCATGGTAACCATTGCAACACAACAAAATGGTAACCATGGAAATACAACCCCATGGTTGCCATGACAACACCACCCCATGTTTGCCATGGCAACACAACCAAAGTTTTACCATGGTAACACAACCGCATGTTTGCCATAGCAACCCAACCCCATGGTTTCCATGGCAACAAAACCCCATGGTTGCCATGGCAACCATCCCCATGGTTAACATGGCAACACAACTCTATGGTTTCCATGGCAACACAACTCCAGGGTTACAATGGCAACACAACCGCATGGTTACCATGGCAACCCAACAGCATGATTACCATGGCAACAAAACTCCATGGTTCCCATGGCAACACATCCGCATGGTAGCCATTGCAACCCATCCCCATGGCTGCCATGACAGCACAACCCCATGGTTGCCATGGTAACACCACCAAATGGTTACCATGGCAACACAACCGCATGTTTGCCATGGCAACCCAACCCCATGGTTGCCATGGCAACACAATTCCAGGGTTAAAATGGCAATACAACCTCATGGTTACAATGGTAACTCAACAGCACGGTTACCATGGCAACAAAACTCCATGGTGGACATGGCAACACAACACGATGGTTGCCATGGCAAATCAACCACATGGTGTCCATGGCAAAACAACCAAATAGTTAAAATGGTAACCCAAGCGCATTGTTACCATGGCAACACAACCCCTTGGTTGCCATGGCAACACAACCCCATGGTTACCAGGGCAACACAACCCCATGGTTTCCATGGAAGCAAAAATCCCATGGTTGCCATGGCAACCCCACCCCATGGTTACCATAACAACACAAACCCATGTTTGCCATGGCAACCCCACCCCATGGTTACCAGGGCACACAAACCCATGTTTGACATGGCAACACAACCCCATGGTTACCAGGGCAACACAACCCCATGGTTTCCATGGAAGCAAAATCCCATGGTTGCCATGGCAACCCCACCCCATGGTTACCATGGCAACACCACCCCACGGTTGCCATGGCAACACAACCGCATTGTTACCTTGGCAACACAACTGTATGTTTGCCATGGCAACAAAACGCCATGGTTGCCATTGAAACACAACCCCATGGTTACCATGGCAACACCACCCCATGGAAGCCATGGCAACACAACCATATGGTTAACATGGCAAAAAAACGCCATGGTTGCCATGGCAACACAACTTTTTTGGTTACCATGGCAAATCAACCCCATGGTTAACATGGCAACACCACCCAATGTTTGCCATCGCAACACAACCGCATGGTTGCCATGGCAACACAACAGCATTTTTGCCATGGCAACCCAACCCCATGGTTAACAAGACAACACAACCCCTTGGTTGCCATGGCAACACAACACAATGGTTACCATAGAAACACAAACCCATGGTTGCCATGGCAACAAAATTCCATGGTTGCCATGGCAACACAACCCCATGGTTACCATGGCAACACCACCCCATGGTTGCTATTGGAAAAAAATACCATGGTTACCATGGCAAAAGAAAACCATGGTTGCCTTGGCAACACCACCCGGTGGTTGCCATGGCAACACTACCCCATGGTAACCATTGCAACACAACAAAATGGTAACCATGGAAATACAACCCCATGGTTGCCATGACAACACCACCCCATGTTTGCCATGGCAACACAACCAAATTTTTACCATGGTAACACAACCGCATGTTTGCCATAGCAACCCAACCCCATGGTTTCCATGGCAACAAAACCCCATGGTTGCCATGGCAACCATCCCCATGGTTAACATGGCAACACAACCCTATGGTTTCCATGGCAACACAACTCCAAGGTTACAATGGCAACAAAACTCCATGGTTACCATGGCAACACATCCGCATGGTAGCCATTGCAACCAAAACGCATGGCTGCCATGACAGCACAACCCCATGGTTGCCATGGTAACACCACCAAATAGTTACCATGGCAACACAACCGCATGTTTGCCATGGCAACCCAACCCCATGGTTGCCATGGCAACACAATTCCAGGGTTAAAATGGCAATACAACCGCATGGCTACAATGGTAACTCAACAGCACGGTTACCATGGCAACAAAACTCCATGGTGGACAAGGCAACACAACACCAAAGTTGCCATGGCAACAAAACCAAATAGTTACCATGGCAACAGGAAACCATGGTTGCCATGGTAACAAAACCCCATGGTTCCCATGGCAATACAACACCATGGTTCCCATGGCAATACAACACCATGGTTCCCATGGCAACATAAAACCATGGTGCCAAGGCAACACCACCCCATGGTTGCCATGGCAACCCAATTCCATGGTTGCCATGGCAACAGAATCAAATGGTTACCATGGAAACACAACCCCATGCTTACCATGGCAACACAACCCCATGGTTACCATGTCAACACAAACCCATGGTTGCCATGGAAACAGAACCCCTTGGTTTCCATGGCAACAAAACCCCTTGGTTACCATGGCCACAGAAAACCATGGTTTCCATGGAAACACCACCCGAGGGTTGCCGTTGCAACCCAACCCCCTGGTTACCATGACAACCCCACCCCATGGTTGCCATGGCAACACAACCCCATGGTTACCAGGGCAACAGAACTCCATGGTTGCTATGGCAACCAAACCCCATGGTTGCCATGGCAACCCAACCCCATGGTTACCATGACAACACAAACCCATGTTTGCCATGGCAACACAACCCCATGATTACCAGGGCAACACAACCCCATGGTTTCCATGGAAGCAAAATCCCATGGTTGCCATGGAAACCCAACCCCATGGTTACCATGGCAACACCACCCCACGGTTGCCATGGCAATATAACCCCATGGTTACCCTGCCAACACAACCCCATGGTTACCATGGCAACAGAAACACCATGGTTACCATGGCATCGCCACCCGATGGTTGCCATGGCAACCGAACCTAATGGCTGCCATGGCAACACAACCAAATTGTTACCATGGAAACACAAACCCGTGGTTACCATGGCAACACAACCCCTTGGTTGCCATGGCAACACAACACCATGGTTAACATGGCAACACAACACCATGGTTAACATGGCAACACAACCCCATGGTTACCGTGGCAACAAAACTCCATGGTTGACATGGCAACACAACCGCATGGTTACCATAGCAACCCAACCCCATGGTTGCCATGGCAACACAACACCAAAGTTGCCATGGCAACACAACCAAATAGTTACCATGGCAATATAACCACATGGTTACTCTGCAAACACAACCCCATGGTTACCATGGCAACAGAAACCATGGTTGCCATGGCATCGCCACTCGATGGTTGCCATGGCAACCCAACCCCATAGTTACTATGGCAACAAAACCCCTTGGTTACCATGGCCACAGAAAACCATGGTTTCCATGGAAACACCACCCGAGGGTTCCCGTTGCAGCCCAACTCCATGGTTACCATGAACACCCCATCCCATGTTTGCCATGCCAAGACAACCCCAGGGTTACCAGGGCAACACAACCCT
This sequence comes from Netta rufina, assembly GCF_964035555.1. NCBI lineage: Eukaryota > Metazoa > Chordata > Aves > Anseriformes > Anatidae > Netta > Netta rufina. The sequence goes on along the minus strand of NW_028168888.1, from coordinate 965,068 downwards.
ATGGTTTCCATGGAAGCAAAATCCCATGATTGCCATGGCAACCCCATCCCATGGTTGCCATGGCAACACCACCCCACGGTTGCCATGGCAACACAACCGCATGGTTGCCATGGCAACCCAAACCCATGGTTGACCTGACAACTCAACCCCATGGTTGCCATGGCAACACAACCCCATGGTTACCACGGCAACACAACACCATTGTGACCATGGAAACCCAACTTGATGGTTACCATGGCAACACCACCCAATGGTTGCCATCGCAACACAACCGCATGGTTACCATGGCAACACAACCCCACGGTTGCCATGGAAACACCACTCCATGGTTGCCATGGCAACACAACCAAATGCTTACCATGGCAATACAACACCATCGTTGACATGGCAACAAAACCCTATGGTTTCCATGGCAACACAACTCCAAGGTTACAATGGCAACACAACCGCATGGTTACCATGGCACCCCAACAGCATGATTACCATGGCAACAAAACTCCATGGTTACCATGGTAACACATCCGCATGGAGCCATTGCAACCAAAACCCATGGCTGCCATGACAGCACAACCCCATGGTTGCCATGGTAACACCACCAAATGGTTACCATGGCAACACAATTCCAGAGTTAAAATGGCAATACAACCGCATGGTTACAATGGTAACTCAACAGCACGGTTACCATGGCAACAAAACTCCATGGTGGACATGGCAACACAACACCAAAGTTGCCATGGCAACAAAACCAAATAGTTGCCATGGCAACAGAAAACCATGGTTGCCATGGTAACAAAACCCCATGGTTCCCATGGCAAGACAACACCATGGTTCCCATGGCAACATAAAATCATGGTGCCAAGGCAACACCACCCCATGGTTGCCATGGCAACCCAATACCATGGTTGCCATGGCAACAGAATCAAATGGTTACCATGGAAACACAAACCCATGGTTGCCATGGAAACAGAACCCCTTGGTTTCCATGGCAACAAAACCCCTTGGTTACCATGGCCACAGAAAACCATGGTTTCCATGGAAACACCACCCGAGGGTTGCCGTTGCAACCCAACCCCCTGGTTACCATGACAACCCCACCCCATGGTTGCCATGGCAACACAACACCATGGTTACCATGGCAACAGAACTCCATGGTTGCTATGGCAACCAAACCCCATGGTTGCCATGGCAACCCAACCCCATGGTTACCATGACAACACAAACCCATGTTTGCCATGGCAACACAACCCCATGATTACCAGGGCAACACAACCCCATGGTTTGCATGGAAGCAAAATCACATGGTTGCCATGGAAACCCAACCCCATGGTTACCATGGCAACACCACCCCACGGTTGCCATGGCAATATAACCCCATGGTTACCCTGCCAACACAACCCCATGGTTACCATGGCAACAGAAACACCATGGTTACCATGGCATCGCCACCCGATGGTTGCCATGGCAACCGAACCTAATGGCTGCCATGGCAACACAACCAAATTGTTACCATGGAAACACAAACCCGTGGTTACCATGGCAACACAACCCCTTGGTTGCCATGGCAACAAAACACCATGGTTAACATGGCAACACAACACCATGGTTAACATGGCAACACAACCCCATGGTTACCGTGGCAACAAAACTCCATGGTTGACATGGCAACACAACCGCATGGTTACCATAGCAACCCAACCCCATGGTTGCCATGGCAACACAACACCAAAGTTGCCATGGCAACACAACCAAATAGTTACCATGGCAATATAACCACATGGTTACTCTGCAAACACAACCCCATGGTTACCATGGCAACAGAAACCATGGTTGCCATGGCATCGCCACTCGATGGTTGCCATGGCAACCCAACCCCATAGTTACCATGGCAACAAAACCCCTTGGTTACCATGGCCACAGAAAACCATGGTTTCCATGGAAACACCACCCGAGGGTTCCCGTTGCAACCCAACTCCATGGTTACCATGAACACCCCATCCCATGTTTGCCATGCCAAGACAACCCCAGGGTTACCAGGGCAACACAACCCTATGGTTTCCATGGAAGCAAAATCCCATGATTGCCATGGCAACCCCACCCCATGGTTGCCAAGGCAACCCCACCCCACGGTTGCCATGGCAACACAACCGCATGGTTGCCATGGCAACCCAAACCCATGGTTGCCATGACAACACAACCCCATGGTTGCCATGGCAACACAACCCCATGGTTACCACGGCAACACAACACCATTGTGTCCATGGAAACCCAACTTGATGGTTACCATGGCAACACCACCCAATGGTTGCCATCGCAACACAACCGCATGGTTACCATGGCAACACAACCCCACGGTTGCCATGGAAACACCACTCCATGGTTGCCATGGCAACACAACCAAATGCTTACCATGGCAATACAAAACCATCGTTGACATGGCAACAAAACCCTATGGTTTCCATGGCAACACAACTCCAAGGTTACAATGGCAACACAACCGCATGGTTACCATGGCAACACAACAGCATGATTACCATGGCAACAAAACTCCATGGTTACCATGGTAACACATCCGCATGGAGCCATTGCAACCAAAACCCATGGCTGCCATGACAGCACAACCCCATGGTTGCCATGGTAACACCACCAAATGGTTACCATGGAACAACCGCATGTTTGCCATGGTAACACCACCAAATGGTTACCATGGCAACACAATTCCAGAGTTAAAATGGCAATACAACCGCATGGTTACAATGGTAACTCAACAGCACGGTTACCATGGCAACAAAACTCCATGGTGGACATGGCAACACAACACCAAAGTTGCCATGGCAACAAAACCAAATAGTTGCCATGGCAACAGAAAACCATGGTTGCCATGGTAACAAAACCCTATGGTTCCCATGGCAAGACAACACCATGGTTCCCATGGCAACATAAAACCATGGTGCCAAGGCAACACCACCCCATGGTTGCCATGGCAACCCAATACCATGGTTGCCATGGCAACAGAATCAAATGGTTTCCACGGAAACACAAACCCATGGTTGCCATGGAAACAGAACCCCTTGGTTTCCATGGCAACAAAACCCCTTGGTTACCATGGCCACAGAAAACCATGGTTTCCATGGAAACACCACCCGAGGGTTGCCGTTGCAACCCAACCCCCTGGTTACCATGACAACCCCACCCCATGGTTGCCATGGAAGCACAACACCATGGTTACCATGGCAACAGAACTCCATGGTTGCTATGGCAACCAAACCCCATGGTTGCCATGGCAACCCAACCCCATGGTTACCATGACAACACAAACCCATGTTTGCCATGGCAACACAACCCCATGATTACCAGGGCAACACAACCCCATGGTTTCCATGGAAGCAAAATCACATGGTTGCCATGGAAACCCAACCCCATGGTTACCATGGCAACACCACCCCACGGTTGCCATGGCAATATAACCCCATGGTTACCCTGCCAACACAACCCCATGGTTACCATGGCAACAGAAACACCATGGTTACCATGGCATCGCCACCCGATGGTTGCCATGGCAACCGAACCTAATGGCTGCCATGGCAACACAACCAAATTGTTACCATGGAAACAAAACCCCATGGTTACAATGGCAACACAACCCCTTGGTTGCCATGGCAAATCAACCACATGGTGTCCATGGCAAAACAACCAAATAGTTAAAATGGTAACCCAAGCGCATTGTTACCATGGCAACACAACCCCTTGGTTGCCATGGCAACGCAACACCATAGTTACCATGGAAACACAAACCCATGGTTGCCATGGCAAAAAAAAACCATGGATCCCATGGAAACCGAACCCCATGGTTATTATGGCAACACCACACCATGGTTGCCATTGGAAAACAATACCATGGTTACCATGGCAACAGAAAACCATGGTTGCCTTGGCAACATCACCCGGTGGTTGCCAAGGCAACACAACCCCACGGTAACCATTGCAACACAACCAAAAGGTAACCATGGAAATACAACCCAATGGTTACCATGGCAACAAAACACCATGGTTGCCATGGCAGCACAACATCATGTTTACCATGGCAATGCAACCCCATTGTTGCCATGGCAAACCAACCCCATGGTTACCATGGCAACACAACCCCATGGTTACCATGGCAACACAACCCCATGGTTGCCATGGCAACACAACACCATGGTTACCATGGCAACACAACCCCATGGTTTCAGTAGCAACAAAACCCCATGGTTCCCATGGATACCGAACCCCACGGTTACCATGGCAACAAAACCCCTTGGTTGCCATGGCAACACAACACCATGGTTAACATGGCAACACAACCCCATGGTTTCCATGGCAACACAACTCCAACGTTAAAATGGCAACACAACCGCATGGTTACCATAGCAACCCAACCCCATGGTTGCCATGGCAACACAACACCAAAGTTGCCATGGCAACACAACACCATGGTTACCATGGCAACATAAAACCATGGTGCCAAGGCAACACCACCCCATGGTTGCCATGGCAATACAACACCATGGTTGCCATGGCAACAGAATCAAATGGTTACCATGGAAACACAACCCCATGCTTACCATGGCAACACAACCCCATGGTTACCATGTCAACACAAACCCATGGTTGCCATGGAAACAGAACCCCTTGGTTTCCATGGCAACAAAACCCCTTGGTTACCATGGCCACAGAAAACCATGGTTTCCATGGAAACACCACCCGAGGGTTGCCGTTGCAACACAACCCCCTGGTTACCATGACAACCCCACCCCATGGTTGCCATGGAAACACAACACCATGGTTACCATGGCAACAGAACTCCATTGTTGCTATGGCAACCAAACCCCATGGTTGCCATGGCAACCCAACCCCATGGTTACCATGACAACACAAACCCATGTTTGCCATGGCAACACAACCCCATGATTCCCAGGGCAACACCACCCCACGGTTGCCATGGCAATATAAGCCCATGGTTACCCTGCCAACACAACCCCATGGTTACCATGGCAACAAAACTCCATGGTTACCATGGTAACACATCCGCATGGAGCCATTGCAACCAAAACCCATGGCTGCCATGACAGCACAACCCCATGGTTGCCATGGTAACACCACCAAATGGTTACCATGGCAACACAACCGCATGTTTGCCATGGTAACACCACCAAATGGTTACCATGGCAACACAATTCCAGAGTTAAAATGGCAATACAACCGCATGTTTACAATGGTAACTCAACAGCACGGTTACCATGGCAACAAAACTCCATGGTGGACATGGCAACACAACACCAAAGTTGCCATGGCAACAAAACCAAATACTTGCCATGGCAACAGAAAACCATGGTTGCCATGGTAACAAAACCCCATGGTTCCCATGGCAATACAACATGGTTGACATGGCAACACAACCGCATGGTTACCATAGCAACCCAACCCCATGGTTGCCATGGCAACACAACACCAAAGTTGCCATGGCAACACAACCAAATAGTTACCATGGCAATATAACCACATGGTTACTCTGCAAACACAACCCCATGGTTACCATGGCAACAGAAACCATGGTTGCCATGGCATCGCCACTCGATGGTTGCCATGGCAACCCAACCCCATAGTTACCATGGCAACAAAATCCCTTGGTTACCATGGCCACAGAAAACCATGGTTTCCATGGAAACACCACCCGAGGGTTCCCGTTGCAACCCAACTCCATGGTTACCATGAACACCCCATCCCATGTTTGCCATGCCAAGACAACCCCAGGGTTCCCAGGGCAACACAACCCTATGGTTTCCATGGAAGCAAAATCCCATGATTGCCATGGCAACCCCACCCCATGGTTGCCAAGGCAACCCCACCCCACGGTTGCCATGGCAACACAACCGCATGGTTGCCATGGCAACCCAAACCCATGGTTGCCATGACAACACAACCCCATGGTTGCCATGGCAACACAACCCCATGGTTACCACGGCAACACAACACCATTGTGTCCATGGAAACCCAACTTGATGGTTACCATGGCAACACCACCCAATGGTTGCCATCGCAACACAACCCCACGGTTGCCATGGAAACACCACTCCATGGTTGCCATGGCAACACAACCAAATGCTTACCATGGCAATACAACACCATCGTTGACATGGCAACAAAACCCTATGGTTTCCATGGCAACACAACTCCAAGGTTACAATGGCAACACAACCGCATGGTTACCATGGCACCCCAACAGCATGATTACCATGGCAACAAAACTCCATGGTTACCATGGTAACACATCCGCATGGAGCCATTGCAACCAAAACCCATGGCTGCCATGACAGCACAACCCCATGGTTGCCATGGTAACACCACCAAATGGTTACCATGGCAACACAATTCCAGAGTTAAAATGGCAATACAACCGCATGGTTACAATGGTAACTCAACAGCACGGTTACCATGGCAACAAAACTCCATGGTGGACATGGCAACACAACACCAAAGTTGCCATGGCAACAAAACCAAATAGTTGCCATGGCAACAGAAAACCATGGTTGCCATGGTAACAAAACCCCATGGTTCCCATGGCAACATAAAACCATGGTGCCAAGGCAACACCACCCCATGGTTGCCATGGCAACATAAAACCATGGTGCCAAGGGAACACCACCCCATGGTTGCCATGGCAACCCAATTCCATGGTTGCCATGGCAACAGAATCAAATGGTTACCATGGAAACACAACCCCATGCTTACCATGGCAACACAACCCCATGGTTACCATGTCAACACAAACCCATGGTTGCCATGGAAACAGAACCCCTTGGTTTCCATGGCAACAAAACCCCTTGGTTACCATGGCCACAGAAAACCATGGTTTCCATGGAAACACCACCCGAGGGTTGCCGTTGCAACCCAACCCCCTGGTTACCGTGACAACCCCACCTCATGGTTGCCATGGAAACACAACACCATGGTTACAGTGGCAACAGAACTCCATTGTTGCTATGGCAACCAAACCCCATGGTTGCCATGGCAACCCAACCCCATGGTTACCATGACAACACAAACCCATGTTTGCCATGGCAACACAACCCCATGATTACCAGGGCAACACAACCCCATGGTTTCCATGGAAGCAAAATCACATGGTTGCCATGGAAACCCAACCCCATGGTTACCATGGCAACACCACCCCACGGTTGCCATGGCAATATAACCCCATGGTTACCCTGCCAACACAACCCCATGGTTACCATGGCAACAGAAACACCATGGTTACCATGGCATCGCCACCCGATGGTTGCCATGGCAACCGAACCTAATGGCTGCCATGGCAACACAACCAAATTGTTACCATGGAAACAAAACCCCATGGTTACAATGGCAACACAACCCCTTGGTTGCCATGGCAACAAAACTCCATGGTTACCATGGTAACACATCCGCATGGAGCCATTGCAACCAAAACCCATGGCTGCCATGACAGCACAACCCCATGGTTGCCATGGTAACACCACCAAATGGTTACCATGGCAACACAACCGCATGTTTGCCATGGTAACACCACCAAATGGTTACCATGGCAACACAATTCCAGAGTTAAAATGGCAATACAACCGCATGTTTACAATGGTAACTCAACAGCACGGTTACCATGGCAACAAAACTCCATGGTGGACATGGCAACACAACACCAAAGTTGCCATGGCAACAAAACCAAATAGTTGCCATGGCAACAGAAAACCATGGTTGCCATGGTAACAAAACCCCATGGTTCCCATGGCAATACAACATGGTTGACATGGCAACACAACCGCATGGTTACCATAGCAACCCAACCCCATGGTTGCCATGGCAACACAACACCAAAGTTGCCATGGCAACACAACCAAATAGTTACCATGGCAATATAACCACATGGTTACTCTGCAAACACAACCCCATGGTTACCATGGCAACAGAAACCATGGTTGCCATGGCATCGCCACTCGATGGTTGCCATGGCAACCCAACCCCATAGTTACCATGGCAACAAAATCCCTTGGTTACCATGGCCACAGAAAACCATGGTTTCCATGGAAACACCACCCGAGGGTTCCCGTTGCAACCCAACTCCATGGTTACCATGAACACCCCATCCCATGTTTGCCATGCCAAGACAACCCCAGGGTTACCAGGGCAACACAACCCTATGGTTTCCATGGAAGCAAAATCCCATGATTGCCATGGCAACCCCACCCCATGGTTGCCAAGGCAACCCCACCCCACGGTTGCCATGGCAACACAACCGCATGGTTGCCATGGCAACCCAAACCCATGGTTGCCATGACAACACAACCCCATGGTTGCCATGGCAACACAACCCCATGGTTACCACGGCAACACAACACCATTGTGTCCATGGAAACCCAACTTGATGGTTACCATGGCAACACCACCCAATGGTTGCCATCGCAACACAACCCCACGGTTGCCATGGAAACACCACTCCATGGTTGCCATGGCAACACAACCAAATGCTTACCATGGCAATACAACACCATCGTTGACATGGCAACAAAACCCTATGGTTTCCATGGCAACACAACTCCAAGGTTACAATGGCAACACAACCGCATGGTTACCATGGCAACCCAACAGCATGATTACCATGGCAACAAAACTCCATGGTTACCATGGTAACACATCCGCATGGAGCCATTGCAACCAAAACCCATGGCTGCCATGACAGCACAACCCCATGGTTGCCATGGTAACACCACCAAATGGTTACCATGGCAACACAATTCCAGAGTTAAAATGGCAATACAACCGCATGGTTACAATGGTAACTCAACAGCACGGTTACCATGGCAACAAAACTCCATGGTGGACATGGCAACACAACACCAAAGTTGCCATGGCAACAAAACCAAATAGTTGCCATGGCAACAGAAAACCATGGTTGCCATGGTAACAAAACCCCATGGTTCCCATGGCAACATAAAACCATGGTGCCAAGGCAACACCACCCCATGGTTGCCATGGCAACATAAAACCATGGTGCCAAGGGAACACCACCCCATGGTTGCCATGGCAACCCAATTCCATGGTTGCCATGGCAACAGAATCAAATGGTTACCATGGAAACACAACCCCATGCTTACCATGGCAACACAACCCCATGGTTACCATGTCAACACAAACCCATGGTTGCCATGGAAACAGAACCCCTTGGTTTCCATGGCAACAAAACCCCTTGGTTACCATGGCCACAGAAAACCATGGTTTCCATGGAAACACCACCCGAGGGTTGCCGTTGCAACCCAACCCCCTGGTTACCGTGACAACCCCACCTCATGGTTGCCATGGAAACACAACACCATGGTTACAGTGGCAACAGAACTCCATTGTTGCTATGGCAACCAAACCCCATGGTTGCCATGGCAACCCAACCCCATGGTTACCATGACAACACAAACCCATGTTTGCCATGGCAACACAACCCCATGATTACCAGGGCAACACAACCCCATGGTTTCCATGGAAGCAAAATCACATGGTTGCCATGGAAACCCAACCCCATGGTTACCATGGCAACACCACCCCACGGTTGCCATGGCAATATAACCCCATGGTTACCCTGCCAACACAACCCCATGGTTACCATGGCAACAGAAACACCATGGTTACCATGGCATCGCCACCCGATGGTTGCCATGGCAACCGAACCTAATGGCTGCCATGGCAACACAACCAAATTGTTACCATGGAAACAAAACCCCATGGTTACAATGGCAACACAACCCCATGGTTGCCATGGCAACACAACATTATGGTTACCATGGAAACACAATCCCGTGCTTACCATGGCAACACAACCCCTTGGTTGCCATGGCAACACCACACGATGGTTGCCATGGCAAATCAACCACATGGTGTCCATGGCAAAACAACCAAATAGTTAAAATGGTAACCCAAGCGCATTGTTACCATGGCAACACAACCCCTTGGTTGCCATGGCAACGCAACACCATAGTTACCATGGAAACACAAACCCATGGTTGCCATGGCAAAAAAAAAACCATGGCTCCCATGGAAACCGAACCCCATGGTTACCATGGCAACACCACACCATGGTTGCCATTGGAAAACAATACCATGGTTACCATGGCAACAGAAAACCATGGTTGCCTTGGCAACATCACCCGGTGGTTGCCAAGGCAACACAACCCCACGGTAACCATTGCAACACAACCAAAAGGTAACCATGGAAATACAACCCAATGGTTACCATGGCAACAAAACACCATGGTTGCCATGGCAGCACAACATCATGTTTACCATGGCAACGCAACCCCATTGTTGCCATGGCAAACCAACCCCATGGTTACCATGGGAACACAACCCCATGGTTACCATGGCAACACAACCCCTTGGTTGCCATGGCAACACAACCCCATGGTTACCATGGCAACACAATCCCATGGTTTCAGTAGCAACAAAACCCCATGGTTCCCATGGCAACCGAACCCCATGGTTACCATGGCAACACAACCCCTTGGTTGCCATGGCAACACAACACCATGGTTAACATGGCAACACAACCCCATGGTTTCCATGGCAACACAACTCCAACGTTAAAATGGCAACACAACCGCATGGTTACCGTGGCAACACAACTCCATGGTTGACATGGCAACACAACCGCATGGTTACCATAGCAACCCAATCCCATGGTTGACATGGCAACACAACACCAAAGTTGCCATGGCAACACAACCAAATAGTTACCATGGCAATATAACCACATGGTTACTCTGCAAACACAACCCCATGGTTACCATGGCAACAGAAACCATGGTTGCCGTGGCATCGCCACTCGATGGTTGCCATGGCAACCCAACCCCATAGTTACCATGGAAACACAAACCCATGGTTTCCATGGCAAAAAAATAACCATGGTTCCCATGGAAACCGAACCCCATGGTTACCATGGCAACACCACAACATGGTTGCCATTGGAAAACAATACCATGGTTACCATGGCAACAGAAAACCATGGTTGCCTTGGCAACATCACCCGGTGGTTGCCAAGGCAACACAACCCCACGGTAACCATTGCAACACAACCAAAAGGTAACCATGGAAATACAACCCAATGGTTACCATGGCAACAACACACCATGGTTGCCATGGCAGCACAACATCATGTTTACCATGGCAACACAACCCCATGGTTACCATGGCAACACAACCCCTTGGTTGCCACGGCAACACAACCCCATGGTTACCATCGCAACACAACCCCATGGTTTCAGTAGCAACAAAACCCCACGGTTGCCATGGCAACACAACCCCATGGTTACCACGGCAACACAACACCATTGTGTCCATGGAAACCCAACTTGATGGTTACCATGGCAACACCACACAATGGTTACCATCGCAACACAACCGCATGGTTACCATGGCAACACAACCGCACGTTTGCCATGGCAACCCAACCCCATGGTTACCATGGCAACACAACCCCTTAATTGCCATGGCAACACAACACAATGGTTTCCATCGAAACACAAACCCATGGTTGCCATGGTAACAAAATTCCATGGTTGCCATGGCAACACAACCCCATGGTTACCATGGCAACACAACCCCATGGTTTCAGTAGCAACAAAACCCCATGGTTGCCATAGCAACCGAACCCCATGGTTACCATGGGAATACCACCCTAATGGTTGCCATGTCAACACAACCGCATGGTTACCATGACAACAAAACCCCATGGTTTCCATGGCAACACAACTCCAATGTTACAATGGCAACACAACCGCATGGTTACCATGGTGACTCAACAGCATGGTTACCATGGCAACAAAACTCCATGGTTGACATGGCAACACAACCGCATGGTTACCATTGCAACCCAACCGCATGGTTGCCATGGCAACACAACACCAAAGTTGCCATGGCAACAAAACCAAACAGTTGCCATGGCAACAGAAAGCCATGGTTGCCATGGTAACAAAACCCCATGGTTCCCATGGCAATACAACACCATGGTTCCCATGGCAACATAAAACCATGGTGCCAAGGCAACACCACCCCATGGTTGCCATGGCAACCCAATTCCATGGTTGCCATGGCAACAGAATCAAACGGTTACCATGGAAACACAACCCCATGCTTACCATGGCAACACAACCCCATGGTTACCATGTCAACACAAACCCATGGTTGCCATGGAAACAGAACCCCTTGGTTTCCATGGCAACAAAACCCCTTGGTTACCATGGCCACAGAAAACCATGGTTTCCATGGAAACACCACCCGAGGGTTGCCGTTGCAACCCAACCCCCTGGTTACCGTGACAACCCCACCCCATGGTTGCCATGGAAGCACAACACCATGGTTACCATGGCAACAGAACTCCATTGTTGCTATGGCAACCAAACCCCATGGTTGCCATGGCAACCCAACCCCATGGTTACCATGACAACACAAACCCATGTTTGCCATGGCAACACAACCCCATGATTACCAGGGCAACACAACCCCATGGTTTCCATGGAAGCAAAATCACATGGTTGCCATGGAAACCCAACCCCATGGTTACCATGGCAACACCACCCCACGGTTGCCATGGCAATATAACCCCATGGTTACCCTGCCAACACAACCCCATGGTTACCATGGCAACAGAAACACCATGGTTACCATGGCATCGCCACCCGATGGTTGCCATGGCAACCGAACCTAATGGCTGCCATGGCAACACAACCAAATTGTTACCATGGAAACAAAACCCCATGGTTACAATGGCAACACAACCCCTTGGTTGCCATGGCAACACAACACTATGGTTACCATGGAAACACAATCCCGTGCTTACCATGGCAACACAACCCCTTGGTTGCCATGGCAACACCACACGATGGTTGCCATGGAAATCAACCACATGGTGTCCATGGCAAAACAACCAAATAGTTAAAATGGTAACCCAAGCGCATTGTTACCATGGCAACACAACCCCTTGGTTGCCATGGCAACGCAACACCATAATTACCATGGAAACACAAACCCATGGTTGCCATGGCAAAAAATAACCATGGTTCCCATGGAAACCGAACCCCATGGTTACCATGGCAACACCACACCATGGTTGCCATTGGAAAACAATACCATGGTTACCATGGCAACAGAAAACCATGGTTGCCTTGGCAACATCACCCGGTGGTTGCCAAGGCAACACAACCCCACGGTAACCATTGCAACACAACCAAAAGGTAACCATGGAAATACAACCCAATGGTTACCATGGCAACAACACACCATGGTTGCCATGGCAGCACAACATCATGTTTACCATGGCAACACAACCCCATGGTTACCATGGCAACACAACCCCTTGGTTGCCACGGCAACACAACCCCATGGTTACCATCGCAACACAACCCCTTGGTTGCCATGGCAACACAACCCCATGGTTACCATGGCAACACAATCCCATGGTTTCAGTAGCAACAAAACCCCATGGTTCCCATGGCAACCGAACCCCATGGTTACCATGGCAACACAACCCCTTGGTTGCCATGGCAACACAACACCATGGTTAACATGGCAACACAACCCCATGGTTTCCATGGCAACACAACTCCAACGTTAAAATGGCAACACAACCGCATGGTTACCGTGGCAACACAACTCCATGGTTGACATGGCAACACAACCGCATGGTTACCATAGCAACCCAATCCCATGGTTGACATGGCAACACAACACCAAAGTTGCCATGGCAACACAACCAAATAGTTACCATGGCAATATAACCACATGGTTACTCTGCAAACACAACCCCATGGTTACCATGGCAACAGAAACCATGGTTGCCGTGGCATCGCCACTCGATGGTTGCCATGGCAACCCAACCCCATAGTTACCATGGAAACACAAACCCATGGTTTCCATGGCAAAAAAATAACCATGGTTCCCATGGAAACCGAACCCCATGGTTACCATGGCAACACCACAACATGGTTGCCATTGGAAAACAATACCATGGTTACCATGGCAACAGAAAACCATGGTTGCCTTGGCAACATCACCCGGTGGTTGCCAAGGCAACACAACCCCACGGTAACCATTGCAACACAACCAAAAGGTAACCATGGAAATACAACCCAATGGTTACCATGGCAACAACACACCATGGTTGCCATGGCAGCACAACATCATGTTTACCATGGCAACACAACCCCATGGTTACCATGGCAACACAACCCCTTGGTTGCCACGGCAACACAACCCCATGGTTACCATCGCAACACAACCCCATGGTTTCAGTAGCAACAAAACCCCACGGTTGCCATGGCAACACAACCCCATGGTTACCACGGCAACACAACACCATTGTGTCCATGGAAACCCAACTTGATGGTTACCATGGCAACACCACACAATGGTTACCATCGCAACACAACCGCATGGTTACCATGGCAACACAACCGCACGTTTGCCATGGCAACCCAACCCCATGGTTACCATGGCAACACAACCCCTTAATTGCCATGGCAACACAACACAATGGTTTCCATCGAAACACAAACCCATGGTTGCCATGGTAACAAAATTCCATGGTTGCCATGGCAACACAACCCCATGGTTACCATGGCAACACAACCCCATGGTTTCAGTAGCAACAAAACCCCATGGTTGCCATAGCAACCGAACCCCATGGTTACCATGGGAATACCACCCTAATGGTTGCCATGTCAACACAACCGCATGGTTACCATGACAACAAAACCCCATGGTTTCCATGGCAACACAACTCCAATGTTACAATGGCAACACAACCGCATGGTTACCATGGTGACTCAACAGCATGGTTACCATGGCAACAAAACTCCATGGTTGACATGGCAACACAACCGCATGGTTACCATTGCAACCCAACCGCATGGTTGCCATGGCAACACAACACCAAAGTTGCCATGGCAACAAAACCAAACAGTTGCCATGGCAACAGAAAGCCATGGTTGCCATGGTAACAAAACCCCATGGTTCCCATGGCAATACAACACCATGGTTCCCATGGCAACATAAAACCATGGTGCCAAGGCAACACCACCCCATGGTTGCCATGGCAACCCAATTCCATGGTTGCCATGGCAACAGAATCAAACGGTTACCATGGAAACACAACCCCATGCTTACCATGGCAACACAACCCCATGGTTACCATGTCAACACAAACCCATGGTTGCCATGGAAACAGAACCCCTTGGTTTCCATGGCAACAAAACCCCTTGGTTACCATGGCCACAGAAAACCATGGTTTCCATGGAAACACCACCCGAGGGTTGCCGTTGCAACCCAACCCCCTGGTTACCGTGACAACCCCACCCCATGGTTGCCATGGAAGCACAACACCATGGTTACCATGGCAACAGAACTCCATTGTTGCTATGGCAACCAAACCCCATGGTTGCCATGGCAACCCAACCCCATGGTTACCATGACAACACAAACCCATGTTTGCCATGGCAACACAACCCCATGATTACCAGGGCAACACAACCCCATGGTTTCCATGGAAGCAAAATCACATGGTTGCCATGGAAACCCAACCCCATGGTTACCATGGCAACACCACCCCACGGTTGCCATGGCAATATAACCCCATGGTTACCCTGCCAACACAACCCCATGGTTACCATGGCAACAGAAACACCATGGTTACCATGGCATCGCCACCCGATGGTTGCCATGGCAACCGAACCTAATGGCTGCCATGGCAACACAACCAAATTGTTACCATGGAAACAAAACCCCATGGTTACAATGGCAACACAACCCCTTGGTTGCCATGGCAACACAACACTATGGTTACCATGGAAACACAATCCCGTGCTTACCATGGCAACACAACCCCTTGGTTGCCATGGCAACACCACACGATGGTTGCCATGGAAATCAACCACATGGTGTCCATGGCAAAACAACCAAATAGTTAAAATGGTAACCCAAGCGCATTGTTACCATGGCAACACAACCCCTTGGTTGCCATGGCAACGCAACACCATAATTACCATGGAAACACAAACCCATGGTTGCCATGGCAAAAAATAACCATGGTTCCCATGGAAACCGAACCCCATGGTTACCATGGCAACACCACACCATGGTTGCCATTGGAAAACAATACCATGGTTACCATGGCAACAGAAAACCATGGTTGCCTTGGCAACATCACCCGGTGGTTGCCAAGGCAACACAACCCCACGGTAACCATTGCAACACAACCAAAAGGTAACCATGGAAATACAACCCAATGGTTACCATGGCAACAACACACCATGGTTGCCATGGCAGCACAACATCATGTTTACCATGGCAACACAACCCCATGGTTACCATGGCAACACAACCCCTTGGTTGCCACGGCAACACAACCCCATGGTTACCATCGCAACACAACCCCATGGTTTCAGTAGCAACAAAACCCCATGGTTCCCATGGCAACCGAACCCCATGGTTACCATGGCAACACAACCAAATTGTTACCATGGAAACAAAACCCCATGGTTACAATGGCAACACAACCCCTTGGTTGCCATGGCAACACAAAACTATGGTTACCATGGAAACACAATCCCGTGGTTACCATGGCAACACAACCCCTTGGTTGCCATGGCAACACAACACCATGGTTAACATGGCAACACAACCCCATGGTTGACATGGCAACACAACCGCATGGTTACCATAGCAACCCAACCGCATGGTTGCCATGGCAACACAACACCAAAGTTGCCATGGCAACACAACCAAATAGTTACCATGGCAATATAACCGCATGGTTACTCTGCAAACACAACCCCATGGTTACCATGGCAACAGAAACCATGGTTGCCATGGCATCGCCACTCGATGGTTGCCATGGCAACCCAACCCCATAGTTACCATGGCAACAAAACACCTTGGTTACCATGGCCACAGAAAACCATGGTTTCCATGGAAACACCACCCGATGGTTCCCGTTGCAACCCAACTCCATGATTACCATGAACACCCCATCCCATGTTTGCCATGGCAACACAACCCCATGGTTTCCATGGAAGCAAAATCCCATGATTGCCATGGCAACCCCACCCCATGGTTGCCATGGCAACCCCACCCCACGGTTGCCATGGCAACACAACCCCATAGTTACCACGGCAACACAACACCATTGTGTCCATGGAAACCCAACTTGATGGTTACCATGGCAACACCACACAATGGTTACCATCGCGACACAACCGCATGGTTACCATGGCAACACAACCGCACGTTTGCCATGGCAACCCAACCCCATGGTTACCATGGCAACACAACCCCTTAATTGCCATGGCAACACAACACAATGGTTTCCATCGAAACACAAACCCATGGTTGCCATGGTAACAAAATTCCATGGTTGCCATGGCAACACAACCCCATGGTTACCATGGCAACACAACCCCATGGTTTCAGTAGCAACAAAACCCCATGGTTGCCATAGCAACCGAACCCCATGGTTACCATGGCAATACCACCCTAATGGTTGCCATGTCAACACAACCGCATGGTTACCATGACAACAAAACCCCATGGTTTCCATGGCAACACAACTCCAATGTTACAATGGCAACACAACCGCATGGTTACCATGGTGACTCAACAGCATGGTTACCATGGCAACAAAACTCCATGGTTGACATGGCAACACAACCGCATGGTTACCATTGCAACCCAACCGCATGGTTGCCATGGCAACACAACACCAAAGTTGCCATGGCAACAAAACCAAACAGTTGCCATGGCAACAGAAAACCATGGTTGCCATGGTAACAAAACCCCATGGTTCCCATGGCAATACAACACCATGGTTCCCATGGCAACATAAAACCATGGTGCCAAGGCAACACCACCCCATGGTTGCCATGGCAACCCAATTTCATGGTTGCCATGGCAACAGAATCAAACGGTTACCATGGAAACACAACCCCATGCTTACCATGGCAACACAACCCCATGGTTACCATGTCAACACAAACCCATGGTTGCCATGGAAACAGAACCCCTTGGTTTCCATGGCAACAAAACCCCTTGGTTACCATGGCCACAGAAAACCATGGTTTCCATGGAAACACCACCCGAGGGTTGCCGTTGCAACCCAACCCCCTGGTTACCGTGACAACCCCACCCCATGGTTGCCATGGCAACACAACCCCATGGTTACCAGGGCAACAGAACTCCATTGTTGCTATGGCAACCAAACCCCATGGTTGCCATGGCAACCCAACCCCATGGTTACCATGACAACACAAACCCATGTTTGCCATGGCAACACAACCCCATGATTACCAGGGCAACACAACCCCATGGTTTCCATGGAAGCAAAATCCCATGGTTGCCATGGAAACCCAACCCCATGGTTACCATGGCAACACCACCCCACGGTTGCCATGGCAATATAACCCCATGGTTACCCTGCCAACACAACCCCATGGTTACCATGGCAACAGAAACACCATGGTTACCTTGGCATCGCCACCCGATGGTTGCCATGGCAACCGAACCTAATGGCTGCCATGGCAACACAACCAAATTGTTACCATGGAAACAAAACCCCATGGTTACAATGGCAACACAACCCCTTGGTTGCCATGGCAACACAACACCATGGTTAACATGGCAACACAACCCCATGGTTACCGTGGCAACAAAACTCCATGGTTGACATGGCAACACAACCGCATGGTTACCATAGCAACCCAACCCCATGGTTGCCATGGCAACACAACACCAAAGTTGCCATGGCAACACAACCAAATAGTTACCATGGCAACTAAACGCCATGGTTACCATGGCAACACAACCCCATGGTTGCCATGGCAACAGAAACCATGGTTGCCATGGCATCGCCACTCGATGGTTGCCATGGCAACCCAACCCCATAGTTACCATGGCAACAAAACACCTTGGTTACCATGGCCACAGAAAACCATGGTTTCCATGGAAACAACACCCGATGGTTCCCGTTGCAACCCAACTCCATGATTACCATGAACACCCCATCCCATGTTTGCCATGGCAACACAACCCCATGGTTACCAGGGCAACACAACCCCATGGTTTCCATGGAAGCAAAATCACATGATTGCCATGGCAACCCCACCCCATGGTTGCCATGGCAACCCCACCCCACGGTTGCCATGGCAACACAACCCCATGGTTACCACGGCAACACAACACCATTGTGTCCATGGAAACCCAACTTGATGGTTACCATGGCAACACCACACAATGGTTACCATCGCAACACAACCGCATGGTTACCATGGCAACACAACCGCACGTTTGCCATGGCAACCCAACCCCATGGTTACCATGGCAACACAACCCCTTAATTGCCATGGCAACACAACACAATGGTTTCCATCGAAACACAAACCCATGGTTGCCATGGTAACAAAATTCCATGGTTGCCATGGCAACACAACCCCATGGTTACCATGGCAACACCACCCCACGGTTGCCATGGCAATATAACCCCATGGTTACCCTGCCAACACAACCCCATGGTTACCATGGCAACAGAAACACCATGGTTACCATGGCATCGCCACCCGATGGTTGCCATGGCAACCGAACCTAATGGCTGCCATGGCAACACAACCAAATTGTTACCATGGAAACAAAACCCCATGGTTACAATGGCAACACAACCCCTTGGTTGCCATGGCAACACAACACTATGGTTACCATGGAAACACAATCCCGTGCTTACCATGGCAACACAACCCCTTGGTTGCCATGGCAACACCACACGATGGTTGCCATGGAAATCAACCACATGGTGTCCATGGCAAAACAACCAAATAGTTAAAATGGTAACCCAAGCGCATTGTTACCATGGCAACACAACCCCTTGGTTGCCATGGCAACGCAACACCATAATTACCATGGAAACACAAACCCATGGTTGCCATGGCAAAAAATAACCATGGTTCCCATGGAAACCGAACCCCATGGTTACCATGGCAACACCACACCATGGTTGCCATTGGAAAACAATACCATGGTTACCATGGCAACAGAAAACCATGGTTGCCTTGGCAACATCACCCGGTGGTTGCCAAGGCAACACAACCCCACGGTAACCATTGCAACACAACCAAAAGGTAACCATGGAAATACAACCCAATGGTTACCATGGCAACAACACACCATGGTTGCCATGGCAGCACAACATCATGTTTACCATGGCAACACAACCCCATGGTTACCATGGCAACACAACCCCTTGGTTGCCACGGCAACACAACCCCATGGTTACCATCGCAACACAACCCCATGGTTTCAGTAGCAACAAAACCCCATGGTTCCCATGGCAACCGAACCCCATGGTTACCATGGCAACACAACCAAATTGTTACCATGGAAACAAAACCCCATGGTTACAATGGCAACACAACCCCTTGGTTGCCATGGCAACACAAAACTATGGTTACCATGGAAACACAATCCCGTGGTTACCATGGCAACACAACCCCTTGGTTGCCATGGCAACACAACACCATGGTTAACATGGCAACACAACCCCATGGTTGACATGGCAACACAACCGCATGGTTACCATAGCAACCCAACCGCATGGTTGCCATGGGAACACAACACCAAAGTTGCCATGGCAACACAACCAAATAGTTACCATGGCAATATAACCGCATGGTTACTCTGCAAACACAACCCCATGGTTACCATGGCAACAGAAACCATGGTTGCCATGGCATCGCCACTCGATGGTTGCCATGGCAACCCAACCCCATAGTTACCATGGCAACAAAACACCTTGGTTACCATGGCCACAGAAAACCATGGTTTCCATGGAAACACCACCCGATGGTTCCCGTTGCAACCCAACTCCATGATTACCATGAACACCCCATCCCATGTTTGCCATGGCAACACAACCCCATGGTTTCCATGGAAGCAAAATCCCATGATTGCCATGGCAACCCCACCCCATGGTTGCCATGGCAACCCCACCCCACGGTTGCCATGGCAACACAACCCCATAGTTACCACGGCAACACAACACCATTGTGTCCATGGAAACCCAACTTGATGGTTACCATGGCAACACCACACAATGGTTACCATCGCAACACAACCGCATGGTTACCATGGCAACACAACCGCACGTTTGCCATGGCAACCCAACCCCATGGTTACCATGGCAACACAACCCCTTAATTGCCATGGCAACACAACACAATGGTTTCCATCGAAACACAAACCCATGGTTGCCATGGTAACAAAATTCCATGGTTGCCATGGCAACACAACCCCATGGTTACCATGGCAACACAACCCCATGGTTTCAGTAGCAACAAAACCCCATGGTTGCCATAGCAACCGAACCCCATGGTTACCATGGGAATACCACCCTAATGGTTGCCATGTCAACACAACCGCATGGTTACCATGACAACAAAACCCCATGGTTTCCATGGCAACACAACTCCAATGTTACAATGGCAACACAACCGCATGGTTACCATGGTGACTCAACAGCATGGTTACCATGGCAACAAAACTCCATGGTTGACATGGCAACACAACCGCATGGTTACCATTGCAACCCAACCGCATGGTTGCCATGGCAACACAACACCAAAGTTGCCATGGCAACAAAACCAAACAGTTGCCATGGCAACAGAAAGCCATGGTTGCCATGGTAACAAAACCCCATGGTTCCCATGGCAATACAACACCATGGTTCCCATGGCAACATAAAACCATGGTGCCAAGGCAACACCACCCCATGGTTGCCATGGCAACCCAATTCCATGGTTGCCATGGCAACAGAATCAAACGGTTACCATGGAAACACAACCCCATGCTTACCATGGCAACACAACCCCATGGTTACCATGTCAACACAAACCCATGGTTGCCATGGAAACAGAACCCCTTGGTTTCCATGGCAACAAAACCCCTTGGTTACCATGGCCACAGAAAACCATGGTTTCCATGGAAACACCACCCGAGGGTTGCCGTTGCAACCCAACCCCCTGGTTACCGTGACAACCCCACCCCATGGTTGCCATGGAAACACAACACCATGGTTACCATGGCAACAGAACTCCATTGTTGCTATGGCAACCAAACCCCATGGTTGCCATGGCAACCCAACCCCATGGTTACCATGACAACACAAACCCATGTTTGCCATGGCAACACAACCCCATGATTACCAGGGCAACACAACCCCATGGTTTCCATGGAAGCAAAATCACATGGTTGCCATGGAAACCCAACCCCATGGTTACCATGGCAACACCACCCCACGGTTGCCATGGCAATATAACCCCATGGTTACCCTGCCAACACAACCCCATGGTTACCATGGCAACAGAAACACCATGGTTACCATGGCATCGCCACCCGATGGTTGCCATGGCAACCGAACCTAATGGCTGCCATGGCAACACAACCAAATTGTTACCATGGAAACAAAACCCCATGGTTACAATGGCAACACAACCCCATGGTTGCCATGGCAACACAACATTATGGTTACCATGGAAACACAATCCCGTGCTTACCATGGCAACACAACCCCTTGGTTGCCATGGCAACACCACACGATGGTTGCCATGGCAAATCAACCACATGGTGTCCATGGCAAAACAACCAAATAGTTAAAATGGTAACCCAAGCGCATTGTTACCATGGCAACACAACCCCTTGGTTGCCATGGCAACGCAACACCATAGTTACCATGGAAACACAAACCCATGGTTGCCATGGCAAAAAAAAACCATAGTTCCCATGGAAACCGAACCCCATGGTTACCATGGCAACACCACACCATGGTTGCCATTGGAAAACAATACCATGGTTACCATGGCAACAGAAAACCATGGTTACCTTGGCAACATCACCCGGTGGTTGCCAGGGGAACACAACCCCACGGTAACCATTGCAACACAACCAAAAGGTAACCATGGAAATACAACCCAATGGTTACCATGGCAACAAAACACCATGGTTGCCATGGCAGCACAACATCATGCTTACCATGGCAACGCAACCCCATTGTTGCCATGGCAAACCAACCCCATGGTTACCATGGGAACACAACCCCATGGTTACCATGGCAACACAACCCCTTGGTTGCCATGGCAACACATCCCCATGGTTACCATCGCAACACAACCCCATGGTTTCAGTAGCAACAAAACCCCATGGTTCCCATGGCAACCCAACCCCATGGTTACCATGGCAACACAACCCCTTGGTTGCCATGGCAACACAACACCATGGTTAACATGGCAACACAACCCCATGGTTTCCATGGCAACACAACTCCAACGTTAAAATGGCTACACAACCGCATGGTTACCGTGGCAAAAAAACTCCATGGTTGACATGGCAACACAACCGCATGGTTACCATAGCAACCCAACCCCATGGTTGCCAGGGCAACACAACCCCTTGGTTGCCATGGCAACACAACACCATGGTTAACATGGCAACACAACCCCATGGTTTCCATGGCAACACAACTCCAACGTTAAAATGGCTACACAACCGCATGGTTACCGTGGCAACAAAACTCCATGGTTGACATGGCAACACAACCGCATGGTTACCATAGCAACCCAACCCCATGGTTGCCAGGGCAACACAACACCATGGTTACAATGGCAACAGAATTCCATGGTTGCTATGGCAACCAAAACCCATGGTTGCCATGGCAACCCAACCCCAAGGTTACCATAACAACACAACCCCATGTTTGCCATGGCAACACAACCCCATGGTTACCAGGGCAACACAACCCTATGTTTTACATGGAAGCAAAATCCCATGGTTGCCATGGCAACCCCACCCCATGGTTACCATGGCAACACCACCCCACGGTTGCCATGGCAACACAACCGCATTGTTACCATGGCAACACAACTGTATGTTTGCCATGGCAACAAAACCCCATGGTTGCCATTGCAACACAACCCCATGGTTACCATGGCAACACCACCCCACGGTTGCCATGGCAACACAACCGCATTGTTACCATGGCAACACAACTGTATGTTTGCCATGGCAACAGAACCCCATGGTTGCCATTGCAACACAACCACATGGTTACCATGGCAACACCACCCCATGGAAGCCATGGCAACACAACCATATGGTTAACATGGCAAAAAAACGCCATGGTTGCCATGGCAACACAACTTTTTTGGTTACCATGGCAAATCAACCCCATGGTTAACATGGCAACACCACCCAATATTTGCCATCGCAACACAACCGCATGGTTGCCATGGCAACACAACAGCATTTTTGCCATGGCAACCCAACCCCATGGTTAACAAGACAACACAACCCCTTGGTTGCCATGGCAACACAACACAATGGTTACCATGGCAACACAACCCCATGGTTACCATGGCAACACCACCCCATGGTTGCTATTGGAAAAAAATACCATGGTTACCATGGCAAAAGAAAACCATGGTTGCCTTGGCAACACCACCCGGTGGTTGCCATGGCAACACTACCCCATGGTAACCATTGCAACACAACAAAATGGTAACCATGGAAATACAACCCCATGGTTGCCATGACAACACCACCCCATGTTTGCCATGGCAACACAACCAAATTTTTACCATGGTAACACAACCGCATGTTTGCCATAGCAACCCAACCCCATGGTTTCCATGGCAACAAAACCCCATGGTTGCCATGGCAACAAAATTTTATGGTTGGCATGGCAACACAACCCCATGGTTACCATGGCAACACAACCCCTTGGTTGCCATGGCAACCGGACCCCATGGTTACCATGGGAATACCACCCAATGGTTGTAATGTCAAAACAACCGCATGGTTACCATGACAACAAAACCCCATGGTTTCCATGGCAACACAACTCCAATGTTACAATGGCAACACAACCGCATGGTTAACATGGTGACTCAACAGCATGGTTACCATGGCAACAAAACTCCATGGTTGACATGGCAACACAACCGCATGGTTACCATTGCAACCCAACCGCATGGTTGCCATGGCAACACAACACCAAAGTTGCCATGGCAACAAAACCAAATAGTTACCTTGGCAACTCAAAACCATTGTGCCTAGGCAACAGAATCAAATGGTTACCATGGAAACACAACCCCATGCTTACTATGGCAACACAACCCCATGGTTACCATGTCAACACAAACCCATGGTTGCCATGGAAACAGAACCCCTTGGTTTCCATGGCAACAAAACCCCTTGGTTACCATGGCCACAGAAAACCATGGTTTCCATGGAAACACCACCCGAGGGTTGCCGTTGCAACCCAACCCCCTGGTTACCATGACAACCCCACCCCATGGTTGCCATGGCAACACAACCCCATGGTTACCATAACAACACAAACCCATGTTTGCCATGGAAACACAACCCCATGGTTACCAGGGCAACACAACCCTATGGTTTCAATGGAAGCAAAATCCCATGATTGCCATGGCAACCCCACCCCATGGTTACCATGGCAACACCGCCCCACGGTTGCCACGGCAACACAACCGCATGGTTGCCATGGCAACCCAAACCCATGGTTGCCATGGCAACACAACCCCAATGTTACCACGGCAACACAACACCATTGTGTCCATGGAAACCCAACTTGATGGTTACCATGGCAACACCACCCAATGGTTGCCATCGCAACACAATCGCATGGTTACCATGGCAACACAACCGCACGTTTGCCATGGCAACCCAACCCCATGGTTACCATGGCAACACAACCCCTTGGTTGACATGGCAACACAACTCCAATGTTACAATGGCAACACAACCCCATGGTTACCATTGCAACCCAACCGCATGGTTGCCATGGCAACACAACCAAATAGTTACCAACGGAATATAATCACATGGTTACCCTGCAAACACAACCCCATGGTTACCATGGCAACAGAAACCATGGTTGCCATGCCATCGCCACTCGATGGTTGCCATGGCAACCCAACCCCATAGTTACCATGGCAACAAAACCCCTTGGTTACCATGGCCACAGAAAACCATGGTTTCCATGGAAACACCACCCGAGGGTTGCCGTTGCAACCCAACCCCCTGGTTACCATGACAACCCCACCCCATGGTTGCCATGGCAACACAACACCATGGTTACCATGGCAACACAAACCCATGTTTGCCATGGCAACACAACCCCATGGTTACCAGGGCAACACAACCCTATGGTTTCCATGGAAGCAAAATCCCATGGTTGCCATGGCAACCCCACCCCATGGTTACCATGGCAACACCACCCCACTGTTGCCATGGCAACACAACCGCATTGTTACCATGGCAACACAACTGTATGTTTGCCATGGCAACAAAACCCCATGGTTGCCATTGCAACACAACCCCATGGTTACCATGGCAACACCACCCCATGGAAGCCATGGCAACACAACCATATGGTTAACATGGCAAAAAAAACGCCATGGTTGCCATGGCAACACAACTTTTTTGGTTACCATGGCAAATCAACCCCATGGTTACCATGGCAACACAACCGCATGTTTGCCATGGCAACCCAACCCCATGGTTGCCATGGCAACACAACACCATGGTTACCATGGCAATAAAATTCCATGGTTGCCATGGCAACACAACCCCTTAGTTACCATGGCAACACCACCCCATGGTTGCTATTGGAAAAAAATGCAATGGTTACCATGGCAATAAAATTCCATGGTTGCCTTGGCAACACCACCCGGTGGTTGCCATGGCAACACTACCCCATGGTAACCATTGCAACACAACAAAATGGTAACCATGGAAATACAACCCCATGGTTGCCATGACAACACCACCCCATGTTTGCCATGGCAACACAACCAAATTTTTACCATGGTAACACAACCGCATGTTTGCCATAGCAACCCAACCCCATGGTTTCCATGGCAACAAAACCCCATGGTTGCCATGGCAACCATCCCCATGGTTAACATGGCAACACAACCCTATGGTTTCCATGGCAACGCAACTCGAAGGTTACAATGGCAACACAACCCCATGGTTACCATTGCAACCCAACCGCATGGTTGCCATGGCAACACAACAAAATGCTTACCATGGCAATACAACACCATCGTTGACATGGCAACAAAACCCCTTGGTGACCAGGGCAACACATCCCCGTGGTTACCATGGCAACAAAACCCCGTGGTTACCATGGTAACACTACTCCATGCTTGTCATTGAAACACAGCCCCATTTTTACCATGGAAACACAACCGCATGTTTGCCATAGCAACCCAACCCCATGGTTTCCATGGCAACAAAACCCCATGGTTGCCATGGCAACCATCCCCATGGTTAACATGGCAACACAACCCTATGGTTTCCATGGCAACACAACTCCAGGGTTACAATGGCATCACAACCGCATGGTTACCATGGCAACCCAACAGCATGATTACCATGGCAACAAAACTCCATGGTTACCATGGCAACACATCCGCATGGTAGCCATTGCAACCAAAACCCATGGCTGCCATGACAGCACAACCCCATGGTTGCCATGGTAACACCACCAAATGGTTACCATGGCAACACAACCGCATGTTTGCCATGGCAACCCAACCCCACGGTTGCCATGGCAAAACAATTCCAGGGTTAAAATGGCAATACAATCGCATGGTTACAATGGTAACTCAACAGCACGGTTACCATGGCAACAAAACCCCTTGGTTACCATGGCCACAGAAAACCATGGTTTCCATGGAAACACCACCCGAGGGTTCCAGTTGCAACCCAACTCCATGGTTACCATGACAACCCCACCCCATGGTTGCCATGGAAACACAACACCATGGTTACCATGGCAACAGAACTCCATGGTTGCTATGGCAACCAAAACCCATGGTTGCCATGGCAACCCAACCCCATGGTTACCATGACAACACAAACCCATGTTTGCCATGGAAACACAACCCCATGGTTACCAGGGAAACACAACCCTACGGTTTCCATGGAAGCAAAATCCCATGATTGCCATGGCAACCCCACACCATGGTTACCTTGGCAACACCACCCCACGGTTGCCATGGCAACACAACCGCAGTGTTACCATGGCAACACAACCGCATGGTTGCCATGGCAACCCAAACCCATGGTTGCCATGACAACACAACACTATGGTTACCATGGAAACACAATCCCGTGCTTACCATGGCAACACCACCCCTTGGTTGCCATGGCAACACCACACGATGGTTGCCATGGCAAATCAACCACATGGTGTCCATGGCAAAACAACCAAATAGTTAAAATGGTAACCCAAGCGCATTGTTACCATGGCAACACAACCCCTTGGTTGCCATGGCAATGCAACACCATAGTTACCATGGAAACACAAACCCATGGTTGCCATGGCAAAAAAAAACCATGGTTCCCATGGAAACCGAACCCCATGGTTACCATGGCAACACCACACCATGGTTGCCATTGGAAAACAATACCATGGTTACCATGGCAACAGAAAACCATGGTTGCCTTGGCAACATCACCCGGTGGTTGCCAAGGCAACACAACCCCACGGTAACCATTGCAACACAACCAAAAGGTAACCATGGAAATACAACCCAATGGTTACCATGGCAACAAAACACCATGGTTGCCATGGCAGCACAACATCATGTTTACCATGGCAACGCAACCCCATTGTTGCCATGGCAAACCAACCCCATGGTTACCATGGCAACACAACCCCATGGTTACCATCGCAACACAACCCCTTGGTTGCCATGGCAACACAACCCCATGGTTACCATGGCAACACAACCCCATGGTTTCAGTAGCAACAAAACCCCATGGTTCCCATGGCAACCGAACCCCATGGTTACCATGGCAACACAAACCCATGTTTGCCATGGCAACACAACCCCATGGTTACCAGGGCAACACAACCCTATGTTTTACATGGAAGCAAAATCCCATGGTTGCCATGGCAACCCCACCCCATGGTTACCATGGCAACACCACCCCACGGTTGCCATGGCAACACAACCGCATTGTTACCATGGCAACACAACTGTATGTTTGCCATGGCAACAAAACCCCATGGTTGCCATTGCAACACAACCCCATGGTTACCATGGCAACACCACCCCACGGTTGCCATGGCAACACAACCGCATTGTTACCATGGCAACACAACTGTATGTTTGCCATGGCAACAGAACCCCATGGTTTCCATTGCAACACAACCCCATGGTTACCATGGCAACACCACCCCATGGAAGCCATGGCAACACAACCATATGGTTAACATGGCAAAAAAACGCCATGGTTGCCATGGCAACAAAACTTTTTTGGTTACCATGGCAAATCAACCCCATGGTTAACATGGCAACACAACACCAAAGTTGCCATGGCAACACAACCAAATAGTTACCATGGCAATATAACCACATGGTTACTCTGCAAACACAACCCCATGGTTACCATGGCAACAGAAACCATGGTTGCCATGGCATCGCCACTCGATGGTTGCCATGGCAACACAACCCCATAGTTACCATGGCAACAAAACCCCTTGGTTACCATGGCCACAGAAAACCATGGTTTCCATGGAAACACCACCCGAGGGTTCCCGTTGCAACCCAACTCCATGGTTACCATGAACACCCCATCCCATGTATGCCATGGCAACACAACACCATGGTTACCATGGCAACAGAACTCCATGGTTGCTATGGCAACCAAACCCCATGGTTGCCATGGCAACCCAACCCCATGGTTACCATGACAACACAAACCCATGTTTGCCATGGCAACACAACCCCATGATTACCAGGGCAACACAACCCCATGGTTTCCATGGAAGCAAAATCACGTGGTTGCCATGGAAACCCAACCCCATGGTTACCATGGCAACACCACCCCACGGTTGCCATGGCAATATAACCCCATGGTTACCCTGCCAACACAACCCCATGGTTACCATGGCAACAGAAACACCATGGTTACCATGGCATCGCCACCCGATGGTTGCCATGGCAACCGAACCTAATGGCTGCCATGGCAACACAACCAAATTGTTACCATGGAAACAAAACCCCATGGTTACAATGGCAACACAACCCCTTGGTTGCCATGGGAACACAACACTATGGTTACCATGGCAACACAACCCCTTGGTTGCCATGGCAACACCACACGATGGTTGCCATGGCAAATCAACCACATGGTGTCCATGGCAAAACAACCAAATAGTTAAAATGGTAACCCAAGCGCATTGTTACCATGGAAACACAAACCCATGGTTGCCATGGCAACCCAACCCCATGGTTACCATAACAACACAACCACATGTTTGCCATGGAAACCGAACCCCATGGTTACCATGGCAACACCACACCATGGTTGCCATTGGAAAACAATACCATGGTTACCATGGCAACAGAAAACCATGGTTGCCTTGGCAACATCACCCGGTGGTTGCCAAGGCAACACAACCCCACGGTAACCATTGCAACACAACCAAAAGGTAACCATGGAAATACAACCCAATGGTTACCATGTCAACAAAACACCATGGTTGCCATGGCAGCACAACATCATGTTTACCATGGCAACGCAACCCCATTGTTGCCATGGCAAACCAACCCCATGGTTACCATGGCAACACAACCCCATGGTTACCATGGCAACACAACCCCTTGGTTGCCATGGCAACACAACCCCATGGTTACCATGGCAACACAACCCCATGGTTTCAGTAGCAACAAAACCCCATGGTTCCCATGGCAACCGAACCCCATGGTTACCATGGCAACACAACCCCTTGGTTGCCATGGCAACACAACACCATGGTTAACATGGCAACACAACGCCATGGTTTCCATGGCAACACAACTCCAACGTTAAAATGGCAACACAACCGCATGGTTACCGTGGCAACAAAACTCCATGGTTGACATGGCAACACAACCGCATGGTTACCATAGCAACCCAACCGCATGGTTGCCATGGCAACACAACACCAAAGTTGCCATGGCAACACAACCAAATAGTTACCATGGCAATATAACCACATGGTTACTCTGCAAACACAACCCCATGGTTACCATGGCAACAGAAACCATGGTTGCCATGGCATCGCCACTCGATGGTTGCCATGGCAACACAACCCCATAGTTACCATGGCAACAAAACCCCTTGGTTACCATGGCCACAGAAAACCATGGTTTCCATGGAAACACCACCCGAGGGTTCCCGTTGCAACCCAACTCCATGGTTACCATGACAACCCCACCCCATGGTTGCCATGGCAACACAACACCATGGTTACCATGGCAACACAAACCCATGTTTGCCATGGCAACACAACCCCATGGTTACCAGGGCAACACAACCCCATGGTTTCCATGGAAGCAAAATCCCATGGTTGCCATGGCAACCCCACCCCATGGTTACCATAACAACACAAACCCATGTTTGCCATGGCAACACAACCCCATGGTTACCAGGGCAACACAACCCCATGGTTTCCATGGAAGCAAAATCCCACGGTTGCCATGGCAACCCCACCCCATGGTTACCATGGCAACACCACCCCATGGAAGCCATGGCAACACAACCATATGGTTAACATGGCAAAAAAACGCCATGGTTGCCATGGCAACACAAATTTTTTGGTTACCATGGCAAATCAACCCCATGGTAAACATGGCAACACCACCCAATGGTTGCCATCGCAACACAACCGCATGGTTGCCATGGCAACACAACAGCATTTTTGCCATGGCAACCCAACCCCATGGTTAACAAGACAACACAACCCCTCGGTTGCCATGGCAACACAACACAATGGTTACCATAGAAACACAAACCCATGGTTGCCATGGCAACAAAATTCCATGGTTGCCATGGCAACACAACCCCATGGTTACCATGGCAACACCACCCCATGGTTGCTATTGGAAAAAAATTCCATGGTTACCATGGCAAATGAAAACCATGGTTACCATGGCAAAAGAAAACCATGGTTGCCTTGGCAACACCACCCGGTGGTTGCCATGGCAACACTACCCCATGGTAACCATTGCAGCACAACAAAATGGTAACCATGGAAATACAACCCCATGGTTGCCATGACAACACCACCCCATGTTTGCCATGGCAACACAACCAAATTTTTACCATGGTAACACAACCGCATGTTTGCCATAGCAACCCAACCCCATGGTTTCCATGGCAACAAAACCCCATGGTTGCCATGGCAACCATCCCCATGGTTAACATGGCAACACAACCCTATGGTTTCCATGGCAACACAACTCCAAGGTTACAATGGCAACACAACCGCATGGTTACCATGGCAACCCAACAGCATGATTACCATGGCAACAAAACTCCATGGTTACCATGGCAACACATCCGCATGGTAGCCATTGCAACCAAAACCCATGGCTGCCATGACAGCACAACCCCATGGTTGCCATGGTAACACCACCAAATGGTTACCATGGCAACACAACCCCATGTTTGCCATGGCAACCCAACCCCATGGTTGCCATGGCAACACAATTCCAGGGTTAAAATGGCAATACAACCGCATGGTTACAATGGTAACTCAACAGCACGGTTACCATGGCAACAAAACTCCATGGTGGACATGGCAACACAACACCAAAGTTGCCATGGCAACAAAACCAAATAGTTGCCATGGCAACAGAAAACCATGGTTGCCATGGTAACAAAACCCCATGGTTGCCATGGCAACATAAAACCATGGTGCCAAGGCAACACCACCCCATGGTTGCCATGGCAACCCAATTCCATGGTTGCCATGGCAACAGAATCAAATGGTTACCATGGAAACACAACCCCATGCTTACCATGGCAACACAACCCCATGGTTACCATGTCAACACAAACCCATGGTTGCCATGGAAACAGAACCCCTTGGTTTCCATGGCAACAAAACCCCTTGGTTACCATGGCCACAGAAAACCATGGTTTCCATGGAAACACCACCCGAGGGTTGCCGTTGCAACACAACCCCCTGGTTACCATGACAACCCCACCCCATGGTTGCCATGGAAACACAACACCATGGTTACCATGGCAACAGAACTCCATGGTTGCCATGGCAACCAAACCCCATGGTTGCCATGGCAACCCAACCCCATGGTTACCATGACAACACAAACCCATGTTTGCCATGGCAACACAACCCCATGATTACCAGGGCAACACAACCCCATGGTTTCCATGGAAGCAAAATCACATGGTTGCCATGGAAACCCAACCCCATGGTTACCATGGCAACACCACCCCACGGTTGCCATGGCAATATAACCCCATGGTTACCCTGCCAACACAACCCCATGGTTACCATGGCAACAAAACTCCATGGTTACCATAGTAAAACATCCGCATGGAGCCATTGCAACCAAAACCCATGGCTGCCATGACAGCACAACCCCATGGTTGCCATGGTAACACCACCAAATGGTTACCATGGCATCGCCACCCGATGGTTGCCATGGCAACCGAACCTGATGGCTGCCATGGCAACACAACCAAATTGTTACCATGGAAACAAAACCCCATGGTTACAATGGCAACACAACCCCTTGGTTGCCATGGCAACACAACACTATGGTTACCATGGAAACAAAATCCCGTGCTTACCATGGCAACACAACCCCTTGGTTGCCATGGCAACACCACACGATGGTTGCCATGGCAAATCAACCACATGGTGTCCATGGCAAAACAACCAAATAGTTAAAATGGTAACCCAAGCGCATTGTTACCATGGCAACACAACCCCTTGGTTGCCATGGCAACACAACTCCAATGTTACAATGGCAACACAACCGCATGGTTACCATGGAGACTCAACAGCATGGTTACCATGGCAACAAATCTCTATGGTTGACATGGCAACACAACCGCATGGTTACCGTAGCAACCCAAACCCATGGTGGCCATGGCAACCCCACCCCACGGTTCCCATGGCAACACCACCCCACGGTTGCCATGGCAACACAACCGCATGGTTGCCATGGCAACCCAAACCCATGGTTGCCATGACAACACAACCCCATGGTTGCCATGGCAACACAACCCCATGGTTACCACGGCAACACAACATTATTGTGTCCATTGAAACCCAACTTTATGGTTACCATGGCAACACCACCCAATGGTTGCCATCGCAACACAACCGCATGGTTGCCATGGCAACACAACCCCACGGTTGCCATGGAAACACCACTCCATGGTTGCCCTGGCAACACAACCAAATGCTTACCATGGGAATACAACACCATCGTTGACATGGCAACAAAACCTCTTGGTGACCAGGGCAACACATCCCCGTGGTTACCATGGCAACAAAACCCCGTGGTTACCATGGTAACACTACCCCATGCTTGTCATTGAAACACAACCCCATTTTTACCATGGAAACACAACCGCATGCTTACCATAGCAACCGAACCAAATGGTTGCCATGGCAACACAACCCCATTGTGTCCATGGAAAGCCAACTTGATGGTTACCATGGCAACACCACCCAATGTTTGCCATCGCAACACAACCGCATGGTTGCCATGGCAACACAACAGCATTTTTGCCATGGCAACCCAACCCCATGGTTAACAAGACAACACAACCCCTTGGTTGCCATGGCAACACAACACAATGGTTACCATAGAAACACAAACCCATGGTTGCCATGGCAACAAAATTCCATGGTTGCCATGGCAACACAACCCCATGGTTACCATGGCAACACCACCCCATGGTTGCTATTGGAAAAAAATACCATGGTTACCATGGCAAAAGAAAACCATGGTTGCCTTGGCAACACCACCCGGTGGTTGCCATGGCAACACTACCCCATGGTAACCATTGCAACACAACAAAATGGTAACCATGGAAATACAACCCCATGGTTGCCATGACAACACCACCCCATGTTTGCCATGGCAACACAACCAAATTTTTACCATGGTAACACAACCGCATGTTTGCCATAGCAACCCAACCCCACGGTTTCCATGGCAACAAAACCCCATGGTTGCCATGGCAACCATCCCCATGGTTAACATGGCAACACAACCCTATGGTTTCCATGGCAACACAACTCCAGGGTTACAATGGCAACACAACCGCATGGTTACCATGGCAACCCAACAGCATGATTACCATGGCAACAAAACTCCATGGTTACCATGGCAACACATCCGCATGGTAGCCATTGCAACCCATCCCCATGGCTGCCATGACAGCACAACCCCATGGTTGCCATGGTAACACCACCAAATGGTTACCATGGCAACACAACCGCATGTTTGCCATGGCAACCAAACCCCATGGTTACCATGACAACACAAACCCATGGTTTCCATGGAAGCAAAATCACATGGTTGCCATAGAAACCAAACCCCATGGGTACCCTGCCAACACAACCCCATGGTTACCATGGCAACAGAAAACCATGGTTGCCATGGTAACAAAACCCCATGGTTCCCATGGAAATACAACACCATGGTTACCATGGCAACATAAAACCATGGTGCCAAGGCAACACCACCCCATGGTTGCCATGGCAAGCCATTTCCATGGTTGCCATGGCAACAGAATCAAATGGTTACAATGGAAACACAACCCCATGCTTACCATGGCAACACAACCCCATGGTTACCATGTCAACACAAACCCATGGTTGCCATGGAAACAGAACCCCTTGGTTTCCACGGCAACAAAACCCCTTGGTTACGATGGCCACAGAAAACCATGGTTTCCATGGAAACAACACCCGAGGGTTGCTGTTGCAACCCAACTCCATGGTTACCATGACAACTCCACAACATGGTTGCCATGGCAACCCAACCCCATGGTTACCATGGCAACCCAACCCCATGGTTACCATGGCAACAGAAAACCATGGTTACCACGGCATCGCCACCCGATGGTTGCCATGGCAACCGAACCTAATGGTTGCCATGGCAACACAACCAAATTGTTACCATGGAAACAAAATCCCATGGTTACTATGGCAACACAACCCCTTGGTTGCCATGGCAACACAACACTATGGTTACCATGGAAACACAATCCCATGGTTACCATGGCAACACAACCCCTTGGTTGCCATGGCAACACAACCCCATGGTTACCATGGCAACCCAACCCCATGGTTTCCATGGCAACACAACTCCAACGTTACAATGGCAACACAACCTCATGGTTACCATGGTAACTCAACAGCATGGTTACCATGGCAACAAATCTCTATGGTTGACATGGCAACACAACCGCATGGTTACCATAGCAACCCAACCCCATGGTTGCCATGGCAACACAACACCAAAGTTGCCATGGCAACACAACCAAATAGTTACCATGGGAATATAACCACATGGTTACTCTGCAAACACAACCCCATGGTTACCATGGCAACAGAAACCATGGTTGCCATGGCATCGCCACTCGATGGTTGCCATGGCAACACAACCCCATAGTTACCATGGCAACAAAACCCCTTGGATATCATGGCCACAGAAAACCATGGTTTCCATGGAAACACCACCCGAGGGTTCCCGTTGCAACCCAATTCCATGGTTACCATGAACACCCCATCCCATGTTTGCCATGGCAACACAACACCATGGTTACCATGGCAACAGAACTCCATGGTTGCTATGGCAACCAAACCCCATGGTTGCCATGGCAACCCAACCCCATGGTTACCATAACAACACAAACCCATGTTTGCCATGGAAACACAACCCCATGGTTGCCATGGCAACACCACCCCACGGTTTCCATGGCAACACAACCACATGGTTGCCATGGCATCCCAAACACATGGTTCCCATGGAAACACAACCCCATGGTTTCCATGGCAACACAACCCTATGGTACCACGGCAACACAACATCATTGTGTCCATTGAAACCCAACTTGATGGTTACCTTGGCAACACCACCAAATGGTTGCCATCGCAACACAACAACATGTTTACCATGGCAACACAACCTCACGTTTGCCATGGCAACCCAACCCCATGGTTACCATGGCAACACAACCCCTTAATTGATATGGCAACACAACACAATGGTTTCCATAGAAACAGAAACCCATGGTTGCCATGGCAATAAAATTCCATTGTTGCCATGGCAACACAACCCCATGGTTACCATGGCAACACAACCCCATGATTTCAGTAGCAACAAAACCCCATGGTTGCCATGGCTACACAACACCATGGTTAACATGGCAACACAACCCCTTGGTTGCCATGGCAACACAACGCCATGGTTAACATGGCAACACAACCCCATGGTTGCCATGGGAACGCAACTCCAATGTTAAAATGGCAACACAACCGCATGGTTACCATTGCAACCCAACCGCATGGTTGCCATGGCAACACAACACCGAAGTTGCCATGGCAACGCAACCAAATAGTTAACATGGCAATATAACCACATGGTTACTCTGCAAACACAACCCCATGGTTACCATGGCAACAGAAACCATGGTTGCCATGGCATCGCCACTCGATGGTTGCCATGGCAACACAACCCCATAGTTACCATGGCAACAAAACCCCTTGGTTACCATGGCCACAGAAAAC
Organism: Netta rufina; assembly: GCF_964035555.1. Lineage (NCBI taxonomy): Eukaryota > Metazoa > Chordata > Aves > Anseriformes > Anatidae > Netta > Netta rufina. Next base: position 927,348 of record NW_028168888.1, on the reverse strand, counting down.
CATGGTTTCCATGGAAACACCACCCGAGGGTTCCCGTTGCAACCCAACTCCATGGTTACCATGAACACCCCATCCCATGTTTGCCATGGAAACACAACCCCATGGTTACCAGGGCAACACAACCCTATGGTTTCCATGGAAGCAAAATCCAATGATTGCCATGGAAACCCCACACCATGGTTCCCATGGCAACACCACCCCACGTTTGCCATGGCAACACAACCGCATGGTTGCCATGGCAACCCAAACCCATGGTTGCCATGACAACACAACCCCATGGTTGCCATGGCAACACAACCCCATGGTTACCACGGCAACACAACACCATTGTGTCCATGGAAACCCAACTTGATGGTTACCATGGCAACACCACCCAATGGTTGCCATCGCAACACAACCGCATGGTTGCCATGGCAACACAACCCCACGGTTGCCATGGAAACACCACTCCATGGTTGCCATGGCAACACAACCAAATGCTTACCATGGCAATACAACACCATCGTTGACATGGCAACAAAACCCCTTGGTGACAAGGGCAACACATCCCCGTGGTTACCATGGCAACAAAACCCCGTGGTTACCATGGTAACACTACCCCATGGTTGCCATTGAAACACAACCCCATTTTTACCATGGAAACACAACCGCATGCTTACCTTAGCAACCGAACCACATGGTTGCCATGGCAACACAACCCCATGGTTACCATGGCAACAGAACCCCATTGTGTCCATGGAAACCCAACTTAATTGTTACCATGGCAACACCACCCAATGTTTGCCATCGCAACACAACCGCATGGTTGCCATGGCAACACAACAGCATTTTTGCCATGGCAACCCAACCCCATGGTTAACAAGACAACACAACCCCTTGGTTGCCATGGCAACACAACACAATGGTTACCATAGAAACACAAAGCCATGGTTGCCATGGCAACAAAATTCCATGGTTGCCATGGCAACACAACCCCATGGTTACCATGGCAACACCACCCCATGGTTGCTATTGGAAAAAAATACCATGGTTACCATGGCAAAAGAAAACCATGGTTGCCTTGGCAACACCACCCGGTGGTTGCCATGGCAACACTACCCCATGGTAACCATTGCAACACAACAAAATGGTAACCATGGAAATACAACCCCATGGTTGCCATGACAACACCACCCCATGTTTGCCATGGCAACACAACCAAATTTTTACCATGGTAACACAACCGCATGTTTGCCATAGCAACCCAACCCCATGGTTTCCATGGCAACAAAACCCCATGGTTGCCATGGCAACCATCCCCATGGTTAACATGGCAACACAACCCTATGGTTTCCATGGCAACACAACTCCAGGGTTACAATGGCAACACATCCGCACGGTAGCCATTGCAACCCATCCCCATGGCTGCCATAACAGCACAACCCCATGGTTGCCATGGTAACACCACCAAATGGTTACCATGGCAACCCAACCCCATGGTTGCCATGGCAACACAATTCCAGGGTTAAAATGGCAATACAACCGCATGGCTACAATGGTAACTAAACAGCACGGTTACCATGGCAACAAAACTCCATGGTGGACATGGCAACACAACACCAAAGTTGCCATGGCAACAAAACCAAATAGTTACCATGGCAACAGAAAACCATGGTTGCCATGGTAACAAAACCCCATGGTTCCCACGGCAATACAACACCATGGTTCCCATGGCAACATAAAACCATGGTGCCAAGGCAACACCACCCCATGGTTGCCATGGCAACCCAATTCCATGGTTGCCATGGCAACAGAATCAAATGGTTACCATGGAAACACAACCCCATGCTTACCATGGCAACACAACCCCATGGTTACCATGTCAACACAAACCCATGGTTGCCATGGAAACAGAACCCCTTGGTTTCCATGGCAACAAAACCCCTTGGTTACCATGGCCACAGAAAACCATGGTTTCCATGGAAACACCACCCGAGGGTTCCCGTTGCAACCCAACCCCCTGGTTACCATGACAACCCCACCCCATGGTTGCCATGGCAACCCAACCCCATGGTTACCACGACAACACAAACCCATGTTTGCCATGGCAACACAACCCCATGATTACCAGGGCAACACAACCCCATGGTTTCCATGGAAGCAAAATCCCATGGTTGCCATGGAAACCCAACCCCATGGTTACCATGGCAACACCACCCCACGGTTGCCATGGCAATATAACCCCATGGTTATCCTGCCAACACAACCCCATGGTTACCATGGCAACAGAAAACCATGGTTACCATGGCATCGCCACCCGATGGTTGCCATGGCAACCGAACCTAATGGCTGCCATGGCAACACAACCAAATTGTTACCATGGAAACAAAACCCCATGGTTACAATGGCAACACAACCCCTTGGTTGCCATGGCAGCACAACATCATGTTTACCATGGCAACACAACCCTGTTGTTGCCATGGCAAACCAACCCCATGGTTACCATGGCAACACAACCCCATGGTTACCATGGCAACACAACCCCTTGGTTGCCATGGCAACACAACCCCATGGTTACCATCGCAACACAACCCCATGGTTTCAGTAGCAACAAAACCCCATGGTTGCCATGGCAACCCAACCCCTTGGTTGCCATGGCAACACAACACCATGGTTAACATGGAAACACAACCCCATGGTTTCCATGGCAACACAACTCCAACGTTAAAATGGCAACACAACCGCATGGTTACCATGGCAACAAAACTCCATGGTTGACATGGCAACACAACCGCATGGTTACCATAGCAACCCAACCTCATGGTTAGCATGGCAACACAACACCAAAGTTGCCATGGGAACAAAACCCCATGGTTACCATGGAAACAGAAAACCATGGTTGCCATGGCAACACCACCCGATGGTTACCATGGCAACCCAAGACCATGCTTGCCGTGGGAACACAACCAAATTGGTACAATGGCAACCCACCCAGAACTCCAGGTTTATAATGGGAAAACTACCGCATGGTTACCATGTCAACACAACCCCATGTTTGCCATTGAAACACAACACCTTGGTTACCATGAAAACACAAAGCCATGGTTGCCATGGTACCAAAATTCCCATGGTTACCATGGCAACAAAACCCAATGGTTACCATGGAAACACCACCGCATGGTTGCCATGGCAATGCAACACCATGATTACCATGGCAACAAAAAACCATGGTTGCCATGGCAACAAAACCCTATGGTTACCATGGCAACCCAACACCATGGTTACCATGGCAACATAAAACCACGGTGGCCATGGCAACACCACCCCATGGTTGCAATGGCCACCCAATTCCATGGTTGCCATGGCAACAGAATCAAATGGTTACCATGGAAACCCAACCCCATGGTTACCATGGCAACACAACCACATTATTGCCATAGCAGAACAATACCATGGTTACCATGGAAACCCAACCCCATGGTTACCATAGCAACACAAACCCATAATTTGCATGGAAACACCACGCCATGGTTGCCATGGCAATACAACGAAGTGGTTACCAAGGCAATACAACACCATCGTTGACATGGCAAAAAACCACTTTGGTTACCATGGCAACACAACATCATGTTTACCATGGAAACACAACAACATGGTTACCACAGCAACCCAACCGCATTGTTGCCATAACAACACAACCCCATGGTTGCCATGGCAACACAACCAAATGGCTACCATGGCAACAGAAAACCATGGTTGCCATGGCAACACCACCCGATGGTTGCCGTAACACCCCAACCCCATGGTTTCCATGGCAACCCAACCCCATGGTTGCCACGGCAACACCACACCATGGTTACCATGGCAACAGAAAACTATGGTTACCATGGCATCGCCACCCGATGGTTGCCATGGCTACCCAACCTAATGGCTGCCATTGCAACACAACCAAATGGTTACCATGGAAACAAAACCCCATGGTTACAATGGCAACACAACCCCTTGGTTGCCATGGCAACACAACACTATGGTTACCATGGAAACACAATCCCGTGCTTACCATGGCAACACAACCCCTTGGTTGCCATGGCAACACCACACGATGGTTGCCATGGCAAGTCAACCACATGGTGTCCATGGCAAAACAACCAAATAGTTAAAATGGTAACCCAAGCGCATTGTTACCATGGCAACACAACCCCTTGGTTGCCATGGCAACGCAACACCATAGTTACCATGGAAACACAAACCCATGGTTGCCATGGCAAAAAAAAACCATGGTTCCCATGGAAACCGAACCCCATGGTTACCATGGCAACACCACACCATGGTTGCCATTGGAAAACAATACCATGGTTACCATGGCAACAGAAAACCATGGTTGCCTTGGCAACATCACCCGGTGGTTGCCAAGGCAACACAACCCCACGGTAACCATTGCAACACAACCAAAAGGTAACCATGGAAATACAACCCAATGGTTACCATGGCAACAAAACACCATGGTTGCCATGGCAGCACAACATCATGTTTACCACGGCAACGCAACCCCATTGTTGCCATGGCAAACCAACCCCATGGTTACCATGGCAACACAACCCCATGGTTACCATGGCAACACAACCCCTTGGTTGCCATGGCAACACAACACCATGGTTAACATGGCAACACAACCCCATTGTTTCCATGGCAACACAACTCCAATGTTACAATGGCAACACAACCGCATGGTTACCATGGTGACTCAACAGCATGGTTACCATGGCAACAAATCTCTATGGTTGACATGGCAACACAACCGCATGGTTACCATAGCAACCCAACCGCATGGTTGCCATGGCAACACAACCAAATAGTTACCATGGCAATATAACCACATGGTTACTCTGCAAACACAACCCCATGGTTACCATGGCAACAGAAACCATGGTTGCCATGGCATCGCCACTCGATGGTTGCCATGGCAACCCAACCCCATAGTTACCATGGCAACAAAACCCCTTGGTTACCATGGCCACAGAAAACCATGGTTTCCATGGAAACACCACCCGAGGGTTCCCGTTGCAACCCAACTCCATGGTTACCATGACAACCCCACCCCATGGTTGCCATGGCAACACAACACCATGGTTACCATGGCAACACAAACCCATGTTTGCCATGGCAACACAACCCCTTGGTTACCAGGGCAACACAACCCCATGGTTTCCATGGAAGCAAAATCCCATGGTTGCCATGGCAACCCCACCCCATGGTTACCATGGCAACACCACCCCACGGTTGCCATGGCAACACAACCGCATTGTTACCATGGCAACACAACTGTATGTTTGCCATAGCAACAAAACCCCATGGTTGCCATTGCAACACAACCCCATGGTTACCATGGCAACACCACCCCACGGTTGCCATGGCAACACAACCGCATTGTTACCATGGCAACACAACTGTATGTTTGCCATGGCAACAAAAACCCATGGTTGCCATGGCAACACAACCCCATGGTTACCATGGCAACACCACCCCATGGAAGCCATGGCAACACAACCATATGGTTAACATGGCAAAAAAACGCCATGGTTGCCATGGCAACAAAACTTTTTTGGTTACCATGGCAAATCAACCCCATAGTTACCATGGCAACACCACCCAATGTTTGCCATCGCAACACAACCGCATGGTTGCCATGGCAACACAACAGCATTTTTGCCATGGCAACACAACAGCATTTTTGCCATGGCAACCCAACCCCATGGTTAACAAGACAACACAACCCCATGGTTGCCATGGCAACACAACACAATGGTTACCATAGAAACACAAACCCATGGTTGCCATGGCAACCCAACCCCATGGTTACCATAACAACACCACCCCATGGTTACCATGGCAACAGAAAACCATGGTTGCCTTGGCAACATCACCCGGTGGTTGCCAAGGCAACACAACCCCACGGTAACCATTGCAACACAACCAAAAGGTAACCATGGAAATACAACCCAATGGTTACCATGGCAAGAAAACACCATGGTTGCCATGGCAGCACAACATCATGTTTACCATTGCAACGCAACCTCATTGTTGCCATGGAAAACCAACCCCACGATTACCATGGCAACACAACCCCATGGTTACCATGGCAACACAACCCCTTGGTTGCCATGGAAACACAACCCCATGGTTACCATCGCAACACAACCCCATGGTTTCAGTAGCAACAAAACCCCATGGTTCCCATGGCAACCGAACCCATGGTTACCATGGCAACACAACCCCTTGGTTGCCATGGCAACACAACCCCATGGTTACCATGGCAACACCACCCCATGGTTGCTATTGGAAAAAAATACCATGGTTACCATGGCAAAAGAAAACCATGGTTGCCTTGGCAACACCACCCGGTGGTTGCCATGGCAACACTACCCCATGGTAACCATTGCAACACAACAAAATGGTAACCATGGAAATACAACCCCATGGTGTCCATGACAACACCACCCCATGTTTGCCATGGCAACACAACCAAATTTTTACCATGGTAACACAACCGCATGTTTGCCATAGCAACCCAACCCCATGGTTTCCATGGCAACAAAACCCCATGGTTGCCATGGCAACCATCCCCATGGTTAACATGGCAACACAACCCTTTGGTTTCCATGGCAACACAACTCCAGGGTTACAATGGCAACACAACCGCATGGTTACCATGGCAACCCAACAGCATGATTACCATGGCAACAAAACTCCATGGTTACCATGGCAACACATCCGCATGGTAGCCATTGCAACCAAAACCCATGGCTGCCATGACAGCACAACCCCATGGTTGCCATGGTAACACCACCAAATGGTTACCATGGCAACAAAACCACGTTTCTCATGGCAACCCAACCCCATGGTTTCCATGGCAACACAACTCCAACGTTAAAATGGCAACACAACCGCATGGTTACCGTGGCAACAAAACTCCATGGTTGACATGGCAACACAACCGCATGGTTACCATAGCAACCCAACCGCATGGTTGCCATGGCAACACAACACCAAAGTTGCCATGGCAACACAACCAAATAGTTACCATGGCAATATAACCACATGGTTACTCTGCAAACACAACCCCATGGTTACCATGGCAACAGAAACCATGGTTGCCATGGCATCGCCACTCGATGGTTGCCATGGCAACACAACCCCATAGTTACCATGGCAACAAAACCCCTCGGTTACCATGGCCACAGAAAACCATGGTTTCCATGGAAACACCACCCGAGGGTTCCCGTTGCAACCCAACTCCATGGTTACCATGACAACCCGACCCCATGGTTGCCATGGCAACACAACCCCATGGTTACCAGGGCAACACAACCCCATGGTTTCCATGGAAGCAAAATCCCATGGTTGCCATGGAAACCCAACCCCATGGTTACCATGGCAACACCACCCCACGGTTGCCATGGCAATATAACCCCATGGTTACCCTGCCAACACAACCCCATGGTTACCATGGAAACAGAAAACCATGGTTTCCATGGCAACCCCACCCCATGGTTACCATGCCAACACCACCCCTTGGTTGCCATGGCAACACAACACCATGGTTAACATGGCAACACAACCCCATGGTTTCCATGGCAACACAACTCCAACGTTAAAATGGCAACACAACCGCATGGTTACCGTGGCAACAAAACTCCATGGTTGACATGGCAACACAACCGCATGGTTACCATAGCAACCCAACCGCATGGTTGCCAAGGAGACACAACACCAAAGTTGCCATGGGAACACAACCAAATAGTTACCATGGCAATATAACCACATGGTTACTCTGCAAACACAACCCCATGGTTACCATGGCAACAGAAACCATGGTTGCCATGGCATCGCCACTCGATGGTTGCCATGGCAACCCAACCCCATAGTTACCATGGCAACAAAACCCCTTGGTTACCATGGCCACAGAAAACCATGGTTTCCATGGAAACACCACCCGAGGGTTCCCGTTGCAACCCAACTCAATGGTTACCATGACAACCCCACCCCACGGTTGCCATGGCAACACAACACCATGGTTACCATGGCAACACAAACCCATGTTTGCCATGGCAACACAACCCCATGGTTACCAGGGCAACACAACCCCATGGTTTCCATGGAAGCAAAATCCCATGGTTGCCATGGCAACCCCACCCCATGGTTACCATGGCAACACCACCCCACGGTTGCCATGGCAACACAACCCCATGGTTACCAGGGCAACACAACCCCATGGTTTCCATGGAAGCAAAATCCCATGGTTGCCATGGCAACCCCAACCATTGGTTACCATGCCAACACCACCCCACGGTTGCCATGGCAACACAACCGCATTGTTACCATGGCAACACAACTGTATGTTTGCCATGGCAACAAAACCCCATGGTTGCCATTGCAACACAACCCCATGGTTACCATGGCAACACCACCCCATGGAAGCCATGGCAACACAACCATATGGTTAACATGGCAAAAAAACGCCATGGTAGCCATGGCAACACAACCCCATGGTTACCATGGCAACACCACCCCATGGTTGCTATTGGAAAAAAATACCATGGTTACCATGGCAAAAGAAAACCATGGTTGCCTTGGCAACACCACCCGGTGGTTGCCATGGCAACACTACCCCATGGTAACCATTGCAACACAACAAAATGGTAACCATGGAAATACAACCCCATGGTGTCCATGACAACACCACCCCATGTTTGCCATGGCAACACAACCAAATTTTTACCATGGTAACACAACCGCATGTTTGCCATAGCAACCCAACCCCATGGTTTCCATGGCAACAAAACCCCATGGTTGCCATGGCAACCATCCCCATGGTTAACATGGCAACACAACCCTATGGTTTCCATGGCAACACAACTCCAGGGTTACAATGGCAACACAACCGCATGGTTACCATGGCAACCCAACAGCATGATTACCATGGCAACAAAACTCCATGGTTACCATGGCAACACATCCGCATGGTAGCCATTGCAACCCATCCCCATGGCTGCCATGACAGCACAACCCCATGGTTGCCATGGTAACACCACCAAATGGTTACCATGGCAACACAACCGCATGTTTGCCATGGCAACCCAACCCCGTGGTTGCCATGGCAACACAATTCCAGGGTTAAAATGGCAATACAACCGCATGGTTACAATGGTAACTCAACAGCACGGTTACCATGGCAACAAAACTCCATGGTGGACATGGCAACACAACACCAAAGTTGCCATGGCAACAAAACCAAATAGTTACCATGGCAACAGAAAACCATGGTTGCCATGGTAACAAAACCCCATGGTTCCCATGGCAAGACAACACCATGGTTCCCATGGCAACATAAAACCATGGTGCCAAGGCAACACCACCCCATGGTTGCCATGGCAACCCAATTCCATGGTTGCCATGGCAACAGAATCAAATGGTTACCATGGAAACACAACCCCATGCTTACCATGGCAACACAACCCCATGGTTACCATGTCAACACAAACCCATGGTTGCCATGGAAACAGAACCCCTTGGTTTCCATGGCAACAAAACCCCTTGGTTACCATGGCCACAGAAAACCATGGTTTCCATGGAAACACCACCCGAGGGTTCCCGTTGCAACCCAACCCCCTGGTTACCATGACAACCCCACCCCATGGTTGCCATGGAAGCACAACACCATGGTTACCATGGCAACAGAACTCCATTGTTGCTATGGCAACCAAACCCCATGGTTGCCATGGCAACCCAACCCCATGGTTACCATGACAACACAAACCCATGTTTGCCATGGCAACACAACCCCATGATTACCAGGGCAACACAACCCCATGGTTTCCATGGAAGCAAAATCCCATGGTTGCCATGGAAACCCAACCCCATGGTTACCATGGCAACACCACCCCACGGTTGCCATGGCAATATAACCCCATGGTTACCCTGCCAACACAACCCCATCGTTACCATGGAAACAGAAAACCATGGTTACCATGGCATCGCCACCCGATGGTTGCCATGGCAACACAACCAAATTGTTACCATGGAAACAAAACCCCATGGTTACAATGGCAACACAACCCCTTGGTTGCCATGGCAGCACAACATCATGTTTACCATGGCAACGCAACCCCGTTGTTGCCATGGCAAACCAACCCCATGGTTACCATGGCAACACAACCCCATGGTTACCATGTCAACCCAAACCCATGGTTGCCATGGAAACAGAACCCCTTGGTTTCCATGGAAACAAAACCCCATGGTTACAATGGCAACACAACCCCTTGGTTGCCATGGCAGCACAACATCATGTTTACCATGGCAACACCACCCCATGGTTGCCATGGCAACCCAATTATATGGTTGCCATGGCAACAGAATCAAATGGTTACCATGGAAACACAACCCCATGCTTACCATGGCAACACAACCCCATGGTTACCATGTCAACACAAACCCATGGTTGCCATGGAAAAAGAACCCCTTGGTTTCCATGGCAACAAAACCCCTTGGTTACCATGGCCACAGAAAACCATGGTTTCCATGGAAACACCACCCGAGGGTTCCCGTTGCAATCCAACCCCCTGGTTACCATGACAACCCCACCCCATGGTTGCCATGGAAGCACAACACCATGGTTACCATGGGAACAGAACTCCATTGTTGCTATGGCAACCAAACCCCATGGTTGCCATGGCAACCCAACCCCATGGTTACCATGACAACACAAACCCATGTTTGCCATGGCAACACAACCCCATGATTACCAGGGCAACACAACCCCATGGTTTCCATGGAAGCAAAATCCCATGGTTGCCATGGAAACCCAACCCCATGGTTACCATGGCAACACCACCCCACGGTTGCCATGGCAATATAACCCCATGGTTACCCTGCCAACACAACCCCATGGTTACCATGGAAACAGAAAACCATGGTTACCATGGCATCGCCACCCGATGGTTGCCATGGCAACACAACCAAATTGTTACCATGGAAACAAAACCCCATGGTTACAATGGCAACACAACCCCTTGGTTGCCATGGCAACACTACCCCATGGTTACCATGGAAATGCAACCCCATGGTTGCCGTGGCAACTAAACGCCATGGTTACCATGGCAACACAACCCCATGGTTGCCATGGCAACCGAACCCCATGGTTACCATGGAAACACAACCCCTTGGTTGCCATGGCAACACAACACCATGGTTAACATGGAAACACAACCCCATGGTTTCCATGGCAACACAACTCCAACGTTAAAGTGGCAACACAGCCGCATGGTTACCGTGGAAACAAAACTCCATGGTTGACATGGCAACACAACCGCATGGTTACCATAGCAACCCAACCGCATGGTTGCCATGGCAGCACAACACCAAAGTTGCCATGGCAACACAACCAAATAGTTACCATGGCAATATAACCACATGGTTACTCTGCAAACACAACCCCATGGTTACCATGGCAACAGAAACCATGGTTGCCATGGCATCGCCACTCGATGGTTGCCTTGGCAACCCAACCCCATAGTTACCATGGCAACAAAACCCCTTGGTTACCATGGCCACAGAAAACCATGGTTTCCATGGAAACACCACCCGAGGGTTCCCGTTGCAACCCAACTCCATGGTTACCATGACAACCCCACCCCATGGTTGCCATGGCAACACAAACCCATGATTGCCATGGCAACACAACCCCATGGTTACCAGGGCAACACAACCCCATGGTTTCCATGGAAGCAAAATCCCATGGTTGCCATGGCAACCCCACCCCATGGTTACCATGGCAACACCACCTCACGGTTGCCATGGCAACACAACCCCATGGTTACCAGGGCAACACAACCCCATGGTTTCCATGGAAGCAAAATCCCATGGTTGCCATGGCAACCCCACCGAATGGAAGCCATGGCAAAACAACCATATGGTTAACATGGCAAAAAAACGCCATGGTTGCCATGGCAACACAACTTTTTTGGTTACCATGGCAAATCAACCCCATGGTTAACATGGCAACACCACCCAATGTTTGCCATCGCAACACAACCGCATGGTTGCCATGGCAACACAACAGCATTTTTGCCATGGCAACCCAACCCCATGGTTAACAAGACAACACAACCCCTTGGTTGCCATGGCAACACAACACAATGGGTACCATAGAAACACAAACCCATGGTTGCCATGGCAACAAAATCCCATGGTTGCCATGGCAACACAACCCCATGGTTACCATGGCAACACCACCCCATGGTACCTATTGGAAAAAAATGCCATGGTTACCATGGCAAAAGAAAACCATGGTTGCCTTGGCAACACCACCCGGTGGTTGCCATGGCAACACTACCCCATGGTAACCATTGCAACACAACAAAATGGTAACCATGGAAATACAACCCCATGGTTGCCATGACAACACCACCCCATGTTTGCCATGGCAACACAACCAAATTTTTACCATGGTAACACAACCGCATGTTTGCCATAGCAACCCAACCCCATGGTTTCCATGGCAACAAAACCCCATGGTTGCCATGGCAACCATCCCCATGGTTAACATGGCAACACAACCCTATGGTTTCCATGGCAACACAACTCCAGGGTTACAATGGCAACACAACCGCATGGTTACCATGGCAACCCAACAGCATGATTACCATGGCAACAAAACTCCATGGTTACCATGGCAACACATCCGCATGGTAGCCATTGCAACCCATCCCCATGGCTGCCATGACAGCACAACCCCATGGTTGCCATGGTAACACCACCAAATGGTTACCATGGCAACACAACCGCATGTTTGCCATGGCAACCCAACCCCATGGTTGCCATGGCAACACAATTCCAGGGTTAAAATGGCAATACAACCGCATGGTTACAATGGTAACTCAACAGCACGGTTACCATGGCAACAAAACTCCATGGTGGACATGGCAACACAACACCAAAGTTGCCATGGCAACAAAACCAAATAGTTGCCATGGCAACAGAAAACCATGGTTGCCATGGTAACAAAACCCCATGGTTCCCATGGCAACACCACCCCGTGGTTGCATGGAAATACAACACCATGGTTACCATGGCAACAGAAAACCATGGTTGCCATGGCAACACCACACGATGTTTGCCATGGAAACACATCCGCATGGTTGCCATGGGAACCCAAAGCCATGGTTGCCATGACAACACAACCCCATGGTTGCCATGGCAACACAACCCCATGGTTACCATGGCAACACAACACCATTGTGTCCATGGAAACCCAACTTGATGGTTACCATGGCAACACCACCAATGGTTGGCATTGCAACACAACCGCATGGTTGCCATGGCAACACAACCGCATGTTTGCCATGGCAACCCAACCCCATGGTTACCATGGCAACACAACCCCTTAATTGCCATGATAACACAACACAATGGTTTCCATAGAAACACAAACCCATGGTTGCCATGGCAACAAAATTCCATGGTTGCCATGGCAACACAACCCCATGGTTTCAGTAGCAACAAAACCCCATGGTTGCCATGGCAACCGAACCCCATGGTTACCATGGCAATACCACCCAATGGTTGCCATGTCAACACAACCGCATGGTTACCATGGCAACACAACTCCAATGTTACAATGGCAACCCAACCGCATGGTTACCATGACAACACAAACCCATGTTTGCCATGGCAACACAACCCCATGATTACCAGGGCAACACAACCCCATGGTTTCCATGGAAGCAAAATCACATGGTTGCCATGGAAACCCAACCCCATGGTTACCATGGCAACACCACCCCACGGTTGCCATGGCAATAGAACCCCATGGTTACCCTGCCAACACAACCCCATGGTTACCATGGCAACAGAAACACCATGGTTACCATGGCATCGCCACCCGATGGTTGCCATGGCAACCGAACCTAATGGCTGCCATGGCAACACAACCAAATTGTTACCATGGAAACAAAACCCCATGGTTACAATGGCAACACAACCCCTTGGTTGCCATGGCAACACAACACTATGGTTACCATGGAAACACAATCCCGTGCTTACCATGGCAACACAACCCCTTGGTTGCCATGGCAACACCACACGATGGTTGCCATGGCAAATCAACCACATGGTGTCCATGGCAAAACAACCAAATAGTTAAAATGGTAACCCAAGCGCATTGTTACCATGGCAACACAACCCCTTGGTTGCCATGGCAACGCAACACCATAGTTACCATGGAAACACAAACCCATGGTTGCCATGGCAAAAAAAAAACCATGGTTCCCATGGAAACCGAACCCCATGGTTACCATGGCAACACCACACCATGGTTGCCATTGGAAAACAATACCATGGTTACCATGGCAACAGAAAACCACGGTTGCGTTGGCAACATCACCCGGTGGTTGCCAAGGCAACACAAGCCCACGGTAACCATTGCAACACAACCAAAAGGTAACCATGGAAATACAACGCAATAGAATCATAGAATCATAGAATATCCTGAGTTGGAAGGGACCCTTAAGGATCATCAAGTCCAACTCTTGACACCGCACAGGTCTACCCAAAAGTTCAGACCATGTGACTAAGTGCACAGTCCAATCTCTTCTTAAATTCAGCCAGGCTCGGTGCAGTGACCACTTCCCTGGGGAGCCTGTTCCAGTGTGCAACCACCCTCTCTGTGAAGAACCCCCTCCTGACGTCCAGCCTAAATTTCCCCTGCCTCAGCTTAACCCCGTTCCCGCGGGTCCTGTCACTAGTGTTAATGGAGAAAAGGTCTCCTGCCTCTCGACACCCCCTTACGAGGAAGTTGTAGACTGTGATGAGGTCTCCCCTCAGTCTCCTCTTCTCCAGGCTGAACAGGCCCAGTGACCTCAGCCGTTCCTCGTACGTCTTCCCCTCCAGGCCTTTCACCATCTTCGTAGCCCTCCTCTGGACACTTTCCAACAGTTTCATGTCCTTTTTATACTGTGGTGCCCAGAACTGCACACAGTACTCGAGGTGAGGCCGCACCAGCGCAGAGTAGAGCGGGACAATCACCTCCCTTGACCTACTAGCGATGCCATGCTTGATGCACCCCAGGACACGGTTGGCCCTCCTGGCTGCCAGGGCACACTGCTGGCTCATATTCAACTTGCTGTCTACCACGACCCCCAGATCCCTCTCTTCCAGGCTGCTCTCCAGCGTCTCATCGCCCAGTCTGTACATGCAGCCAGGGTTTCCCCGTCCCAGGTGCAGGACCCGGCACTTGCTCTTATTGAACTTCATGCGGTTGGTGATCGCCCAGCTCTCCAACCTGTCCAGATCCCTCTGTAAGGCCTTTACGCCCTCATTTGAGTCCACAACTCCTCCAAGTTTGGTGTCATCAGCAAACTTGCTCAAAATACCCTCTATTCCTACATCCAGATCGTTTATAAAAATATTGAAAAGTACCGGCCCTAAAATGGAGCCTTGAGGGACCCCACTGGTGACCGCCCGCCAGCCTGACGCAGCCCCATTTACCATAACCCTTTGGGCCCTGCCCGTGAGCCAATTGCTCACCCATCGTATGATGTTTTTATTTAGCTGTATGGTGGACATTTTGTCCAGTAGGATCCTATGGGAAACCGTGTCAAAAGACTTGCTGAAGTCCAAAAAAATCACATCAGCTGGTTTCCCTTGGTCCACCATACGGGTGATCTTATCATAAAAGGAAATCAGGTTAGTATAAAAAGAAATCAGGTTAGTATAAAAGGAAATCAGGTTAGTGTGGTTGCCAATGTTTGTTGCAATGTTTGTTGTTAGTGTTTGTTGCCAATGGTTACCATGGCAACAAAACACCATGGTTGCCATGACAGCACAACATCATGTTTACCATGGCAACGCAACCCCATTGTTGCCATGGCAAACCAACCCCATGGTTACCATGGCAACACAACCCCATGGTTACCATGGCAACACAACCCCTTGGTTGCCATGGCAACACAACCCCATGGTTTCAGTAGCAACAAAACCCCATGGTTGCCATGGCAACCCAACCCCATGGTTACCATGGCAACACAACCCCTTGGTTGCCATGGCAACACAACACCATGGTTAACATGGCAACACAACCCCATGGTTTCCATGGCAACACAACTCCAACGTTAAAATGGCAACACAACCGCATGGTTACCGTGGCAACAAAACTCCATGGTTGACATGGCAACACAACCGCATGGTTACCATAGCAACCCAACCCCATGGTTGCCATGGCAACACAACACCAAAGTTGCCATGGCAACACAACCAAATAGTTACCATGGGAATATAACCACATGGTTACTCTGCAAACACAACCCCATGGTTACCATGGCAACAGAAACCATGGTTGCCATGGCATCGCCACTCGATGGTTGCCTTGGCAACCCAACCCCATAGTTACCATGGCAACAAAACCCCTTGGTTACCATGGCCACAGAAAACCATGGTTTCCATGGAAACACCACCCGATGGTTCCCGTTGCAACCCAACTCCATGATTACCATGAACACCCCATCCCAAGTTTGCCATGGCAACACAACACCATGGTTACCAGGGCAACACAACCCCGTGGTTTCCATGGAAGCAAAATCCCATGATTGCCATGGCAACCCCACCCCACGGTTGCCATGGCAACACCACCCCACGGTTGCCATGGCAACACAACCGCATTGTTACCATGGCAACACAACTGTATGTTTGCCATGGCAACAAAACCCCATGGTTGCCATTGCAACACAACCCCATGGTTACCATGGCAACACCACCCCACGGTTGCCATGGCAACACAACCGCATTGTTACCATGGCAACACAACTGTATGTTTGCCATGGCAACAAAACCCCATGGTTGCCATTGCAACACAACCCCATGGTTACCATGGCAACACCACCCCACGGTTGCCATGGCAACACAACCGCATTGTTACCATGGCAACACAACTGTATGTTTGCCATGGCAACAAAACCCCATGGTTGCCATTGCAACACAACCCCATGGTTACCATGGCAACACCAGCCCATGGAAGCCATGGCAACACAACCATATGGTTAACATGGCAAAAAAACGCCATGGTTGCCATGGCAACACAACTTTTTTGGTTACCATGGCAAATCAACCCCATGGTTAACATGGCAACACCACCCAATGTTTGCCATCGCAACACAACCGCATGGTTGCCATGGCAACACAACAGCATTTTTGCCATGGCAACCCAACCCCATGGTTAACAAGACAACACAACCCCTTGGTTGCCATGGCAACACAACACAATGGGTACCATAGAAACACAAACCCTTGGTTGCCATGGCAACAAAATTCCATGGTTGCCATGGCAACACAACCCCATGGTTACCATGGCAACACCACCCCATGGTTGCTATTGGAAAAATATACCATGGTTACCATGGCAAAAGAAAACCATGGTTGCCTTGGCAACACCACCCGGTGGTTGCCATGGCAACACTACCCCATGGTAACCATTGCAACACAACAAAATGGTAACCATGGAAATACAACCCCATGGTTGCCATGACAACACCACCCCATGTTTGCCATGGCAACACAACCAAATTTTTACCATGGTAACACAACCGCATGTTTGCCATGGCAAACCAACCCCATGGTTGGGATGGCAACACTACCCCATGGTTGCCATGGCAACACAATTCCAGGGTTAAAATGGCAATACAACCGAATGGCTACAATGGTAACTCAACAGCACGGTTACCATGGCTACAAAACTCCATGGTGGACAAGGCAAGACAACACCAAAGTTGCCATGGCAACAAAACCAAATAGTTACCATGGCAACAGAAAACCATGGTTGCCATGGTAACAAAACCCCATGGTTCCCATGGCAAGACAACACCATGGTTCCCATGGCAACATAAAACCATGGTGCCAAGGCAACACCACCCCATGGTTGCCATGGCAACCCAATTCCATGGTTGCCATGGCAACAGAATCAAATGGTTACCATGGAAACACAACCCCATGCTTACCATGGCAACGCAACCCCATGGTTACCATGTCAACACAAACCCATGGTTGCCATGGAAACAGAACCCCTTGGTTTCCATGGCAACAAAACCCCTTGGTTACCATGGCCACAGAAAACCATGGTTTCCATGGAAACACCACCCGAGGGTTGCCGTTGCAACCCAACCCCCTGGTTACCGTGACAACCCCACCCCATGGTTGCCATGGAAACACAACACCATGGTTACCATGGCAACAGAACTCCATTGTTGCTATGGCAACCAAACCCCATGGTTGCCATGGCAACCCAACCCCATGGTTACCATGACAACACAAACCCATGTTTGCCATGGCAACACAACCCCATGATTACCAGGGCAACACAACCCCATGGTTTCCATGGAAGCAAAATCCCATGGTTGCCATGGAAACCCAACCCCATGGTTACCATGGCAACACCACCCCACGGTTGCCATAGCAATATAACCCCATGGTTACCCTGCCAACACAACCCCATGGTTACCATGGCAACAGAAACACCATGGTTACCATGGCATCGCCACCCGATGGTTGCCATGGCAACCGAACCTAATGGCTGCCATGGCAACACAACCAAATTGTTACCATGGAAACACAACCCCACGGTAACCATTGCAACACAACCAAAAGGTAACCATGGAAATTCAACCCAATGGTTACCATGGCAACAAAACGCCATGGTTGCCATGGCAGCACAACATCATGTTTACCATGGCAACGCAACCCCATTGTTGCCATGGCAAACCAACCCCATGGTTACCATGGCAACACAACCCCACGGTTGCCATGGCAACACAACCCCTTGGTTGCCATGGCAACACAACCCCATGGTTACCATGGCAACGCAACCCCATGGTTTCAGTAGCAACAAAACCCCATGGTTCCCATGGCAACCGAACCACATGGTTACCATGGCAACACAACCCCTTGGTTGCCATGGCAACACAACACCATGGTTAACATGGCAACACAACCCCATGGTTTCCATGGCAACACAACTCCAACGTTAAAATGGCAACACAACCGCATGGTTACCGTGGCAACAAAACTCCATGGTTGACATGGCAACACAACCGCATGGTTACCATAGCAACCCAACCGCATGGTTGCCATGGCAACACAACACCAAAGTTGCCATGGCAACACAACCAAATAGTTACCATGGCAATATAACCACATGGTTACTCTGCAAACACAACCCCATGGTTACCATGGCAACAGAAACCATGGTTGCCATGGCATCGCCACTCGATGGTTGCCATGGCAACCCAACCCCATAGTTACCATGGCAACAAAACCCCTTGGTTACCATGGCCACAGAAAACCATGGCTTCCATGGAAACACCACCCGATGGTTCCCGTTGCAACCCAACTCCATGATTACCATGAACACCCCATCCCATGTTTGCCATGGCAACACAACCCCATGGTTACCAGGGCAACACAACCCCATGGTTTCCATGGAAGCAAAATCCCACGGTTGCCATGGCAACTCCACCCCATGGTTACCATGGCAACACCACCCCACGGTTGCCATGGCAACACAACCGCATTGTTACCATGGCAACACAACTGTATGTTTGCCATGGCAACAAAACCCCATGGTTGCCATTGCAACACAACCCCATGGTTACCATGGCAACACCACCCCATGGAAGCCATGGCAACACAACCATATGGTTAACATGGCAAAAAAACGCCACGGTTGCCATGGCAACACAACTTTTTTGGTTACCATGGCAAATCAACCCCATGGTTAACATGGCAACACCACCCAATGTTTGCCATCGCAACACAACCGCATGGTTGCCATGGCAACACAACAGCATTTTTGCCATGGCAACCCAACCCCATGGTTAACAAGACAACACAACCCCTTGGTTGCCATGGCAACACAACACAATGGGTACCATCGAAACACAAACCCATGGTTGCCATGGCAACAAAATTCCATGGTTGCCATGGCAACACAACCCCATGGTTACCATGGCAACACCACCCCATGGTTGCCATTGGAAAACAATACCATGGTTACCATGGCAACAGAAAACCATGGTTGCCTTGGCAACATCCCCCGGTGGTTGCCAGGGCAACACAACCCCACGGTAACCATTGCAACACAACAAAAAGGTAACCATGGAAATACAACCCCATTGTTGCCATGACAACACCACCCCATGTTTGCCATGGCAACACAACCAAATTTTTACCATGGTAACACAACCGCATGTTTGCCATAGCAACCCAACCCCATGGTTTCCATGGCAACAAAACCCCATGGTTGCCATGGCAACCATCCCCATGGTTAACATGGCAACACAACCCTATGGTTTCCATGGCAACACAACTCCAAGGTTACAATGGCAACACAACCGCATGGTTACCATGGCAACCCAACAGCATGATTACCATGGCAATAAAACTCCATGGTTACCATGGCAACACATCCGCATGGTAGCCATTGCAACCCATCCCCATGGCTGCCATGCCAGCACAACCCCATGGTTGCCATGGTAACACCACCAAATGGTTACCATGGCAACACAACCGCATGTTTGCCATGGCAAACCAACCCCATGGTTACCATGACAACACAAACCCATGTTTGCCATGGCAACACAACCCCATGGTTTCCATGGAAGCAAAATCACATGGTTGCCATGGAAACCCAGCCCCATGGTTACCATGGCAACACCACCCCACCGTTGCGATGGCAATATAACAACATGGTTACCCTGCCAACACAACCCCATGGTTACCATGGCAACAGAAAACCATGGTTACCATGGCATCGCCACCCGATGGTTGCCATGGCAACCGAACCTAATGGCTGCCATGGCAACACAACCAAATTGTTACCATGGAAACAAAACCCATTGGTTACAATGGCAACACAACCCCATGGTTACCAACGCAACACCACCCCGTGGTTGCCATGGAAATACAACACCATGGTTATCATGGCAACAGAAATCCATGGTTGCCATGGCAACACCACACGATGGTGTCCATGGCAAATCAACCACATGGTGTCCATGGCAACACAACCCCATGGTTACCATGGCAACACAACACCATAGTTACCATGGAAACACAAACCCATGGTTGCCATGGCAAAAAAAAACCATGGTTCCCATGGAAACCGAACCCCATGGTTACCATGGCAACACCACACCATGGTTGCCATTGGAAAACAATACCATGGTTACCATGGCAACAGAAAACCATGGTTGCCTTGGCAACATCACCCGGTGGTTGCCAGGGCAACACAACCCCACGGTAACCATTGCAACACAACAAAAAGGTAACCATGGAAATACAACGCAATGGTTACCATGGCAAGAAAACACCATGGTTGCCATGGCAGCACAACCCCTTGGTTGCAATGGCAACACAACCCCATGGTTACCATCGCAACACAACCCCATGGTTTCAGTAGCAACAAAACCCCATGGTTCCCATGGCAACCGAACCCCATGGTTACCGTGGCAACACAACCAAATTGTTACCATGGAAACAAAACCCCATGGTTACAATGGCAACACAACCCCTTGGTTGCCATGGCAAAACAACACTATGGTTACCATGAAAACACAATCCCGTGGTTACCATGGCAACACAACCCCTTGGTTGCCATGGCAACACAACACCATGGTTAACATGGCAACAAAACCCCATGGTTTCCATGGCAACACAACTCCAACGTTAAAATGGCAACACAACCTCATGGTTACCATGGTAACTCAACAGCATGGTTACCATGGCAACACAACCCCATGGTTGACATGGCAACACAACCGCTTGGTTACCATAGCAACCCAACCGCATGGTTGCCATGGCAACACAACACCAAAGTTGCCATGGCAACACAACCAAATAGTTACCATGGCAATATAACCACATGGTTACTCTGCAAACACAACCCCATGGTTACCATGGCAACAGAAACCATGGTTGCCATGGCATCGCCACTCGATGGTTGCCATGGCAACCCAACCCCATAGTTACCATGGCAACAAAACCCCTTGGTTACCATGGCCACAGAAAACCATGGTTTCCATGGAAACACCACCCGATGGTTCCCGTTGCAACCCAACTCCATGATTACCATGAACACCCCATCCCATGTTTGCCATGGCAACACAACCCCATGGTTACCAGGGCAACACAACCCCATGGTTTCCATGGAAGCAAAATCCCATGATTGCCATGGCAACCCCACCCCACGGTTGCCATGGCAACACCACCCCACGGTTGCCATGGCAACACAACCCCATCGTTACCACGGCAACACAACACCATTGTGTCCATGGAAACCCAACTTGATGGTTACCATGGCAACACCACACAATGGTTGCCATCGTAACACAACCGCATGGTTACCATGGCAACACAACCGCATGTTTGGCATGGCAACCCAACCCCATGGTTACCATGGCAACACAACCCCTTAATTGCCATAGCAAAACAACACAATGGTTTCCATAGAAACACAAACCCATGGTTGCCATGGCAACAAAACTCCATGGTTGACATGGCAACACAACCGCATGGTTACAATTGCAACCCAACCGCATGGTTGCCATGGCAACACAACACCAAATTGCCATGGCAACAAAACCAAATAGTTACCATGGCAACATAAAACCATGGTTGCCATGGAATCAGAACCCCTTGGTTTCCATGGCAACAAAACCCCTTGGTTACCATGGCCACAGAAAAACATGGTTTCCATGGAAACACCACCCGAGGGTTGCCGTTGCAACCCAACCCCCTGGTTACCATGACAATCCCACCACATGGTTGCCAAGGAAGCACAACACCATGGTTACCATGGCAACAGAACTCCATTGTTGCTATGGCAACCAAACCCCACGGTTTCCATGGCAACCAAACCCCATGGTTACCATGACAACACAAACCCATGTTTGCCATGGCAACACAACCCCATGATTACCAAAGCAACACAACCCCATGGTTTCCATGGAAGCAAAATCCCATGGTTGCCATGGCAACCCCACCCCATGGTTACCATGGCAACACCACCCCACGGTTGCCATGGCAATATAACCCCATGGTTACCCTGCCAACACAACCCCATGGTTACCATGGCAACAGAAAACCATGGTTACCATGGCATCGCCACCCGATGGTTGTCATGGCAACCGAACCTAATGGCTGCCATGGCAACACAACCAAATTGTTACCATGGAAACAAAACCCCATGGTTACAATGGCAACACAACCCCTTGGTTGCCATGGCAACACAACACTATGGTTACCATGGAAGCACAATCCCGCGGTTACCATGGCAACACAACCCCTTGGTTGCCATGGCAACAAAACTCCATGGTTGACATGGCAACACAACCGCATGGTTACCATAGCAACCCAACCGCATGGTTGCCATGGCAACACAACACCAAAGTTGCCATGGCAACACAACCAAATAGTTACCATGGCAATATAACCACATTGTTACTCTGCAAACACAACCCCATGGTTACCATGGCAACAGAAACCATGGTTGCCATGGCATCGCCACTCGATGGTTGCCATGGCAACCCAACCCCATAGTTACCATGGCAACAAAACCCCTTGGATACCATGGCCACAGAAAACCATGGCTTCCATGGAAACACCACCCGATGGTTCCCGTTGCAACCCACCTCCATGGTTACCATGACAACCCCACCCCATGGTTGCCAGGGCAACACAACACCATGGTTACCATGGCAACAGAACTCCATGGTTGCTATGGCAACCAAAACCCATGGTTGCCATGGCAACCCAACCCCAAGGTTACCAAAACAACACAAACCCATGTTTGCCATGGCAACACAACCCCATGGTTACCAGGGCAACACAACCCCATGGTTTCCATGGAAGCAAAATCCCATGGTTGCCATGGCAACACCACCCCACGGTTGCCATGGCAACACAACCGCATTGTTACCATGGCAACACAACTGTATGTTTGCCATAGCAACAAAACCCCATGGTTGCCATTGCAACACAACCCCATGGTTACAATGGCAACACCACCCCACGGTTGCCATGGCAACACAACCGCATTGTTACCATGGCAACACAACTGTATGTTTGCCATGGCAACAAAACCCCATGGTTGCCATTGCAACACAACCCCATGGTTACCATGGCAACACCAGCCCATGGAAGCCATGGCAACACAACCATATGGTTAACATGGCAAAAAAACGCCATGGTTGCCATGGCAACACAACTTTTTTGGTTACCATGGCAAATCAACCCCATGGTTAACATGGCAACACCACCCAATGTTTGCCATCGCAACACAACCGCATGGTTGCCATGGCAACACAACAGCATTTTTGCCATGGCAACCCAACCCCATGGTTAACAAGACAACACAACCCCTTGGTTGCCATGGCAACACAACACAATGGTTACCATAGAAACACAAACCCATGGTTGCCATGGCAACAAAATTCCATGGTTGCCATGGCAACACAACCCCATGGTTACCATGGCAACACCACCCCATGGTTGCTATTGGAAAAAAATACCATGGTTACCATGGCAAAAGAAAACCATGGTTGCCTTGGCAACACCACCCGGTGGTTGCCATGGCAACACTACCCCATGGTAACCATTGCAACACAACAAAATGGTAACCATGGAAATACAACCCCATGGTTGCCATGACAACACCACCCCATGTTTGCCATGGCAACACAACCAAATTTTTACCATGGTAACACAACCGCATGTTTGCCATAGCAACCCAACCCCATGGTTTCCATGGCAACAAAACCCCATGGTTGCCATGGCAACCATCCCCATGGTTAACATGGCAACACAACCCTATGGTTTCCATGGCAACACAACTCCAGGGTTACAATGGCAACACAACCGCATGGTTACCATGGCAACACAACCCCATGGTTGCCACGGCAACACAACACCATTGTGTCCATGGAAACCCAACTTGATGGTTACCATGGCAACACCACCCAATGGTTGCCATCGCAACACAACCGCATGGTTTCCACGGCAACACAACCGCATGGTTTCCATGGCAACAGAACCGCATGGTTGCCATGGCAACAGAAACCATGGTTGCCATGGCATCGCCACTCGATGGTTGCCATGGCAACCCAACCCCATAGTTACCATGGCAACAAAACCCCTTGGTTACCATGGCCACAGAAAACCATGGTTTCCATGGAAACACCACCCGTGGGTTCCCGTTGCAACCCAACTCCATGGTTACCATGAACACCCCATCCCATGGTTGCCATGGCAACACAACACCATGGTTACCATGGCAACAAAATTCCATGGTTGCCATGGCAACACAACCCCTTAGTTACCATGGCAACACCACCCCATGGTTGCTATTGGAAAAAAATACCATGGTTACCATGGCAAAAGAAAACCTTGGTTGCCTTGGCAACACCACCCGGTGGTTGCCATGGCAACACTACCCCATGGTAACCATTGCAACACAACAAAATGGTAACTATGGAAATACAACCCCATGGTTGCCATGACAACACCACCCCATGTTTGCCATGGCAACACAACCAAATTTTTACCATGGTAACACAACCGCATGTTTGCCATAGCAACCCAACCCCATGGTTTCCATGGCAACAAAACCCCATGGTTGCCATGGCAACCATCCCCATGGTTAACATGGCAACACAACCCTATGGTTTCCATGGCAACACAACTCCAGGGTTACAATGGTAGCACAACCGCATGGTTACCATGGCAACCCAACAACATGATTACCATGGCAACAAAACTCCATGGTTACCAATGCAACAAATCCACATGGTAGCCATTGCAACCCATCCCCATGGCTGCCATGACAGCACAACCTCATGGTTGCCATGGTAACACCACCAAATGGTTACCATGGCAACACAACCGCATGTTTGCCATGGCAACCCAACCCCATGGTTGCCATGGCAACACAACACCAGGGTTAAAATGGCAATACAACCGCATGGTTACAATGGTAACTCAACAGCACGGCTACCATGGCAACAAAACTCCATGGTGGACATGGCAACACAACACCAAAGTTGCCATGGCAACAAAACCAAATAGTTACCATGGCAACAGAAAACCATGGTTGCCATGGTAACAAAACCCCATGGTTACAATGGCAACACAACCCCTTGGTTGCCATGGCAACACAACACTATGGTTACCATGGAAACACAATCCCGTGCTTACCATGGCAACACAACCCCTTGGTTGCCATGGCAACACCACACGATGGTTGCCATGGCAAATCAACCACATGGTGTCCATGGCAAAACAACCAAATAGTTAAAATGGTAACCCAAGCGCATTGTTACCATGGCAACACAACCCCTTGGTTGCCATGGCAACGCAACACCATAGTTACCATGGAAACACAAACCCATGGTTGCCATGGCAACCCAACCCCATGGTTACCATAACAACACAACCACATGTTTGCCATGGCAACCGAACCCCATGGTTACCATGGCAACACCACACCATGGTTGCCATTGGAAAACAATACCATGGTTACCATGGCAACAGAAAACCATGGTTGCCTTGGCAACATCACCCGGTGATTGCCAAGGCAACACAACCCCACGGTAACCATTGCAACACAACCAAAAGGTAACCATGGAAATACAACCCAATGGTTACCATGGCAACAAAACACCATGGTTGCCATGGCAGCACAACATCATGTTTACCATGGCAACGCAACCCCATTGTTGCCATGGCAAACCAACCCCATGGTTACCATGGCAACACAACCCCATGGTTACCATGGCAACACAACCCCTTGGTTGCCATCGCAAAACAACCCCATGGTTTCAGTAGCAACAAAACCCCATGGTTCCTATGGCAACCGAACCCCATGGTTACCATGGCAACACAACCCCTTGGTTGCCATGGCAACACAACACCATGGTTAACATGGCAACACAACCCCATGGTTTCCATGGAAACAGAACTCCAACGTTAAAATGGCAACACAACCACATGGTTACCGTGGCAACAAAACTCCATTGTTGACATGGCAACACAACCGCATGGTTACCATAGCAACCCAACCGCAGTGTTGCCATGGCAACACAACACCAAAGTTGCCATGGCAACACAACCAAATAGTTACCATGGCAATATAACCACATGGTTACTCTGCAAACACAACCCCATGGTTACCATGGCAACAGAAACCATGGTTGCCATGGCATCCCCACTCGATGGTTGCCATGGCAACCCAACCCCATAGTTACCATGGCAACAAAACCCCTTGGTTACCATGGCCACAGAAAACCATGGCTTCCATGGAAACACCACCCGATGGTTCACGTTGCAACCCAACTCCATGGTTACCATGACAACCCCACCCCATGGTTGCCAGGGCAACACAACCCCATGGTTACCAGGGCAACAAAACCCCATGGTTTCCATGGAAGCAAAATCCCATGGTTGCCATGGCAACCCCACCCCATGGTTACCATGGCAACACCACCCCACGGTTGCCATGGCAACACAACCGCATTGTTACCATGGCAACACAACTGTATGTTTGCCATGGCAACAAAACCCCATGGTTGCCATTGCAACACAACCCCATGGTTACCATGGCAACACCACCCCACGGTTGCCATGGCAACACAACCGCATTGTTACCATGGCAACACAACTGTATGTTTGCCATGGCAACAAAACCCCATGGTTGCCATGGCAACACAACCCCATGGTTACCATGGCAACACCAGCCCATGGAAGCCATGGCAACACAACCTTATGGTTAACATGGCAAAAAAACGCCGTGGTTGCCATGGCAACACAACTTTTTTGGTTACCATGGCAAATCAACCCCATGGTTAACATGGCAACACCACCCAATGTTTGCCATCGCAACACAACCGCATGGTTGCCATGGCAACACAACAGCATTTTTGCCATGGCAACCCAACCCCATGGTTAACAAGACAACACAACCCCTTGGTTGCCATGGCAACACAACACAATGGTTACCATAGAAACGCAAACCCATGGTTGCCATGGCAACAAAACCCCATGGTTGCCATGGCAACCATCCCCATGGTTAACATGGCAACACAACCCTATGGTTTCCATGGCAACACAGCTCCAGGGTTACAATGGCAACACAACCGCATGGTTACCATGGCAACCCAACAGCATGATTACCATGGCAACAAAACTCCATGGTTACCATGGTAACTCATCCGCATGGTAGCCATTGCAACCAAAACCCATGGCTGCCATGACAGCACAACCCCATGGTTGCCATGGTAACACCACCAAATGGTTACCATGGCAACACAACCGCATGTTTGCCATGGCAACCCAACCCCATGGTTGCTATGGCAACACAATTCCAGGGTTAAAATGGCAATGCAACCGCATGGTTACAATGGTAACTCAACAGCATGGTTACCATGGCAACAAAACTCCATGGTGGACATGGCAACACAACACCAAAGTTGCCATGGCAACAAAACCAAATAGTTACCATGGCAACAGAAAACCATGGTTGCCATGGTAACAAAACCCCATGGTTCCCATGGCAATACAACACCATGGTTCCCATGGCAACATAAAACCATGGTGCCAAGGCAACACCACCCCATGGTTGCCATGGCAACCCAATTCCATGGTTGCCATGGCAACAGAATCAAATGGTTACCATGGAAACACAACCCCATGCTTACCATGGCAACACAACCCCATGGTTACCATGTCAACACAAACCCATGGTTGCCATGGAAACAGAACCCCTTGGTTTCCATGGCAACAAAACCCCTTGGTTACCATGGCCACAGAAAACCATGGCTTCCATGGAAACACCACCCGAGGGTTGCCGTTGCAACCCAACACCCTGGTTACCATGACAACCCCACCCCATGGTTGCCATGGAAACACAACACCATGGTTGCCATGGCAACAGAACTCCATGGTTGCTATGGCAACCAAAACCCATGGTTGCCATGGCAACCCAACCCCAAGGTTACCATAACAACACAAACCATTGTTTGCCATGGCAACACAACCCCATGGTTACCAGGGCAACACAACCCCATGGTTTCCATGGAAGCAAAATCCCATGGTTGCCATGGCAACCCCACCCCATGGTTACCATGGCAACACCACCCCACGGTTGCCATGGCAACACAACCGCATTGTTACCATGGCAACACAACTGTATGTTTGCCATGGCAACAAAACCCCATGGTTGCCATTGATACACAACCCCATGGTTACCATGGCAACACCACCCCATGGAAGCCATGGCAACACAACCTTATGGTTAACATGGCAAAAAAAACGCCATGGTTGCCATGGCAACACAACTTTTTTGGTTACCATGTCAAATCAACCCCATGGTTAACATGGCAACACCACCCAATGTTTGCCATCGCAACACAACCGCATAGTTGCCATGGCAACACAACAGCATTTTTGCCATGGCAACCCAACCCCATGGTTAACAAGACAACACAACCCCTTGGTTGCCATGGCAACACAACACAATGGTTACCATAGAAACACAAACCCATGGTTGCCATGGCAACAAAACCCCATGGTTGCCATGGCAACCATCCCCATGGTTAACATGGCAGCACAACTCTATGGTTTCCATGGCAACACAACTCCAGGGTTACAATGGCAACACAACCGCATGGTTACCATGGCAACCCAACAGCATGATTACCATGGCAACAAAACTCCATGGTTACCATGGTAACACATCCGCATGGTAGCCATTGCAACCCATCCCCATGGCTGCCATGACAGCACAACCCCATGGTTGCCATGGTAACACCACCAAATGGTTACCATGGCAACACAACCGCATGTTTGCCATGGCAACCCAACCCCATGGTTGCTATGGCAACACAATTCCAGGGTTAAAATGGCAATGCAACCGCATGGTTACAATGGTAACTCAACAGCACGGTTACCATGGCAACAAAACTCCATGGTGGACATGGCAACACAACACCAAAGTTGCCATGGCAACAAAACCAAATAGTTACCATGGCAACAGAAAACCATGGTTGCCATGGTAACAAAACCCCATGGTTCCCATGGCAATACAACACCATGGTTCCCATGGCAACATAAAACCATGGTGCCAAGGCAACACCACCCCATGGTTGCCATGGCAACCCAATTCCATGGTTGCCATGGCAACAGAATCAAATGGTTACCATGGAAACACAACCCCATGCTTACCATGGCAACACAACCCCATGGTTACCATGTCAACACAAACCCATGGTTGCCATGGAAACAGAACCCCTTGGTTTCCATGGCAACAAAACCCCTTGGTTACCATGGCCACAGAAAACCATGGTTTCCATGGAAACACCACCCGAGGGTTGCCGTTGCAACCCAACCCCCTGGTTACCATGACAACCCCACCCCATGGTTGCCATGGCAACACAACACCATGGTTGCCATGGCAACAGAACTCCATTGTTGCTATGGCAACCAAACCCCATGGTTGCCATGGCAACCCAACCCCATGGTTACCATGACAACACAAACCCATGTTTGCCATGGCAACACAACCCTATGATTACCAGGGCAACACAACCCCATGGTTTCCATGGAAGCAAAATCACATGGTTGCCATTGAAACCCAATCCCATGGTTACCATGGCAACAGAAACACCATGGTTACCATGGCATCGCCACCCGATGGTTGCCATGGCAACCGAACCTAATGGCTGCCATGGCAACACAACCAAATTGTTACCATGGAAACAAAACCCCATGGTTACAATGGCAACACAACCCCTTGGTTGCCATGGAAACACAACACTATGGTTACCATGGAAACACAATCCCGTGGTTACCATGGCAACACAACCCCTTGGTTGCCATGGCAACGCAACACCATAGTTACCATGGAAACACAAACCCATGGTTGCCATGGCAAAAAAAAAACATGGTTCCCATGGAAACCGAACCCCATGGTTACCATGGCAACACCACACCATGGTTGCCATTGGAAAACAATACCATGGTTACCATGGCAACAGAAAACCATGGTTGCCTTGGCAACATCACCCGGTGGTTGCCAAGGCAACACAACCCCACGGTAACCATTGCAACACAACCAAAAGGTAACCATGGAAATACAACCCAATGGTTACCATGGCAACAAAACTCCATGGTGGACATGGCAACACAACACCAAAGTTGCCATGGCAACAAAACCAAATAGTTACCATGGCAACAGAAAACCATGGTTGCCATGGTATCAAAACCCCATGGTTCCCATGACAATACAACACCATGGTTCCCATGGCAACATAAAACCATGGTGCCAAGGCAACACCACCCCATGGTTGCCATGGCAACCCAATTCCATGGTTGCCATGGCAACAGAATCAAATGGTTACCATGGAAACACAACCCCATGCTTACCATGGCAACACAACCCCATGGTTACCATGTCAACACAAACCCATGGTTGCCATGGAAACAGAACCCCTTGGTTTCCATGGCAACAAAACCCCTTGGTTACCATGGCCACAGAAACACCATGGTTTCCATGGAAACACCACCCGAGGGTTGCCGTTGCAACCCAACCCCCTGGTTACCATGACAACCCCACCCCATGGTTGCCATGGAAACACAACACCATGGTTGCCATGGCAACAGAACTCCATGGTTGCTATGGCAACCAAAACCCATGGTTGCCATGGCAACCCAACCCCAAGGTTACCATAACAACACAAACCATTGTTTGCCATGGCAACACAACCCCATGGTTACCAGGGCAACACAACCCCATGGTTTCCATGGAAGCAAAATCCCATGGTTGCCATGGCAACCCCACCCCATGGTTACCATGGCAACACCACCCCACGGTTGCCATGGTAACACAACCGCATTGTTACCATGGCAACACAACTGTATGTTTGCCATGGCAACAAAACCCCATGGTTGCCATTGATACACAACCCCATGGTTACCATGGCAACACCACCCCATGGAAGCCATGGCAACACAACCTTATGGTTAACATGGCAAAAAAACGCCATGGTTGCCATGGCAACACAACTTTTTTGGTTACCATGGCAAATCAACCCCATGGTTAACATGGCAACACCACCCAATGTTTGCCATCGCAACACAACCGCATGGTTGCCATGGCAACACAACAGCATTTTTGCCATGGCAACCCAACCCCATAGTTAACAAGACAACACAACCCCTTGGTTGCCATGGCAACACAACACAATGGTTACCATAGAAACACAAACCCATGGTTGCCATGGCAACAAAACCCCATGGTTGCCATGGCAACCATCCCCATGGTTAACATGGCAGCACAACTCTATGGTTTCCATGGCAACACAACTCCAGGGTTACAATGGCAACACAACCGCATGGTTACCATGGCAACCCAACAGCATGATTACCATGGCAACAAAACTCCATGGTTACCATGGTAACACATCCGCATGGTAGCCATTGCAACCCATCCCCATGGCTGCCATGACAGCACAACCCCATGGTTGCCATGGTAACACCACCAAATGGTTACCATGGCAACACAACCGCATGTTTGCCATGGCAACCCAACCCCATGGTTGCCATGGCAACACAATTCCAGGGTTAAAATGGCAATACAACCGCATGGTTACAATGGTAACTCAACAGCACGGTTACCATGGCAACAAAACTCCATGGTGGACATGGCAACACAACACCAAAGTTGCCATGGCAACAAAACCAAATAGTTGCCATGGCAACAGAAAACCATGGTTGCCATGGTAACAAAACCCCATGGTTCCCATGGCAACACCACCCCGTGGTTGCATGGAAATACAACACCATGGTTCCCATGGCAACAGAAAACCATGGTGCCAAGGCAACACCACCCCATGGTTGCCATGGCAACCCAATTCCATGGTTGCCATGGCAACAGAATCAAATGGTTACCATGGAAACACAACCCCATGCTTACCATGGCAACACAACCCCATGGTTACCATGTCAACACAAACCCATGGTTGCCATGGAAACAGAACCCCTTGGTTTCCATGGCAACAAAACCCCTTGGTTACCATGGCCACAGAAAACCATGGTTTCCATGGAAACACCACCCGAGGGTTGCCGTTGCAACCCAACCCCCTGGTTACCATGATAACCCCACCCCATGGTTGCCATGGCAACACAACACCATGATTGCCATGGCAACAGAACTCCATTGTTGCTATGGCAACCAAACCCCATGGTTGCCATGGCAACCCAACCCCATGGTTACCAGGGCAACACAACCCCATGGTTTCCATGGAAGCAAAATCACATGGTTGCCATTGAAACCCAATCCCATGGTTACCATGGCAACAGAAACACCATGGTTACCATGGCATCGCCACCCGATGGTTGCCATGGCAACCGAACCTAATGGCTGCCATGGCAACACAACCAAATTGTTACCATGGAAACAAAACCCCATGGTTACAATGGCAACACAACCCCTTGGTTGCCATGGAAACACAACACTATGGTTACCATGGAAACACAATCCCGTGGTTACCATGGCAACACAACCCCTTGGTTGCCATGGCAACGCAACACCATAGTTACCATGGAAACACAAACCCATGGTTGCCATGGCAAAAAAAAAACATGGTTCCCATGGAAACCGAACCCCATGGTTACCATGGCAACACCACACCATGGTTGCCATTGGAAAACAATACCATGGTTACCATGGCAACAGAAAACCATGGTTGCCTTGGCAACATCACCCGGTGGTTACCAAGGCAACACAACCCCACGGTAACCATTGCAACACAACCAAAAGGTAACCATGGAAATACAACCCAATGGTTACCATGGCAACAAAACTCCATTGTTGCCATGGCAAACCAACCCCATGGTTACCATGGCAACACAACCCCATGGTTACCATGGCAACACAACCCCTTGGTTGCCATGGCAACACAACCCCATGGTTACCATGGCAACACAACCCCATGGTTTCAGTAGCAACAAAACCCCATGGTTCCCATGGCAACCGAA
The DNA here is from genome assembly GCF_964035555.1 of Netta rufina. Taxonomy (NCBI): domain Eukaryota; kingdom Metazoa; phylum Chordata; class Aves; order Anseriformes; family Anatidae; genus Netta; species Netta rufina. Next base: position 893,244 of record NW_028168888.1, on the reverse strand, counting down.
CCCCATGGTTACCATGGCAACACAACCCCTTGGTTGCCATGGCAACACAACACCATGGTTAACATGGCAACACAACCCCATGGTTTCCATGGCAACACAACTCCAACGTTAAAATGGCAACACAACCGCATGGTTACCGTGGCAACAAAACTCCATGGTTGACATGGCAACACAACCACATGGTTACCATAGCAACCCAACCGCATGGTTGCCATGGCAACATAACACCAAAGTTGCCATGGCAACACAACCAAATAGTTACCATGGCAATATAACCACATCGTTACTCTGCAAACACAACCCCATGGTTACCATGGCAACAGAAACCATGGTTGCCATGGCATCGCCACTCGATGGTTGCCATGGCAACCCAACCCCATAGTTACCATGGCAACAAAACCCCTTGGTTACCATGGCCACAGAAAACCATGGCTTCCATGGAAACACCACCCGATGGTTCCCGTTGAAACACAACTCCATGGTTACCATGACAACCCCACCCCATGGTTGCCAGGGCAACACAACCCCATGGTTACCATGGCAACAGAACTCCATGGTTGCTATGGCAACCAAAACCCATGGTTGCCATGGCAACCCAACCCCAAGGTTACCATAACAACACAAACCCATGTTTGCCATGGCAACACAACCCCATGGTTACCAGGGCAACACAACCCCATGGTTTCCATGGAAGCAAAATCCCATGGTTGCCATGGCAACCCCACCCCATGGTTACCATGGCAACACCACCCCACGGTTGCCATGGCAACACAACCGCATTGTTACCATGGCAACACAACTGTATGTTTGCCATGGCAACAAAACCCCATGGTTGCCATTGCAACACAACCCCATGGTTACCATGGCAACACCACCCCATGGAAGCCATGGCAACACAACCATATGGTTAACATGGCAAAAAAACGCCATGGTTGCCATGGCAACACAACTTTTTTGGTTACCATGGCAAATCAACCCCATGGTTAACACGGCAACACCACCCAATGTTTGCCATCGCAACACAACCGCATGGTTGCCATGGCAACACAACAGCATTTTTGCCATGCCATCCCAACCCCATGGTTAACAAGACAACACAACCCCTTGGTTGCCATGGCAACACAACACAATGGTTACCATAGAAACACAAACCCATGGTTGCCATGGCAACAAAATTCCATGGTTGCCATGGCAACACAACCCCATGGTTACCACGGCAACACCACCCCATGGTTGCTATTGGAAAAAAATACCATGGTTACCATGGCAAAAGAAAACCATGGTTGCCTTTACAACACCACCCGGTGGTTGCCATGGCAACACTACCCCATGGTAACCATTGCAACACAACAAAATGGTAACCATGGAAATACAACCCCATGGTTGCCATGACAACACCACCCCATGTTTGCCATGGCAACACAACCAAAGTTTTACCATGGTAACACAACCGCATGTTTGCCATAGCAACCCAACCCCATGGTTTCCATGGCAACAAAACCCCATGGTTGCCATGGCAACCATCCCCATGGTTAACATGGCAACACAACCCTATGGTTTCCATGGCAACACAACTCCAGGGTTACAATGGCAACACAACCGCATGGTTACCATGGCAACCCAACAGCATGATTACCATGGCAACAAAACTCCATGGTTACCATGGCAACACATCCGCATGGTAGCCATGGCAACCCAAACCCATGGTTGCCATGACAACACAACCCCATGGTTGCCATGGCAACACAACCCCATGGTTACCACGGCAACACAACCGCATGTTTGCCATGGCAACCCAACCCCATGGTTGCCATGGCAACACAATTCCAGGGTTAAAATGGCAATACAACCGCATGGTTACAAAGGTAACTCAACAGCACGGTTACCATAGCAACAAAACCCCTTGGTTACCATGGCCACAGAAAACCATGGTTTCCATGGAAACACCACCCGAGGGATCCCGTTGAAACCAAACTCCATGGTTTACCATGAACACCCCATCCCATGGTTACCATGGCAACAGAACTCCATGGTTACCATGGCAACAGAACTCCATGGTTGCCATGGCAACCCAACCCCATGGTTGCCATGGCAAGCCAACACCATGGTTACCATAACAACACAAACCCATGTTTGCCATGGAAACACAACCCCATGGTTACCAGGGCAACACAACCCTATGGTTTCCATGGAAGCAAAATCCCATGATTGCCATGGCAACCCCACCCCATGGTTGCCATGGCAACACCACCCCACGGTTACCACGGCAACACAACCGCATGGTTGCCATGGCAACCCAAACCCATGGTTGCCATGACAACACAACCCCATGGTTGCCATGGCAACACAACCCCATGGTTACCACGGCAACACAACACCATTGTGTCCATGGAAACCCAACTTGATGGTTACCATGGCAACACCACCCAATGGTTGCCATCGCAACACAACCGCATGGTTTCCACGGCAACACAACCGCATGGTTTCCATGGCAACACAACCGCATGGTTGCCATGGCAACACAACCAAATAGTTACCAACGCAATATAATCACATGGTTACCCTGCAAAAACAACCCCGTGGTTACCATGGCAACAGAAACCATGGTTGCCATGGCATCGCCACTCGATGGTTGCCATGGCAACCCAACCCCATAGTTACCATGGCAACAAAACTCCTTGGTTACCATGGCCACAGAAAACCATGGTTTCCATGGAAACACCACCCGTGGGTTCCCGTTGCAACCCAAATCCATGGTTACCATGAACACCCCATCCCATGGTTGCCATGGCAACACATCCCCTTAGTTACCATGGCAAAACCACCCCATGGTTGCTATTGGAAAAAAATACCATGGTTACCATGGCAAAAGAAAACCATGGTTGCCTTGGCAACACCACCCGGTGGTTGCCATGGCAACACTACCCCATGGTAACCATTGCAACACAACAAAATGGTAACCATGGAAATACAACCCCATGGTTGCCATGACAACACCACCCCATGTTTGCCATGGCAACACAACCAAATTTTTACCATGGTAACACAACCGCATGTTTGCCATAGCAACCCAACCGCATGGTTGCCATGGCAACACAACACCATGTTGCCATGGCAACACAACCAAATAGTTACCATGGCAATATAACCACATGGTTACTCTGCAAACACAACCCCATGGTTACCATGGCAACAGAAACCATGGTTGCCATGGCATCGCCACTCGATGGTTGCCATGGCAACCCAACCCCATAGTTACCATGGCAACAAAACCCCTTGGTTACCATGGCGACAGAAAACCATGGCTTCCATGGAAACACCACCCGATGGTTCCCGTTGCAACCCAACCACCTGGTTACCATGACAACCCCACCCCATGGTTGCCAGGGCAACACAACACCATGGTTACCATGGCAACAGAACTCCATGGTTGCTATGGCAACCAAAACCCATGGTTGCCATGGCAACCCAACCCCATGGTTACCATAACAACACAAACCCATGTTTGCCATGGCAACACAACCCCATGGTTACCAGGGCAACACAACCCCATGGTTTCCATGGAAGCAAAATCCCATGATTGCCATGGCAACCCCACCCCATGGTTACCATGGCAACACCACCCCACGGTTGCCATGGCAACACAACCGCATTGTTACCATGGCAACACAACTGTATGTTTGCCATGGCAACAACACCCCATGGTTGCCATTGCAACACAACCCCGTGGTTACCATGGCAACACCACCCCACGGTTGCCATGGCAACACAACCGCATTGTTACCATGGCAACACAACTGTATGTTTGCCATGGCAACAAAACGCCATGGTTGCCATTGCAACACAACCCCATGGTTACCATGGCAACACCACCCCATGGAAGCCATGGCAACACAACCATATGGTTAACATGGCAAAAAAAACGCCATGGTTGCCATGGCAACACAACTTTTTTGGTTACCATGGCAAATCAACCCCATGGTTAACATGGCAACACCACCCAATGTTTGCCATCGCAACACAACCGCATGGTTGCCATGGCAACACAACAGCATTTTTGCCATGGCAACCCAACCCCATGGTTACCATGGCAACACCACACCTTGGTTGCTATTGGAAAAAAATACCATGGTTACCATGGCAAAAGAAAACCATGGTTGCCTTGGCAACACCACCCGGTGGTTGCCATGGCAACACTACACCATGGTAGCCATTGCAACACAACAAAATGTTAACCATGGAAATACAACCCCATGGTTGCCATGACAACACCACCCCATGTTTGCCATGGCAACACAACCAAATTTTTACCATGGTAACACAACCGCATGTTTGCCATAGCAACCCAACCCCATGGTTTCCATGGCAACACAACCCCATGGTTGCCGCCATGGCAACCATCCCCATGGTTAACATGGCAACACAATCCTATGGTTTCCATGGCAACACAACTCCAGGGTTACAATGGCAACACAACCGCATGGTTACAATGGTAACTCAACAGCACGGTTACCATGGCAACAAAACTCCATGGTGGACATGGCAACACAACACCAAAGTTGCCATGGCAACAAAACCAAATAGTTACCATGGCAACAGAAAACCATGGTTGCCATGGTAACAAAACCCCATGGTTCCCATGGCAATACAACACCATGGTTCCCATGGCAACATAAAACCATGGTGCCAAGGCAACACCACCCCATGGTTGCCATGGCAACCCAATTCCATGGTTGCCATGGCAACAGAATCAAACGGTTACCATGGAAACACAACCCCATGCTTACCATGGCAACACAACCCCATGGTTACCATGTCAACACAAACCCATGGTTGCCATGGAAACAGAACCCCTTGGTTTCCATGGCAACAAAACCCCTTGGTTACCATGGCCACAGAAAACCATGGTTTCCATGGAAACACCACCTGATGGTTGCCGTTGCAACCCAACCCCCTGGTTACCATGACAACCCCACCCCATGGTTGCCATGGAAGCACAACACCATGGTTACCATGGCAACACAAACCCATGTTTGCCATGGCAACACAACCCCATGATTACCAGGGCAACACAACCCCATGGTTTCCATGGAAGCAAAATCCCATGGTTGCCATGGAAACCCAACCCCATGGTTACCATGGCAACACCACCCCACGGTTGCCATGGCAATATAAGCCCATGGTTACCCTGCCAACACAAACCCATGGTTACCATGGCAACAGAAACACCATGGTTACCATGGCATCGCCACCCGATGGTTGCCATGGCAACCGAACCTAATGGCTGCCATGGCAACACAACCAAATTGTTACCATGGAAACAAAACCCCATGGTTACAATGGCAACACAACCCCTTGGTTGCCATGGCAACACAACACCATGGTTACCATGGAAACACAATCCCGTGGTTACCATGGCAACACAACCCCTTGGTTGCCATGGCAACCCCACCCCATGGTTACCATAACAACACAAACCCATGTTTGCCATGGCAACACAACCCCATGGTTACCAGGGCAACACAACCCCATGGTTTCCATGGAAGCAAAATCCCATGGTTGCCATGGCAACCCCACCCGATGGTTACCATGCCAACACCACCCCACGGTTGCCATGGCAACACAACCGCATTGTTACCATGGCAACACAACTGTATGTTTGCCATGGCAACAAAACCCCATGGTTGCCATTGCAACACAACCCCATGGTTACCATGGCAACACCACCCCATGGAAGCCATGGCAACACAACCATATGGTTAACATGGCAAAAAAACGCCATGGTTGCCATGGCAACACAACTTTTTTGGTTACCATGGCAAATCAACCCCATGGTTAACATGGCAACACCACCCAATGTTTGCCATCGCAACACAACCGCATGGTTGCCATGGCAACACAACAGCATTTTTGCCATGGCAACAAAACCCCATGGTTAACAAGACAACACAACCCCTTGGTTGCCATGGCAACACAACACAATGGTTACCATAGAAACACAAACCCATGGTTGCCATGGCAACACGACCCCATGGTTGCTATTGGAAAAAAATACCACGGTTACCATGGCAAAAGAAAACCATGGTTACCATGGCAAAAGAAAACCATGGTTGCCTTGGCAACACCACCCGGTGGTTGCCATGGCAACTCTACCCCATGGTAACCATTGCAACACAACAAAATGGTAACCATGGAAATACAACCCCATGGTTGCCATGACAACACCACCCCATGTTTGCCATGGCAACACAACCAAATTTTTACCATGGTAACACAACCGCATGTTTGCCATAGCAACCCAACCCCATGGTTGCCATGGCAACAGAATTCCAGGGTTAAAATGGCAATACAACAGCATGGTTACAATGGTAACTCAACAGCATGGTTACCATGGCAACAAAACCCCTTGGTCACCATTGCCACAGAAAACCATGGTTTCCATGGAAACACCACCCGAGGGTTCCAGTTGCAACCCAACTCCATGGTTACCATGACAACCCCACCCCATGGTTGCCATGGCAACACAACACCATGGTTACCATGGCAACAGAACTCCATGGTTGCTATGGCAAGCAAACACCATGGTTGCCATGGCAACCCAACTCCATGGTTACCATGACAACACAAACCCATGTTTGCCATGGCAACACAACCCCATGGTTACTAGGGCAACACAACCCTATGGTATCCATGGAAGCAAAATCCCATGATTGCCATGGCAACCCCACACCATGGTTGCCTTGGCAACACCACCCCACGGTTGCCATGGCAACACAACCGCATGGTTTCCATGGCAACACAACTCCAATGTTACAATGGTAACACAATCGCATGGTTCCCATTGCAACCCAACCGCATGGTTGCCATGGCAACAGAACCAAACAGTTACCAACGCAATATAATCACATCGTTACCCTGCAAACACAACCCCATGGTTACCATGGCAACAGAAACCATGGTTGTCATGGCATCGCCACTCGATGGTTGCCATGGCAACCCAACCCCATAGTTACCATGGCAACAAAACCCCTTGGTTACCATGGCCACAGAAAACCATGGTTTCCATGGAAACACCACCCGATGGTTCCCGTTGCAACCCAACTCCATGGTTACCATGAACACCCCATCCCATGGTTACCATGGCAACAGAACTCCATGGTTACCATGGCAACAGAACTCCATGGTTGCCATGGCAACCCAACCCCTTAGTTACCATGGCAACACCACCCCATGGTTGCTATTGGAAAAAAATACCATGGTTACCATGGCAAAAGAAAACCATGGTTGCCTTGGCAACACCACCCGGTGGTTGCCATGGCAACACTACCCCATGGTAACCATTGCAACACAACAAAATGGTAACCATGGAAATACAACCCCATGGTTGCCATGACAACACCACCCCATGTTTGCCATGGCAACACAACCAAATTTTTACCATGGTAACACAACCGCATGTTTCCCATAGCAACCCAACGCCATGGTTTCCATGGCAACAAAACCCCATGGTTGCCATGGCAACCATCCCCATGGTTAACATGGCAACACAACCCTATGGTTTCCATGGCAACACAACTGCAAGGTTACAATGGCAACACAACCGCATGGTTACCATGGCAACCCAACAGCATGATTACCATGGCAACAAAACTCCATGGTTACCATGGCAACACATCCGCATGGTAGCCATTGCAACCAAAACCCATGGCTGCCATGACAGCACAACCCCATGGTTGCCATGGTAACACCACCAAATGGTTACCATGGCAACACAACCCCATGGTTGCCATGGCAACACAATTCCAGGGTTAAAATGGCAATACAACCGCATGGTTACAATGGTAACTCAACAGCACGGTTACCATGGCAACAAAACTCCATGGTGGACATGGCAACACAACACCAAAGTTGCCATGGCAACAAAACCAAATAGTTACCATGGCAACAGAAAACCATGGTTGCCATGGTAACAAAACCCCATGGTTCCCATGGCAATACAACACCATGGTTCCCATGGCAACATAAAACCATGGTGCCAAGGCAACACCACCCCATGGTTGCCATGGCAACCCAATTCCATGGTTGCCATGGCAACAGAATCAAATGGTTACCATGGAAACACAACCCCATGCTTACCATGGCAACACAACCCCATGGTTACCATGTCAACACAAACCCATGGTTGCCATGGAAACAGAACCCCTTGGTTTCCATGGCAACAAAACCCCTTGGTTACCATGGCCACAGAAAACCATGGTTTCCATGGAAACACCACCCGAGTGTTGCCGTTGCAACCCAACCCCCTGGTTACCATGACAACCCCACCCCATGGTTGCCATGGAAGCACAACACCATGGTTACCATGGCAACAGAACTCCATTGTTGCTATGGCAACCCAACCCCATGGTTACCATGACAACACAAACCCATGTTTGCCATGGCAACACAACCCCATGATTACCAGGGCAACACAACCCCATGGTTTCCATGGAAGCAAAATCCCATGGTTGCCATGGAAACCCAACCCCATGGTTACCATGGCAACACCACCCCACGGTTGCCATGGCAATAGAACCCCATGGTTACCCTGCCAACACAACCCCATGGTTACCATGGCAACAGAAACACCATGGTTACCATGGCATCGCCACCCGATGGTTGCCATGGCAACCGAACCTAATGGCTGCCATGGCAACACAACCAAATTGTTACCATGGAAACAAAACCCCATGGTTACCCTGCCAACACAACACCATGGTTACCATGGAAACACAACCCCTTGGTTGCCATGGCAACCCCACCCCATGGTTACCATAACAACACAAACCCATGTTTGCCATGGCAACACAACCCCATGGTTACCAGGGCAACACAACCCCATGGTTTCCATGGAAGCAAAATCCCATGGTTGCCATGGCAACCCAACCCCATCGTTACAATGGCAACACAACTCCATGGTTGCCATGGAAACACTACCCCATGGTTGCCATGGCAACAAAACGCCATTGTTACCATGGCAACCCAACCCCATGGTTACCATGGCAATACAACCCCATGGTTCCCATGGCAACACAACCCCGTGGTTGCCATGGCAACACAACCGCATTGTTACCATGGCAACACAACTGTATGTTTGCCATGGCAACAAAACCCCATGGTAACCATGGGGTAGTGTTGCCATGGCAGCCATGGGGTTCTGTTGCCATGGTAACAATGGGGTTGGGTTGCAATGGTAACCAGGCAGTTCTCTTGGAATGGCAACTATGGGGTTGGGTTGCCATGGGAACCATGGGGTTGTGTTGCCATGGTAACTATGGGGTTGGGTTTCCATGGTAACAATAGCGTTTTGTTGCCATGGCAACCTTGGGGTAGTGTTTCCATGGCAACCATGGAGTTGTGTTGCCATGGTAACGATGGGGTTGGGTTGCCATGGCAACCACGGGGTTGTGTTACCATGGGAACCATGGGGTGGTGTTGCCATGGTAACTATGGGGTTGGGTTGCTATGGAAACTATGGGGTTTAGTTGCCATGGCAACCATGGGGTTGAGATGCGTGGTAACCATGCAGTTGGGTTGCCGTGGTAACCAGGCGGTTGTGTTTCCATGTCAACCACGGGGTTTGGTCTCTATGGTAACCATGGGCTTGGGTTGCCATGGTAACCATGGGGTTGTGTTGCCATGGTAACTATGGGGTTGGGTTGCAATGGTTATCAGGCGGTTCTTTTGGAATGGCAACCATGGGGTAGTGTTGCCATGGTAACCATGCGGTTGTGCTGCGATGGTAACCATGGGGTTGTGTTGCCATGGCAACCACGGGGTTTGGTTGCTATGGTAACCATGGGGTTCTGTGTCTATGGTAACAATGGGGTTGTGTTGCCATGGTAACCATGGGGTTGGGTTGCCATGGTAACCATGGGGTTGGGTTGCCAGGGCAACCACGGGGTTTCGTTGCTATGGTAACCATGGTGTTCTGCTGCCATGGTAACCATGGGGTTGTGTTGCGATGGTAACCATTGCGTTTAGTTGCCATGGAAACTATGGGTTTCTGTTGCCATGGTAACCATGGGGTTGGGTTGCCATGGCAACCATGGGGTTGTGTTGCCATGGTAACCATGGCGTTTTGTTGCCATGGCAACTATGGGGTTCTGTTGCCATGGCAACCATGGGGTAGTGTTTCCATGGCAACCATGGGGTTGTGTTGCAATGGTAACGATGGGGTTGGGATGCCATGGAAACCACGGGGTTGTGTTTCCATGGGAACCATGGGGTTGTGTTGCCATGGTAACCATGGGGTTGGGTTGCCATGGAAACCACGGGGTTTGGTTGCTATGGTAACCATGTGTTTCTGTTGCCATGGTAACCATGGGGTTGGGTTGCCATGGTAATCATGGCGTATAGTTGCCATGGCAACTATGGTGTTCTGTTGCCATGGTAACCGTGGGGTAGTGTTGCCATGGCAACTATGGGGTTCTGTTGCCATGGTAACCGTTGGGTAGTGTTGCCATGGCAACTATGGGGTTCTGTTGCCGTGGTAACCATGCGGTTGTGTTGTTGTGGTAACCATGCGGTTGAGTTTCCATGGTAACCATGGGGCTGTGTTGCCATGGCAACCACGGGGTTTGGTTGCTATGGTAACCATGGGGTTCTGTTGCCCTGGTTACCATGGGGTAATGTTGCCATGGCAACCATGGGGTTGCGTTGCCATGGTAACCATGGCGTTTAGTTGCCATGGCAACCATGGGGTTGTGTTGCCATGGTAACTATGGGGTTGGGTTGCAATGGTTATCAGGCGTTTTTTTTGGAATGGCAACCATGGGGTAGTGTTGCCATGGTAACCATGGCGTTGGGTTGCCATGGCAACCACGGGGCTTGGTTGCTATGGTAACCATGGCGTTCTGCTGCCATGGTAACCATGGGGTTGGGTTGCCATGGTAACCATGGTGTTTAGTTGCCATGGCAACTGTGGGGTTCTGTTGCCATGGTAACGATGGGGTAGTGTTGCCATGGCAACCATGGTGTTCTGTTGCCATGGTAACAATGGGGTTGGGTTGCAATGGTAACCAGGCAGTTCTCTTGGAATGGCAACTATGGGGTTGTCTTGCCATGGTAACGATGGGGTTGTGTTGCCATGGCAACCACGGGGTTGGGTTGCCATGTAAACCATGGGGTTGTGTTGCCATGGTAACTATTGGGTTGGGTTGCTATGGAAACTATGGGGTGTAGTTGCCTTGGCAACCATGGGTTTGAGATGCGTGGTAACCATGCAGTTGGGTTGCAGTGGTAACGATGCGGTTGTGTTGTTGTGGTAACAATGCGGTTCTGTTGCCATGGTAACCATGGGGTTGGGTTGCCTTGGCAACCATGGCGTTTAGTTGCCATGGCAACTATGGGGTTCTGTTGCCATGGTAACCATGGGGTTGTGTTGCCATGGTAACTATGGGGTTGGGTTGCAATGGTTATCAGGCGGTTCTTTTGGAATGGCAACCATGGGGTAGTGTTGCCATGGTAACCATGCGGTTGTGTTGCCATGGTAACCATGGGGTAGTGTTGCCATGGTAACCATGCGGTTGTGTTGCCATGGCAACCACGGGGTTGTGTTGCCATGGGAACCATGGGGTTGTGTTGCCATGGTAACTATGGGGTTGGGTTGCCATGGGAACCATGGCGTTGTGTTGCCATGGTAACTATGGGATTGGGTTGCTATGGAAAGTTGCCATGGCGTATAGTTGCCATGGCAACTATGGTGTTCTGTTGCCATGGTAACCATGCGGCTGTGTTGCGATGGTAACCATGGGGTTGTGTTGCCATGGCAACCACGGGGTTTGGTTGCTATGGTAACCATGGGGTTCTGTGTCTATGGTAACAATGGGGTTGTGTTGCCATGGTAACCATGGGGTTGGGTTGCCATGGAAACCACGTGGTTTGGTTGCTATGGTAACCATGGGTTTCTGTTTCCATGGTAACCATGGGGTTGGGTTGCCATGGTAATCATGGCGTATAGTTGCCATGGCAACTATGGTGTTCTGTTGCCATGGTAACCGTGGGGTAGTGTTGCCATGGCAACTATGGGGTTCTGTTGCCATGGTAACCGTTGGGTAGTGTTGCCATGGCAACTATGGGGTTCTGTTGCCGTGGTAACCATGCGGTTGTGTTGTTGTGGTAACCATGCGGTTGAGTTTCCATGGTAACCATGGGGCTGTGTTGCCATGGCAACCACGGGGTTTGGTTGCTATGGTAACCATGGGGTTCTGTTGCCCTGGTTACCATGGGGTAATGTTGCCATGGCAACTATGGGGTTCTGTTGCCATGGCAACCATGGGGTAGTTTTGCCATGGCAACCATGGGGTTGTGTTGCCATGGTAACCATGGCGTTGGGTTGCCATGGCAACCACGGGGCTTGGTTGCTATGGTAACCATGGCGTTCTGCTGCCATGGTAACCATGGGGTTGGGTTGCCATGGTAACCATGGTGTTTAGTTGCCATGGCAACTGTGGGGTTCTGTTGCCATGGTAACCATGGGGTAGTGTTTCCATGGCAACCATGGGGTTGTGTTGCCATGGTAACAATGGGGTTGGGTTGCAATGGTAACCAGGCAGTTCTCTTGGAATGGCAACTATGGGGTTGTGTTGCCATGGTAACGATGGGGTTGGGTTGCAATGGTTATCAGGCGTTTTTTTTGGAATGGCAACCATGGGGTAGTGTTGCCATGGTAACCATGGCGTTGGGTTGCCATGGCAACCACGGGGCTTGGTTGCTATGGTAACCATGGCGTTCTGCTGCCATGGTAACCATGGGGTTGGGTTGCCATGGTAACCATGGTGTTTAGTTGCCATGGCAACTGTGGGGTTCTGTTGCCATGGTAACCATGGGGTAGTGTTGCCATGGCAACCATGGTGTTCTGTTGCCATGGTAACAATGGGGTTGGGTTGCAATGATAACCAGGCAGTTCTCTTGGAATGGCAACTATGGGGTTGTCTTGCCATGGTAACGATGGGGTTGTGTTGCCATGGCAACCACGGGGTTGGGTTGCCATGTAAACCATGGGGTTGTGTTGCCATGGTAACTATTGGGTTGGGTTGCTATGGAAACTATGGGGTGTAGTTGCCTTGGCAACCATGGGTTTGAGATGCCGTGGTAACCATGCATTTGGGTTGCCGTGGTAACCATGCGGTTGTGTTGTTGTGGTAACCATGCTGTTGTGTTGCCATGGTAACCATGGGTTTGGGTTGCCATGGCAACCCTGGGGTTCTGTTGCCATGGTAACAATGGGGTTGGGTTGCAATGGTAACCAGGCAGTTCTCTTGGAATGGCAACTATGGGGTTGGGTTGCCATGGTAACGATGGGGTTGTGTTGCCATGGCAACCACGGGGTTGTGTTGCCATGGGAACCATGGGGTTGTGTTCCCATGGTAACTATGGGGTTGGGTTGCGATGGTAACAATGGCGTTTTGTTGCCATGGCAACCTTGGGGTAGTGTTTCCATGGCTACCATGGAGTTGTGTTGCCATGGTAACGATGGGGTGGGGTTGCCATGGCAACCACGGGGTTGTGTTACCATGGGAACCATGGGCTTGTGTTGCCATTGTAACTATGGGGTTGGGTTGCTATGGAAACTATGGGGTTTAGTTGCCATGGCAACCATGGGGTTGAGATGCGTGGTAACCATGCAGTTGGGTTGCCGTGGAAACCAGGCGGTTGTGTTTTTGTGGTAACCATGCGGTTGTGTTTCCATGGCAACCACGGGGTTTGGTTGCTATGGTAACCATGGGGTTGGGTTGCCATGGTAACCATGGGGTTGTGTTGCCATGGTAACTATGGGGTTGGGTTGCAATGGTTATCAGGCGGTTCTTTTGGAATGGCAACCATGGGGTAGTGTTGCCATGGTAACCATGCGGTTGTGTTGCGATGGTAACCATGGGGTTGTGTTGCCATGGCAACCACGGGGTTTGGTTGCTATGGTAACCATGGGGTTCTGTGTCTATGGTAACAATGGGGTTGTGTTGCCATGGTAACCATGGGGTTGGGTTGCCATGGAAACCACGTGGTTTGGTTGCTATGGTAACCATGGGTTTCTGTTTCCATGGTAACCATGGGGTTGGGTTGCCATGGTAATCATGGCGTATAGTTGCCATGGCAACTATGGTGTTCTGTTGCCATGGTAACCGTGGGGTAGTGTTGCCATGGCAACTATGGGGTTCTGTTGCCATGGTAACCGTTGGGTAGTGTTGCCATGGCAACTATGGGGTTCTGTTGCCGTGGTAACCATGCGGTTGTGTTGTTGTGGTAACCATGCGGTTGAGTTTCCATGGTAACCATGGGGCTGTGTTGCCATGGCAACCACGGGGTTTGGTTGCTATGGTAACCATGGGGTCCTGTTGCCCTGGTTACCATGGGGTAATGTTGCCATGGCAACCATGGGGTTGCGTTGCCATGGTAACCATGGCGTTTAGTTGCCATGGCAACTATGGGGTTCTGTTGCCAAGGCAACCATGGGGTAGTTTTGCCATGGCAACCATGGGGTTGTGTTGCCATGGTAACTATGGGGTTGGGTTGCAATGGTTATCATGCGTTTTTTTTGGAATGGCAACCATGGGGTAGTGTTGCCATGGTAACCATGGCGTTGGGTTGCCATGGCAACCACGGGGCTTGGTTGCTATGGTAACCATGGCGTTCTGCTGCCATGGTAACCATGGGGTTGGGTTGCCATGGTAACCATGGTGTTTAGTTGCCATGGCAACTGTGGGGTTCTGTTGCCATGGTAACCATGGGGTAGTGTTTCCATGGCAACCATGGGGTTGTGTTGCCATGGTAACAATGGGGTTGGGTTGCAATGGTAACCAGGCAGTTCTCTTGGAATGGCAACTATGGGGTTGTCTTGCCATGGTAACGATGGGGTTGTGTTGCCATGGCAACCACGGGGTTGGGTTGCCATGTAAACCATGGGGTTGTGTTGCCATGGTAACTATGGGGTTGGGTTGCAATGGTTATCAGGCGTTTTTTTTGGAATGGAAACCATGGGGTAGTGTTGCCATGGTAACCATGGCGTTGGGTTGCCATGACAACCACGGGGCTTGGTTGCTATGGTAACCATGGCGTTCTGCTGCCATGGTAACCATGGGGTTGTGTTGCCATGGTAACCATGGCGTTTAGTTGCCATGGCAACTATGGGGTGCTGTTGCCATGGTAACCATGGGGTAGTGTTGCCATGGCAACCATGGGGTTCTGTTGCCATGGTAACAATGGGGTTGGGTTGCAATGGTAACCAGGCAGTTCTCCTGGAGTGGCAACTATGGGGTTGTGTTGCCATGGTAACGATGGGGTTGTGTTGCCATGGCAACCACGGGGTTGGGTTGCCATGTAAACCATGGGGTTGTGTTGCCATGGTAACTATGGGTTTGGGTTGCTATGGAAACTATGGGGTGTAGTTGCCTTGGCAACCATGGGTTTGAGATGCGTGGTAACCATGCAGTTGGGTCGCAGTGGTAACGATGCGGTTGTGTTGTTGTGGTAACAATGCGGTTCTGTTGCCATGGTAACCATGGGGTTGGGTTGCCTTGGCAACCATGGCGTTTAGTTGCCATGGCAACTATGGGGTTCTGTTGCCATGGTAACCATGGGGTTGTGTTGCCATGGTAACTATGGGGTTGGGTTGCAATGGAAACTATGGGGTAGTGTTGCCATGGTAACCATGCGGTTGTTTTGCCATGGTAACCATGGGGTAGTGTTGCCATGGTAACCATGCGGTTGTATTGCCATGGTAACAATGGGGTTTGGTTACCATGGCAACTATGGGGTTGTGTTGCCATGGTAACGATGGGGTTGTGTTGCCATGGCAACCACGGGGTTGTGTTGCCATGGGAACCATGGGGTTGTGTTGCCATGGTAACTATGGGGTTGGGTTGCCATGGCAACCACGGGGTTGTGTTGCCATGGGAACCATGGCGTTGTGTTGCCATGGTAACTATGGGATTGGGTTGCTATGGAAACTATGGGCTTTAGTTGCCATGGCAACCATGGGGTTGAGATGCCGTGGTAACCATGCATTTGGGTTGCCGTGGTAACCATGCGGTTGTGTTGTTGTGGTAACCATGCTGTTGTGTTGGCATGGTAACCATGGGTTTGGGTTGCCATGGCAACCACGGGGTTTGGTTACTATGGTAACCATGGGGTTCTGTTGCCATGGCAACCATGGGGTAGTGTTTCCATGGCAACCATGGGGTTCTTTTGCCATGGTAACAATGGGGTTCTGTTGCCATGGCAACCACGGGGTTGGGTTGCCATGGCAACCACGGGGTTTGGTCACTATGGTAACCATGGGGTTCTGTTGCCATGGTAACCATGGGGTAGTGTTGCCATGGCAACCATGGGGTTCTGTTACCATGGTAACAATGGGGTTGGGTTGCAATGGTAACAAGGCAGTTCTCTTGGAATGGCAACTATGGGGTTGTGTTGCCATGGTAACGATGGGGTTGTGTTGCCATGGCAACCACGGGGTTGTGTTGCCATGGGATCCATGGGGTTGTGTTGCCATGGTAACTATGAGGTTGGGTTGCTATGGTAACCATGCGCCTGTGTTGCCATGGTAACCATGGGGTTGGGTTGCCATGGCAACCATAGGGTTGTGTTGCCATGATAACAATGGCGTTTTGTTGCCACGGCAACTATGGTGTTCTGTTGCTATGGCAACCATGGGGTACTGTTTCCATGGCAAGCATGGGGTTGTGTTGCCATGGCAACTATGGGGTTGGGTTGCTATGGAAACTAAGGAGTTTAGTTGCCATGGTAACCATGGGGTTGACATGCCGTGGTAACCATGCAGTTGGGTTGCCATGGTAACCATGCGGTTGTGTTGTTGTGGTAACCATGGGGTAATGTTGCCATGGTAACCATGGGGTTGGGTTGCCATGGCAACCACGGGGTTTGGTTGCTATGGTAACCATGGCGTTCTGTTGCCATGGTAACCATGGTGTTGGGTTGCCATGGTAACCATGGCGTTTAGTTGCCATGGCAACTATGGGGCTCTGTTGCCATGGTAACCATGGGGTAGTGTTGCCATGGCAACCATGGGGTTGTGTTGCCATGGTAACAATGGGGTTGGGTTGCAATGGTAACCAGGTAGTTCTCTTGGAATGGCAACTATGGGGTTGTGTTGCCATGGTAACGATGGGGTTGTGTTGCCATTGCAACCACGGGGTTGTGTTGCCATGGGAACCATGGGGTTGTGTTGCCATGGTAACTATGGGGTTGGGTTGCCGTGGTAACCATGCGGTTTTGTTGTTGTGGTAACCATGCGGTTGTGTTGCCATGGTTACGATGGGGTTGGGTTGCCATGGCAAACATAGGGTTGTGTTGCCATGGCAACCATGGTGTTCTGTTGCCATGGTAACAATGGGGTTGGGTTGCAATGATAACCAGGCAGTTCTCTTGGAATGGCAACTATGGGGTTGTCTTGCCATGGTAACGATGGGGTTGTGTTGCCATGGCAACCACGGGGTTGGGTTGCCATGTAAACCATGGGGTTGTGTTGCCATGGTAACTATTGGGTTGGGTTGCTATGGAAACTATGGGGTGTAGTTGCCTTGGCAACCATGGGTTTGAGATGCCGTGGTAACCATGCATTTGGGTTGCCGTGGTAACCATGCGGTTGTGTTGTTGTGGTAACCATGCTGTTGTGTTGCCATGGTAACCATGGGTTTGGGTTGCCATGGCAACCCTGGGGTTCTGTTGCCATGGTAACAATGGGGTTGGGTTGCAATGGTAACCAGGCAGTTCTCTTGGAATGGCAACTATGGGGTTGGGTTGCCATGGTAACGATGGGGTTGTGTTGCCATGGCAACCACGGGGTTGTGTTGCCATGGGAACCATGGGGTTGTGTTCCCATGGTAACTATGGGGTTGGGTTGCGATGGTAACAATGGCGTTTTGTTGCCATGGCAACCTTGGGGTAGTGTTTCCATGGCTACCATGGAGTTGTGTTGCCATGGTAACGATGGGGTGGGGTTGCCATGGCAACCACGGGGTTGTGTTACCATGGGAACCATGGGCTTGTGTTGCCATTGTAACTATGGGGTTGGGTTGCTATGGAAACTATGGGGTTTAGTTGCCATGGCAACCATGGGGTTGAGATGCGTGGTAACCATGCAGTTGGGTTGCCGTGGTAACCAGGCGGTTGTGTTTTTGTGGTAACCATGCGGTTGTGTTTCCATGGCAACCACGGGGTTTGGTTGCTATGGTAACCATGGGGTTGGGTTGCCATGGTAACCATGGGGTTGTGTTGCCATGGTAACTATGGGGTTGGGTTGCAATGGTTATCAGGCGGTTCTTTTGGAATGGCAACCATGGGGTAGTGTTGCCATGGTAACCATGCGGTTGTGTTGCGATGGTAACCATGGGGTTGTGTTGCCATGGCAACCACGGGGTTTGGTTGCTATGGTAACCATGGGGTTCTGTGTCTATGGTAACAATGGGGTTGTGTTGCCATGGTAACCATGGGGTTGGGTTGCCATGGAAACCACGTGGTTTGGTTGCTATGGTAACCATGGGTTTCTGTTTCCATGGTAACCATGGGGTTGGGTTGCCATGGTAATCATGGCGTATAGTTGCCATGGCAACTATGGTGTTCTGTTGCCATGGTAACCGTGGGGTAGTGTTGCCATGGCAACTATGGGGTTCTGTTGCCATGGTAACCGTTGGGTAGTGTTGCCATGGCAACTATGGGGTTCTGTTGCCGTGGTAACCATGCGGTTGTGTTGTTGTGGTAACCATGCGGTTGAGTTTCCATGGTAACCATGGGGCTGTGTTGCCATGGCAACCACGGGGTTTGGTTGCTATGGTAACCATGGGGTCCTGTTGCCCTGGTTACCATGGGGTAATGTTGCCATGGCAACCATGGGGTTGCGTTGCCATGGTAACCATGGCGTTTAGTTGCCATGGCAACTATGGGGTTCTGTTGCCATGGCAACCATGGGGTAGTTTTGCCATGGCAACCATGGGGTTGTGTTGCCATTGTAACTATGGGGTTGGGTTGCAATGGTTATCATGCGTTTTTTTTGGAATGGCAACCATGGGGTAGTGTTGCCATGGTAACCATGGCGTTGGGTTGCCATGGCAACCACGGGGCTTGGTTGCTATGGTAACCATGGCGTTCTGCTGCCATGGTAACCATGGGGTTGGGTTGCCATGGTAACCATGGTGTTTAGTTGCCATGGCAACTGTGGGGTTCTGTTGCCATGGTAACCATGGGGTAGTGTTTCCATGGCAACCATGGGGTTGTGTTGCCATGGTAACAATGGGGTTGGGTTGCAATGGTAACCAGGCAGTTCTCTTGGAATGGCAACTATGGGGTTGTCTTGCCATGGTAACGATGGGGTTGTGTTGCCATGGCAACCACGGGGTTGGGTTGCCATGTAAACCATGGGGTTGTGTTGCCATGGTAACTATGGGGTTGGGTTGCAATGGTTATCAGGCGTTTTTTTTGGAATGGAAACCATGGGGTAGTGTTGCCATGGTAACCATGGCGTTGGGTTGCCATGACAACCACGGGGCTTGGTTGCTATGGTAACCATGGCGTTCTGCTGCCATGGTAACCATGGGGTTGTGTTGCCATGGTAACCATGGCGTTTAGTTGCCATGGCAACTATGGGGTGCTGTTGCCATGGTAACCATGGGGTAGTGTTGCCATGGCAACCATGGGGTTCTGTTGCCATGGTAACAATGGGGTTGGGTTGCAATGGTAACCAGGCAGTTCTCCTGGAGTGGCAACTATGGGGTTGTGTTGCCATGGTAACGATGGGGTTGTGTTGCCATGGAAACCACGGGGTTGGGTTGCCATGTAAACCATGGGGTTGTGTTGCCATGGTAACTATGGGTTTGGGTTGCTATGGAAACTATGGGGTGTAGTTGCCTTGGCAACCATGGGTTTGAGATGCGTGGTAACCATGCAGTTGGGTCGCAGTGGTAACGATGCGGTTGTGTTGTTGTGGTAACAATGCGGTTGTGTTGCCATGGTAACCATGGGGTTGGGTTGCCTTGGCAACCATGGCGTTTAGTTGCCATGGCAACTATGGTGTTCTGTTGCCATGGTAACCATGGGGTTGTGTTGCCATGGTAACTATGGGGTTGGGTTGCAATGGAAACTATGGGGTAGTGTTGCCATGGTAACCATGCGGTTGTTTTGCCATGGTAACCATGGGGTAGTGTTGCCATGGTAACCATGCGGTTGTATTGCCATGGTAACAATGGGGTTTGGTTACCATGGCAACTATGGGGTTGTGTTGCCATGGTAACGATGGGGTTGTGTTGCCATGGCAACCACGGGGTTGTGTTGCCATGGGAACCATGGGGTTGTGTTGCCATGGTAACTATGGGGTTGGGTTGCCATGGCAACCACGGGGTTGTGTTGCCATGGGAACCATGGCGTTGTGTTGCCATGGTAACTATGGGATTGGGTTGCTATGGAAACTATGGGCTTTAGTTGCCATGGCAACCATGGGGTTGAGATGCCGTGGTAACCATGCATTTGGGTTGCCGTGGTAACCATGCGGTTGTGTTGTTGTGGTAACCATGCTGTTGTGTTGGCATGGTAACCATGGGTTTGGGTTGCCATGGCAACCACGGGGTTTGGTTACTATGGTAACCATGGGGTTCTGTTGCCATGGCAACCATGGGGTAGTGTTTCCATGGCAACCATGGGGTTCTTTTGCCATGGTAACAATGGGGTTCTGTTGCCATGGCAACCACGGGGTTGGGTTGCCATGGCAACCACGGGGTTTGGTCACTATGGTAACCATGGGGTTCTGTTGCCATGGTAACCATGGGGTAGTGTTGCCATGGCAACCATGGGGTTCTGTTACCATGGTAACAATGGGGTTGGGTTGCAATGGTAACAAGGCAGTTCTCTTGGAATGGCAACTATGGGGTTGTGTTGCCATGGTAACGATGGGGTTGTGTTGCCATGGCAACCACGGGGTTGTGTTGCCATGGGATCCATGGGGTTGTGTTGCCATGGTAACTATGAGGTTGGGTTGCTATGGTAACCATGCGGCTGTGTTGCCATGGTAACCATGGGGTTGGGTTGCCATGGCAACCATAGGGTTGTGTTGCCATGATAACAATGGCGTTTTGTTGCCACGGCAACTATGGTGTTCTGTTGCTATGGCAACCATGGGGTACTGTTTCCATGGCAAGCATGGGGTTGTGTTGCCATGGCAACTATGGGGTTGGGTTGCTATGGAAACTAAGGAGTTTAGTTGCCATGGTAACCATGGGGTTGACATGCCGTGGTAACCATGCAGTTGGGTTGCCATGGTAACCATGCGGTTGTGTTGTTGTGGTAACCATGGGGTAATGTTGCCATGGTAACCATGGGGTTGGGTTGCCATGGCAACCACGGGGTTTGGTTGCTATGGTAACCATGGCGTTCTGTTGCCATGGTAACCATGGTGTTGGGTTGCCATGGTAACCATGGCGTTTAGTTGCCATGGCAACTATGGGGCTCTGTTGCCATGGTAACCATGGGGTAGTGTTGCCATGGCAACCATGGGGTTGTGTTGCCATGGTAACAATGGGGTTGGGTTGCAATGGTAACCAGGTAGTTCTCTTGGAATGGCAACTATGGGGTTGTGTTGCCATGGTAACGATGGGGTTGTGTTGCCATTGCAACCACGGGGTTGTGTTGCCATGGGAACCATGGGGTTGTGTTGCCATGGTAACTATGGGGTTGGGTTGCCGTGGTAACCATGCGGTTTTGTTGTTGTGGTAACCATGCGGTTGTGTTGCCATGGTTACGATGGGGTTGGGTTGCCATGGCAAACATAGGGTTGTGTTGCCATGGTAACCATGGGTTTCTGTTGCCATGGTAACCATGGGGTTGGGTTGCCATGGCAACCATGGGGTTGTGTTGCCATGGTAACCATGGCGTTTAGTTGCCATGGCAACTATGGGGTAGTGTTGCCATGGCAAACATAGGGTTGTGTTGCCATGGTAACGATGGGGTTGGGTTGCCATGGCAACCACGGGGTTGTGTTGCCATGGTAACTATGGGGTTGGGTTTCAATGGCAACCACGGGGTTTGGTTGCTATGGTAACCATGGGTTTCTGTTGCCATGGTAACCATGGGGTTGGGTTGCCATGGTAACCATGGCGTTTAGTTGCCATGGCAACTATGGGGTTCTGTTGCCATGGTAACCATGAGGTAGTGTTGCCATGGCAACCACGGGGTTGTGTTGCCATGGGAACCATGGGGTTGTGTTGCCATGGTAACCATGGGGTAGTGTTGCCATGGCAACGACGGGGTTGTGTTGCCATGGGAACCATGGCGTTCTGTTGCCATGGTAACCATGGGGTTGGGTTGCCATGGCAACTATGGGGTTCTGTTGCCATGGTAACCATGGGGTAGTGTTGCCATGGCAAGCATGGGGTTGTGTTGCCATGGTAACTATGGGGTTGGGTTGCAATGGTTATCAGGCGGTTCTTTAAGAATGGCAACCATGGGGTAGTGTTGCCATGGTAACCATGCGGTTGTGTTGCCATGGCAACCACGGGGTTGTGTTGCCATGGTAACCATGGCGTTTAGTTTCCATGGCAACTATGGGGTTCTGTTCCATGGTAACCATGGGGTAGTGTTGTCATGGCAATCACGGGGTTGTGTTGCCATGGTAACCATGGGGTTGGGTTGCCATGGCAACCACGTGGTTTGGTTGCTATGGTAACCATGGCGTTCTGTTGCCATGGTAACCATGGGGTTGGGTTGCCATGGCAACTATGGGGTTCTGTTGCCATGGTAACCATGGGGTAGTATTGCCATGGCAACCATGCGGTTGTGTTGCCATGGTAACTATGGGGTTGGGTTGCAATGGTTATCAGGCGGTTCTTTAAGAATGGCAACCATGGGGTAGTGTTGCCATGGTAACCATGCTGTTGTGTTGCCATGGTAACCATGGGGTTGTGTTGCCATGGTAACTATGGGGTTGGGTTGCTATGGAAACTATGGGGTTTAGTTGCCATGGCAACCATGGGGTTGAGATGCCGTGGGAACCATGCGGTTGGGTTGCCGTGGTAACCATGCGGTTTTGTTGTTGTGGTAACCATGCGGTTGTGTTGCCAAGGTAACTATGGGGTTGGGCTGCCATGGCAACCACGGGTTTTGGTTGCTATGGTAACCATGGGTTTCTGTTGCCATGGTAACCATGGGGTTGGGTTGCTATGGTAACCATGCGGCTGTGTTGCCATGGTAACCATGGGGTTGGGTTGCCATGGCAACCATAGGGTTGTGTTGCCATGATAACAATGGCGTTTTGTTGCCACGGCAACTATGGTGTTCTGTTGCTATGGCAACCATGGGGTACTGTTTCCATGGCAAGCATGGGGTTGTGTTGCCATGGCAACTATGGGGTTGGGTTGCTATGGAAACTAAGGAGTTTAGTTGCCATGGTAACCATGGGGTTGACATGCCGTGGTAACCATGCAGTTGGGTTGCCATGGTAACCATGCGGTTGTGTTGTTGTGGTAACCATGGGGTAATGTTGCCATGGTAACCATGGGGTTGGGTTGCCATGGCAACCACGGGGTTTGGTTGCTATGGTAACCATGGCGTTCTGTTGCCATGGTAACCATGGTGTTGGGTTGCCATGGTAACCATGGCGTTTAGTTGCCATGGCAACTATGGGGCTCTGTTGCCATGGTAACCATGGGGTAGTGTTGCCATGGCAACCATGGGGTTGTGTTGCCATGGTAACAATGGGGTTGGGTTGCAATGGTAACCAGGTAGTTCTCTTGGAATGGCAACTATGGGGTTGTGTTGCCATGGTAACGATGGGGTTGTGTTGCCATTGCAACCACGGGGTTGTGTTGCCATGGGAACCATGGGGTTGTGTTGCCATGGTAACTATGGGGTTGGGTTGCCGTGGTAACCATGCGGTTTTGTTGTTGTGGTAACCATGCGGTTGTGTTGCCATGGTTACGATGGGGTTGGGTTGCCATGGCAAACATAGGGTTGTGTTGCCATGGTAACCATGGGTTTCTGTTGCCATGGTAACCATGGGGTTGGGTTGCCATGGCAACCATGGGGTTGTGTTGCCATGGTAACCATGGCGTTTAGTTGCCATGGCAACTATGGGGTAGTGTTGCCATGGCAAACATAGGGTTGTGTTGCCATGGTAACGATGGGGTTGGGTTGCCATGGCAACCACGGGGTTGTGTTGCCATGGTAACCATGGGGTTGGGTTTCAATGGCAACCACGGGGTTTGGTTGCTATGGTAACCATGGGTTTCTGTTGCCATGGTAACCATGGGGTTGGGTTGCCATGGTAACCATGGCGTTTAGTTGCCATGGCAACTATGGGGTTCTGTTGCCATGGTAACCATGAGGTAGTGTTGCCATGGCAACCACGGGGTTGTGTTGCCATGGGAACCATGGGGTTGTGTTGCCATGGTAACCATGGGGTAGTGTTGCCATGGCAACGACGGGGTTGTGTTGCCATGGGAACCATGGCGTTCTGTTGCCATGGTAACCATGGGGTTGGGTTGCCATGGCAACTATGGGGTTCTGTTGCCATGGTAACCATGGGGTAGTGTTGCCATGGCAAGCATGGGGTTGTGTTGCCATGGTAACTATGGGGTTGGGTTGCAATGGTTATCAGGCTGTTCTTTAAGAATGGCAACCATGGGGTAGTGTTGCCATGGTAACCATGCGGTTGTGTTGCCATGGCAACCACGGGGTTGTGTTGCCATGGTAACCATGGCGTTTAGTTTCCATGGCAACTATGGGGTTCTGTTCCATGGTAACCATGGGGTAGTGTTGTCATGGCAATCACGGGGTTGTGTTGCCATGGTAACCATGGGGTTGGGTTGCCATGGCAACCACGTGGTTTGGTTGCTATGGTAACCATGGCGTTCTGTTGCCATGGTAACCATGGGGTTGGGTTGCCATGGCAACTATGGGGTTCTGTTGCCATGGTAACCATGGGGTAGTATTGCCATGGCAACCATGCGGTTGTGTTGCCATGGTAACTATGGGGTTGGGTTGCAATGGTTATCAGGCGGTTCTTTAAGAATGGCAACCATGGGGTAGTGTTGCCATGGTAACCATGCTGTTGTGTTGCCATGGTAACCATGGGGTTGTGTTGCCATGGTAACTATGGGGTTGGGTTGCTATGGAAACTATGGGGTTTAGTTGCCATGGCAACCATGGGGTTGAGATGCCGTGGGAACCATGCGGTTGGGTTGCCGTGGTAACCATGCGGTTTTGTTGTTGTGGTAACCATGCGGTTGTGTTGCCAAGGTAACTATGGGGTTGGGCTGCCATGGCAACCACGGGTTTTGGTTGCTATGGTAACCATGGGTTTCTGTTGCCATGGTAACCATGGGGTTGGGTTGCCATGGCAACCATAGGGTTGTGTTGCCATGGTAACGATGGGGTTGGGTTGCCATGGCAACCACGGGGTTTGGTTGCTATGGTAACCGTGGGGTTCAGTTGCCATGGTAACCGTGGGGTTGCGTTGGCATGGTAACCATTCCGTTTAGTTGCCATGGCAACTATGGTGTTCTGTTGCCATGGTAACCATGGGGTAGTGTTGCCATGGCAAGCATGCGGTTGTGTTGCCATGGTAACTATGGGGTAGTGTTGCCATGGCAACCACGGGGTTGTGTTGCCATGGTAACTATGGGGTTGGGTTGCAATGGTTATCAGGCGGTTCTTTAAGAATGGCAACCATGGGGTAGTGTTGCCATGGTAACGATGGGGTTGGGTTGCCATTGCAACCACGGGGTTGTGTTGCCATGGGAACCATGGGATTGTGTTGCCGTGGTAACTATGGGTTTGGGTTGCCATGGCAACCACGGGTTTTGGTTGCTATGGTAACCATGGCGTTCTGTTGCCATGGTAACCATGGGGTTCGGTTGCCATGGCAACTATGCGGTTCTGTTCCCATGGTAACCATGGGGTAGTGTTGCCATGGGAACCATGGGGTTGTGTTGCCATGGTAACTATTGGATTGGGTTGCAATGGTTATCAGGCGGATCTTTTGGAATGGCAACCATGGGGTAGTGTTACCATGGTAACCATGCTGTTGTGTTGCCATGGTAACCATGGGGTAGGGTTACCATGGCAACCATGGGGTTCTGTTGCCATGGTAACCATGGGGTAGTGTTGTCATGGCAACCATGGCGTTTAGTTGCCATGGCAACTATGGGGTTGTGTTGCCATGGTAACCATGGGGTAGTGTTGCCATGGCAACCATGGGGTTGTGTTGCCATGGTAACTATGGGGTTGGGTTGCCATGGCAACCATGGGTTTGTGTTGCCATGGTAACTATGGGTTTGGGTTGCAATGGTTATCAGGCGGTTCTTTAAGAATGGCAACCATGGGGTAGTGTTGCCATGGTAACCTTGCGGTTGTGTTGCCATGGTAACTATGGGGTTGGGTTGCCATGGCAACCACGGGGTTTGTTTGCTATGGTAACCATGGGTTTCTGTTGCCATGGTAACCATGGGGTTGGTTTGCCATGGCAACTATGGGGTTCTGTTGCCATGGTAACCATGGGGTAGTGTTCCCATGTCAACTATGGGGTTCTCTTGCCATGGTAACCATGGGGTAGTGTTGACATGGCAACCATGGGGTTGTGTTGCCATGGTAACTATTGGATTGGGTTGCAATGGTTATCAGGCGGTTCTTTTGGAATGGCAACCATGGGGTAGTGTTACCATGGTAACCATGCGGTTGTGTTGCCATGGTAACCATGGGGTTGGGTTGCCATGGCAACCACGGGGTTTGGTTGCTATGGTAACCATGGGTTTCTGTTGCCATGGTAACCATGGGGTTGGGTTGCCATGGCAACTATGGGGTTCTGTTGCCATGGTAACCATGGGGTAGTGTTGCCATGGTAACCATGGCGTTTAGTTGCCATGGCAACTATGGGGTTCTGTTGCCATGGTAACCATGGGGTAGTGTTGCCATGGCAACTACGGGTTTGTGTTGCCATGGGAACCACGGGGTTTGGTTGCTATGGTAACCATGGGGTTCTGTTGCCATGGTAACCATGGGGTTGGGTTGCCATGGCAACTATGGGGTTCTGTTGCCATGGTAACCACGGGGTAGTGTTGCCATGGCAACCATGGGGTTGTGTTGACATGGTAACTATGGGGTTGGGTTGCAATGGTTATCAGGCGGTTCTTTAAGAATGGCAACCATGGGGTAGTGTTGCCATGGTAACCATGCGGTTGTGTTGCCATGGTAACCATGGGGTTGTGTTGCCATGGTAACTATGGGGTTGGGTTGCTATGGAAACTATGGGGTTTAGTTGCCATGGCAACCATGGGGTTGAGATGCCGTGGGAACCATGCGGTTGGGTTGCCGTGGTAACCATGCGGTTTTGTTTTTGTGGTAACCATGCGGTTGTGTTGCCATGGTAACGATGGGGTTGGGTTGCCATGGCAACCACGGGTTTTGGTTGCTATGGTAACCATGGGGTTCAGTTGCCATTTTAACCATGGGGTTGCGTTCCCATGGTAACCATGGCGTTTAGTTGCCATGGCAACCATGGGGTAGTGTTGCCATGGTAACCATGGGGTAGTGTTGCCATGGCAACCATGGGGTTGTGTTTCCATGGTAACGATGGAGTTGGGTTGCCATGGCAACCATGGGGTAGTGTTGCCATGGTAACCATGCGGTTGTGTTGCCATGGTAGCTATGGGGTTGGGTTGCCATGGCAACCACGGGGTTTGGTTGCTATGGTAACTATGGGTTTGTGTTGCCATGGTAACCATGGGGTTGGGTTGCCATGGCAACTATGGGGTTCTGTTGCCATGGTAACCATGGGGTAGAGTTGCCATGGCAACCATGGCGTTTAGTTGTCATGGCAACTATGGGGTTCTGTTGCCATGGTAACCATGGGGTAGTGTTACCATGGCAACCACGGGGTTGTGTTGCCATGGGAACCATGGGGTTGTGTTGCCATGTTAACTATGGGGTTGGGTTGCCATGGCAACCACGGGGTTTGGTTGCTATGTTAACCATATGTTTCTGTTGCCATGGTAACCATGGGGTTGGGTTGCCATGGCAACTATGGGGTTTGGTTGCTATGGTAACCATGGGTTTCAGTTGCCATGGTAACCATGGGGTTGCGTTGCCATGGTAACCATGGCATTTAGTTGCCATGGCAACTATGGGGTTCTGTTGCCATGGTAACCATGGGGTTGGGTTGCCATGGCAACCACGGGGTTGTGTTGCCATGGGAACCATGGGGTTGTGTTGCCATGGTAACCATGGGGTTGGGTTGCCATGGCAACCACGGGGTTGGGTTGTCATGCCAACTATGGGGTTCTGTTGCCATGGCAACCATGGGGTAGTGTTGCCATGGCAACCATGGGGTTGTGTTGCCATGGTAACTATGGGGCTGGGTCGCAATGGTTATCAGGCGGTTCTTTAAGAATGGCAACCATGGGGTAGTGTTGCCATGGTAACCATGCGGTTGTGTTGCCATGGTAACCATGGGGTTGTGTTGCCATGGTAACTATGGGGTTGGGTTGCTATGGAAACTATGGGGTTTAGTTGCCATGGCAACCATGGGGTTTAGATGCCGTGGGAACCATGCGGTTGGGTTGCCGTGGTAACCATGCGGTTTTGTTGTCGTGGTAACCATGCAGTTGTGTTGCCATGGTAACTATGGGGTTGGGTTGCCATGGCAACCACGGGGTTTTGTTGCTATGGTAACCATGGGTTTCTGTTGCCATGGTAACCATGGGGTTGGGTTGACATGACATCCATGGGGTTCTGCTGCCATGGTAACCATGGCGTTTAGTTGCAATGGCAACTATGGGGTAGTGTTGCCATGGCAACCATAGGGTTGTGTTGCCATGGTAACGATGGGGTTGGGTTGCCATGGCAACCACGGGGTTCTGTTGCCATGGTAACCATGGGGTTGGGTTGCCATGGCAACCACGGGGTTTGTTTGCTATGGTAACCATGGGTTTCTGTTGCCATGGTAACCATGGGGTTGGTTTGCCATGGCAACTATGGGGTTCTGTTGCCATGGTAACCATGGGGTAGTGTTGCCATGTCAACTATGGGGTTCTCTTGCCATGGTAACCATGGGGTAGTGTTGACATGGCAACCATGGGGTTGTGTTGCCATGGTAACTATTGGATTGGGTTGCAATGGTTATCAGGCGGTTCTTTTGGAATGGCAACCATGGGGTAGTGTTACCATGGTAACCATGCGGTTGTGTTGCCATGGTAACCATGGGGTTGGGTTGCCATGGCAACCACGGGGTTTGGTTGCTATGGTAACCATGGGTTTCTGTTGCCATGGTAACCATGGGGTTGGGTTGCCATGGCAAGTATGGGGTTCTGTTGCCATGGTAACCATGGGGTAGTGTTGCCATGGCAACCATGGCGTTTAGTTGCCATGGCAACTTTGGGGTTGTGTTGCCATGGTAACCATGGGGTAGTGTTGCCATGGCAACCATGGGGTTGTGTTGCCATGGTAACTATGGAGTTGGGTTGCCATGGCAACCATGGGGTTGTGTTGCCATGGTAACTATGGGGTTGGGTTGCAATGGTTATCAGGCGGTTCTTTAAGAATGGCAACCATGGGGTAGTGTTGCCATGGTAACCATGCTGTTGTGTTGCCATGGTAACTATGGGGTTGGGTTGCCATGGCAACCACGGGGTTTGTTTGCTATGGTAACCATGGGTTTCTGTTGCCATGGTAACCATGGGGTTGGGTTGCCATGGCAACTATGGGGTTCTGTTGCCATGGTAACCATGGGGTAGTGTTGCCATGGTAACCATGGCGTTTAGTTGCCATGGCAACTATGGGGTTCTGTTGCCATGGTAACCATGGGGTAGTGTTGCCATGGCAACTACGGGGTTGTGTTGCCATGGGAACCACGGGGTTTGGTTCCTATGGTAACCATGGCGTTCTGTTGCCATGGTAACCATGGGGTTGGGTTGCCATGGCAACTATGGGGTTCTGTTGCCATGGTAACCACGGGGTAGTGTTGCCATGGCAACCATGGGGTTGTGTTGCCATGGTAACTATGGGGTTGGGTTGCAATGGTTATCAGGCGGTTCTTTAAGAACGGCAACCATGGGGTAGTGTTGCCATGGTAACCATGCGGTTGTGTTGCCATGGTAACCATGGGGTTGTGTTGCCATGGTAACTATGGGGTTGGGTTGCTATGGAAACTATGGGGTTTAGTTGCCATGGCAACCATGGGGTTGAGATGCCGTGGGAACCATGCGGTTGGGTTGCCGTGGTAACCATGCGGTTTTGTTGTTGTGGTAACCATGCGGTTGTGTTGCCATGGTAACGATGGGGTTGGGTTGCCATGGCAACCACGGGTTTTGGTTGCTATGGTAACCATGGGGTTCAGTTGCCATTTTAACCATGGGGTTGCGTTGCCATGGTAACCATGGCGTTTAGTTGCCATGGCAACTATGGGGTTCTGTTGCCATGGTAACCATGGGGTAGTGTTGCCATGGCAACCATGGGGTTGTGTTTCCATGGTAACGATGGAGTTGGGTTGCCATGGCAACCATGGGGTAGTGTTGCCATGGTAACCATGCGGTTGTGTTGCCATGGTAGCTATGGGGTTGGGTTGCCATGGCAACCACGGGGTTTGGTTGCTATGGTAACTATGGGTTTGTGTTGCCATGGTAACCATGGGGTTGGGTTGCCATGGCAACTATGGGGTTCTGTTGCCATGGTAACCATGGGGTAGAGTTGCCATGGCAACCATGGCGTTTAGTTGCCATGGCAACTATGGGGTTCTGTTGCCATGGTAACCATGGGGTAGTGTTGCCATGGCAACCACGGGGTTGTGTTGCCATGGGAACCATGGGGTTGTGTTGCCATGTTAACTATGGGGTTGGGTTGCCATGGCAACCACGGGGTTTGGTTGCTATGTTAACCATATGTTTCTGTTGCCATGGTAACCATGGGGTTGGGTTGCCATGGCAACTATGGGGTTTGGTTTCTATGGTAACCATGGGTTTCAGTTGCCATGGTAACCATGGGGTTGCGTTGCCATGGTAACCATGGCATTTAGTTGCCATGGCAACTATGGGGTTCTGTTGCCATGGTAACCATGGGGTAGTGTTGCCATGGCAACCACGGGGTTGTGTTGCCATGGGAACCATGGGGTTGTGTTGCCATGGTAACCATGGGGTTGGGTTGCCATGGCAACCACGGGGTTGGGTTGTCATGCCAACTATGGGGTTCTGTTGCCATGGCAACCATGGGGTAGTGTTGCCATGGCAACCATGGGTTTGTGTTGCCGTGGTAACTATGGGGTTGGGTCGCAATGGTTATCAGGCGGTTCTTTAAGAATGGCAACCATGGGGTAGTGTTGCCATGGTAACCATGCGGTTGTGTTGCCATGGTAACCATGGGGTTGTGTTGCCATGGTAACTATGGGGTTGGGTTGCTATGGAAACTATGGGGTTTAGTTGCCATGGCAACCATGGGGTTTAGATGCCGTGGGAAACATGCGGTTGGGTTGCCGTGGTAACCATGCGGTTTTGTTGTTGTGGTAACCATGCAGTTGTGTTGCCATGTTAACTATGGGGTTGGGTTGCCATGGCAACCACGGGGTTTTGTTGCTATGGTAACCATGGGTTTCTGTTGCCATGGTAACCATGGGGTTGGGTTGACATGGCATCCATGGGGTTCTGCTGCCATGGTAACCATGGCGTTTAGTTGCAATGGCAACTATGGGGTAGTGTTGCCATGGCAACCATAGGGTTGTGTTGCCATGGTAACGATGGGGCTGGGTTGCCATGGCAACCACGGGGTTGTGTTGCCATGGTAACCATGGGGTTGAGATGCCGTGGTAACCGTGGCGTTTATTTGCTATGACAACTATGGGGTTCTGTTGCCATGGTAACCATGGGGAAACGTTTCCAAGGCAACCATGGGGTTGTGTTGCCATGGTAACAATGGGGTTGGGTTGCAATAATAACCAGGCAGTTCTCTTGGAATGGCAACTATGGGGTTGTGTTGCCATGGTAACGATGGGGTTGTGTTGCCATGGCAACCACGGGGTTGTGTTGCCATGGGAACCATGGGGTTGTGTTGCCATGGTAACTAGGGGGTTGGGTTGTCATGGAAACTATGGGGTTTATTTGCCTTGGCAACCATGGGTTTGAGATGCGTGGTAACCATGCAGTTGGGTTGCCGTGGTAACCATGCTGTTTTGTGTTGTTGTGGTAACCATGCGGTTGTGTTGCCATGGTAACCATGGGGTTGGGTTGCCATGGCAACCACGGGGTTTGGTTGCCATGGCAACTATGGGGTTCTGTTGCCATGGTAACCATGGGGTTGTGTTGCCATGGCAACCATGCGGTTGTGTTGCCATGGTAACTCTGGGGTTGGGTTGCCATGGAAACCACGGGGTTGTGTTGCCATGGGAACCATGGGGTTGTGTTGCCATGGTAACCATGGGGTAGTGTTGCCATGCCAACCACGGGGTTGTGTTGCCATGGTAACCATGGCGTTTAGTTGCCATGGCAACTATGAAGTTCTGTTGCCATGGCAACCATGGGGTAGTGTTGCCATGGCAACCACGGGGTTGTGTTGCGATGGGAACCATGGGGTTGGATTGCCAAGGTAACCATGGGTTTGGGTTGCCATGGCAACCACGGGGTTTGGTTGTTATGGTAACCAAGGCGTTCTGTTGCCATGGTAACCATGGGGTAGTGTTGCCATGGCAACCATGGGGTTGTGTTGCCTTGTTATCTATGGGGTTGGGTTCCAATGGTTATCAGGCGGTTCTTTAAGAATGGCAACCATGGGGTAGTGTTGCCATGGTAACCATGCAGTTGTGTTGCCATGGTAACCATGGGGTTGGGTTGCCATGGAAACCACGGGGTTTGTTTGCTATGGTATCCATGGGTTTCTGTTGCCATGGTAACCATGGGGTTGGTTTGCCATGGCAACCATGGGGTTGTGTTGCCATGATAACCATGGCGTTTAGTTGCCATGGCAACTATGGGGTAGTGTTGCCATGGCAACCATAGGGTTGTGTTGCCATGGTAACGATGGGGTTGGGTTGCCATGGCAACCACGGGGTTGTGTTGCCATGGCAACCATGGGGTTGAGATGCCGTGGTAAACATGCAATAGGGTTGCCGTGGTAATAATGCGGTTTTGTTGTTGTGGTAACCATGTGGTTGTGTTGCCATGGTAACCATGGGTTTGGGTTGCCATGGTAACCGTGGCGTTTAGTTGCTATGACAACTATGGGGTTCTGTTGCCATGATAACCATGGGGAAATGTTGCCAAGGCAACAATGGGGTTGTGTTGCTGATTTAAAGATCAAAGCCGAATTTCCTTAAGTGGTATATTCTTTATTGCAGCGCTGGATGCACGGGGGATCCTTCCGCCTATCGTGCATGTTTGAAGTGACAAACTATCTCGTATTTATACAGCGAAACAATGAATATTCAATTAGCACTTATACATATTCATTACCTAACCCCGCCTACCCTCGCTTCGTATGCTAATTAGCTTATCAGTCCTTGCGCTTGCGCAAAGCCTTCCAAGAATTGTGGGCCAGGGTCTCCAGGATGTGGGCAGTGGTCTTTGGGAGGAAGGCCGTAGGTCTTCCTCGTAATGCACTTTCTTAATCAGTTGTTTTCCAGGCTGTAAAAATGCTGAGTTGTCTTTCGGTTTAACTGGGGGTCGGCGGATAACAGGATGTCTCAGTTAACAGGACATAACAGACAGTTGACTCAAGTTATCTCAAGTCTCAGCCTGACTGAGTGTTAACGGATAATGGGGTGTTTTCAAATAACAAAATGCTTAAACGTAACAGAAGGTCTACGGATAACAAGATGTTGTTTACTTTGTCCTTGCTAACTTTTAATCACAAGTTCTATTCTATCCTAAAGTAAGTTTATACAATATCAATCCACAAGCTTTATTCTATCCTAAAGTGAGTTTATACTATATCATTCCCCCCTTTTCTTGGAAAATCTAGTAAATTCTTTTACTTAATACGAAAATTTTTTTCCCAGTCTTTATGATATGTACCCCTCAATACCTTACCATGCACATTTGTCAAGGAGGTTAACATGGACATTCGTTGTAACAATTTCCAATTCCAAACAAGTAATACAAAAGACAATATTAAACTTATACCAACTAATATCAATAAAGCAATAATTGGGTGACTCAATGTGTTCAAAATTCCAGTTACAGTTGGCGACCATCCAAAAAGTGTATCCCACCAGTTGTGACTTGTGTCTCGTTTTACTCTTTGCAAAACTCTGCTTATTTCCTTTGTATCATGATGGACAGTAATTAGAGTCTTCTCTCCATTTTCCTGAATGCCTTTTAAAATTTTAATCAGGTCTTGGTGTTTAACTAGTTGCTTCACTAGTGTGAGGTTCATCCCAATAAGTGTAGGTAGTAACTTATGATACATTGTGTTGTTAGACTTGATCAGCTGGTGGGATACCACTGGTGCCAAACATAGAAAATCACACCCAACGATTCTAACAAAGCTACGAATACAAAAATTAGAATGATTTTTGCTATGGAGAGTTATATTCTCCTTATCTACTTCTACAAAATCACAAGCAGTTCTTAAACACGCACACCCTTGACTAACATATACAAGCGCAGTCTTTTGACTAGTATTTGGATGAATTTCAAAGTGACAGATACCTTGCTTGGTGTCAAAACATACATCCTGAGCATCAATTGTATTACTTTCACAAATAAATCCTTGTTGTTCCCGTGTAACACATGATTCTAGATTTACAGACTGCCATTTCCCATTCTCCATTCGTGCCCATGTTCTATGCTCCGAAGGATAAAGCACTGTCTTCTCATGGTTTAATCCTAGTGCAAGGATCAGGTGAATAACATGAACTGTAGCATTACGTATAGTAAGCACGAAGGCAGTAGCCATGTTAACAACGGGATCATAAGTAAAATTCACCAGGGTCCACCAAGACTGGAACTTCTTTTCAAAATCATTGGTATTGTCCCAGACTGCCTTTCGGACTTCAGCTGGAAAAATGCCTTCACTTCCTTCCCTAATGATCAAGGCAGCCGTTGCCTGTAACCATAACTGTGCTTGCATACAACTAAGAGCTAAGGATACATTATCTTGTGCTCCTAATTTTTGCCATTCTGATGGTTTACATAAATAGTTACCATTTGTTCGCCAGATGACCATAACTGCTAACTTTCCATTAAAGTTCTTATCCTCTGTTGTTACGGCTTTAGTTCAAGGCCACCCTCCATTCTCTATTATCACAGAGGCACCTTCTTGAATCACAATTACAACTATAAGCCATAAAAACAAAACAATTCTATGAACAAATTTTCTGCCAACCATATTACCAAATACTCCCGACCATAATGTCCTCATTTTGTTCAACTAAGCTTTAGTTTCAGTTCATCGTCACCTAGTGTTACTTTCCAAGGAGCTCCTGGAGCCTTCTTCACTCGGGAATAGTGGATCCAAGTGGCTTGTTCTTTAATCTTGATAGCAGTGTAAGTTGTCAGCAACACTTGATATAGTCCATTCCATTTTTCCTCGAGGGGTTGTCCTGAAAAAGTCTTTATATATATATTCCCCAGGCTTAAAGGGGTGGATTGGTTGATCCAGCCCTCTAACCCTGGTCCCTAACACAAATTTATGTACTTTATTTAATTGTTTTTGAAGTTCAGTTATATAAGTATATAAATATTCTGATCCCAGCTGCATTAGATCATTTCCACTAAATAGAAATTGATATGGCCTTCCATACAAAATTTCAAAGGGGCTCAAATTCTCTTTTACTCTAGGTTTAACTCTAATTCTGAGTAATGCTAAAGGAAAGGATTGAAGCCATAACAAATTAGCTTCTTGTCCGATTTCAGCTATTTGTTGTTTAATCAAATGGTTCATTTTTCTACCTGTCCACTTGCCTGTGGTCTATAAGGAGTATGCAATTGCCAATCTGTCTTTAGAATCTTACTTATCTGTTGTACCACTTGCACACAAAAATGTGAACCTCTCTCAGAAGACATTGCTACTGAAATCCCAAAGCATGATATTATTTCATTTAACAAGACTTTAACCACTTCTCTTGCTTTGTTTGTTCGACAAGGAAAAGTTTCGGGCCATCCTGAAAACGTGTCAGTCAGAACCAGAAAATAACAATACCCCCCTTTTCTAGGGAGTTTCGAAAAAATCAATTTACCACTGTGGTCCCAGATAAATTTCCTTTACTGATTATTCCAAATTTTATTCTATTCCTGGTATTGGGGTTATTAAATAAACAGATGCTACATTGTTGAGTTACTTGTTTTCCCCAATGTGTTTTATTGTGTTCCGTAAGAACTATGGGCCATGTCAAATTAGAGGGTATTATTACACAGTTATCTTTTAAATATACCCATCCATCTGGTTTCATTTTACCTTTCAAATGTTCATGTATATAGTTTGGATTTTACCGTCTGGTATTAAAGACGATGCCTTCACCTCAGTTATTTCAGCTGCCTGTTTAGCCTCCTGATCTGCCAATCGATTTCCAATTTCAAAGTCAGCGTTCCCTTTTGGTGTCCTTGACAATGCATGATAGCTACCTTTTCTGATTGTTTTACAGCCTCTAACAATTTTAAAATTTCTTCAGCATGTTTTATCTGTTTTCCCTGAGCGGTCAGCAATCCACGTTCTTTCCAAATCGCTCCATGAGCATGTACCACGCTGAATGCATATTTAGAGTCTGTCCAAATATTTATTTTCCTTCCTGCTGCTAGTTCCAGTGCTCGTGTAAGAGCAATTATCTCTGCTTTCTGGGCGGATGTCCCAGGGGGTAATGGTTTAGACTCGATTACCTGTTGAGCAGTTGTAACAGCATATCTTGCCCTACGTTGTCCTTGTTTTACAAAGCTGCTCCCATCAGTATACCAAGATTCATCAGCATCTTCTAAAGGTTCTTCCTTAAGATCGGGTCGACTAGAATACACAGTCTCCATTGTTTCTATACAATCATGAGTTATAGGTTCATCCAGAGTTCCGCTAAGGAAAGAAGCTGGATTTACGATGTTAGTGACCACAATTTCCACATCATCTTGTTCTACTAATATTGCTTGATATTTTAAAAATCTTTGTGGTGAAAGGCAATGATTTCCTTTTTGTTCCAAAAACTGTTGAGACCATATGGGAGACTAACACTGTCATTTTCTGTCCCATTGTAAACTTCCGAGCTTCTTGTATATTGATAACAACAGCTGCAACAGCTCAAAGGCATCCGGGCCATCCTTTACTTACTTCATCTAATTGTTCAGAGAAGTAAGCTACTGCTCATTTATAGGGACCCAATCTTTGTGCTAGTACTCCCAAAGCTATCCCTTGTCTCTCATGAGAAAACAACCAAAAGGGTTTTGAGAGATCCGGTAATCCCAAAGCCGGAACTTGCATCAATTCTCGTTTAAGTTGTTTAAAGGCATTTCATGCTTCTCCAGTCCAGACTAACTTTGACTGATTACTCTTTATCAATTCATTTAGAGGCTTTACCATTAGTCCATAATTATAAATCCAAAGGCGACACCAACCTGTCATTCCTAGAAAGGTTCGTAGCTCCTTTACCGTTTGGGGTTCTGGAGTCCGGCAAATGACTTCCTTACGTTCAGTTCCTAGTTCTCGCTGACCTCCCGAAATTCCAAATCCCAAGTAGGTCACATGTTGTTGAACCAGCTGGACTTTCTGTTGAGAGACTCGATATCCATTTAAACCCAGAAAATTAAGGAGACTTATAGTCCATTGAATACAACTCTCTTTAGTCTCGGTAGCTATTAAGAGATCATCTACGTATTGTAACAAAGCCCCTTCAGTGTCCGGAGGTATCCAAGTTTCAAGTTCCTTTGCTAATTGGTTTCCAAAAATAGTGGGGCTATTCTTGAATCCTTGAGGTAGCACTGTCCATTGTTAGCTGTGTCTTTCTGCCTGAGTCAGGGTTTTCCCATTCAAAGGCAAATAGATTTTGGCTTTCAGTGGCTAAAGGTAGGAAGAAGAAGGCATCTTTTAAATCCAGTACGGTAAACCAGACTTGACTATTCCTTAATTTAGTCAGCAAAGTATAAGGGTTTGCCACTACTGGATGTATATCCTCAGTGATCTTATTTATGGCCCTCAGATCCTGAACTAGCCTATATCTTTTTCCATCTGCCTTTTTAATTGGCAATATGGGTGTACTATATTCTGATTCGCATTCAATCAATAACCCATACTGTATAAATCTATCAATTATCTCTTTAATTCCTTTCCTATCTTCTATCCTCAAAGGATATTGATTAACCTTAACGGGTTTCTCTCCTGGCTTTAATTTAACAATTATTGGGGTCACATTTTTAGCTCTTCCAAGAACTTCAGTGGCCCAAACTCCTGGATATACTTTATTTATGATCTCTAAGGGTATTTCACTTTTAAGGTCTGTTTATATTAATGCCAGGCTTAACACATTTATTAGTTGTTCTTCTCCTATCCTTAATTCCATTTTCCCTTTTTCAAAGATAATTTCTGCTTCTAATTGTTCTAACAAATCTCAACCTAATAGAGATTTTGGAGATCCAGGTGGATATAAAAACCTATGTATCCCCATTTGTTTCCTGTTATAAATGAGGTCTGAATTTTGTAATATTTATAAAACAAATATTTCTAAAAGGTATATAAAAGGCAAGTAAACAGTGCTGGGTGTGCAGGGAGTCTACGCTCCACCAACACGCACACACAAACATCAAACGTTCTAAATACATGTATACAGAGTATACAGATATTATATATTATATATTATTATTGCAATATTATATATATATATTATATATTGCTTATATATTATATATTATTATTGCAGATTGTTATTATATAATATATATATCATATAATATACAATATACGATCACATATATATATATAATTATATATTATACATCACATATTATACATTATATATTGCTTTACATAATAACCCGAGTATGACTATACATACATACAATCAGGATAGGTAATAAACAATCCTTTAAGTTCCATAACTTAACAGTCTCTATTCTCCCAGCCTGTTCCTCTTCACTTCTTTTTCCTGCTTCTTTACTGATGTAACTTCATAGTGTTGCTTTTTTTTTTTTTTTTTTTTTTTCCTTTGAGGGCAGGCTCCCCTCTTATACCCTTCTCTCCACAGCAGTTCTTTTCAAAACAGCTTTTTTATTGGTCAAACAACTTTGAATGTAACAACAACAGCAAACACCCAGAAACATCCATGCCTTATGGACTGGAGAACAAGAGAACCAGCTGGAGAACAAGAAACCGGAGACTGCATGGAGTCTCCTGAATCACCCTTCTTTGTTAATATCAACCATTTTCTCGACACGAATTACCACTCCATATATAGCATTTCCCCAAATTGTACTTCAAAGGTTCACGAAAATAAGCCTTTTTGGTTGCACCCTTTTGCCCTAACATAATCATTCCATAAAGGCATTAATGCTTGATTTAGAACTGAATACGTTGCCCCATATCAATAAAAAAATTTCACTTCTGTTCCTCTCCTAACTTCATTATAATCAGTGGAGGATCTGCTAGGGTAGATACCCCAGGTCCCCCTTAGACCTGTTGAAATCAGGGGCCGATGATTACCCTAGAAACAGGCTAGTCAATTTGTCGTCCGAAGCCAGGTCCAAACCGTTGTTGTTTTTTTTTTGTTGTTTGTTTGTTTGTTTGTTTTCTCCTTCCCCATTATATTTCAGAGTTGGTTCAAAAATTCCACAGGGGTTTCTTTTAGACCTTATTGGAAGCATATTCTCAATTCCCAATTCGTCCAGATTTTAGTATTTACTTAACTGTTCATAATTTTCAGGATGATTAGGGTTTTAGTGGGGGTCGGTCAGGGAAATGCAATTGTCCACAGTTCCCTGAGCGATCCCATCGGCAATCTGAGCTCACACATGAACTCAGGTTGTTTTAAGAGTTAACTGCTTTTCTGTTTCTGTGACAACTCTCTGGGACCCATCATGATCCCTTTGCCCCAGAGGGCTAACACCCAAGATTTTAAGATCTCAGCCCTGGGCTGAGGCAGAACTGTTAACATTCCTACATCCTCTTTCCCTGCTCATTCAACTTCAAACAGCTCTGTCAAATACTACATGCCACACAACCTTTACCACCTTCAACAACCCTTTTAACACTTCCTTTATCTTTCTCCAGCCTGTACTTTTCTAATGCCAGCACCAAAGGCTCAGTCAGGGACCAACTTAATTCCGTACCTTTTCCCTCCAAGATGCTGACAACATTCCATTCTATTTTCCTTCTCAAAAACAACATTGACTGTAGCAACGTATTATGGTTTAAGGCTCCATTAAAAGGCCACTTTTTTCCATATTACAACTTATAAAGCAGCCACCATTGATAACAATATTTTATCAGAGTTTTCTTATTTTCACCTCCACCCGGGACCCCTCCTATATCCTTCCAATGACTTAAAATACAGCCCAACGTACTTTTCTTAGGAATTTCACTGCTTTCTCACCCCCCCATTTTCTAATTCACAATTTCAGAATATATGTATCACTTACAAAAATGTGGGCACGCAGGTATCTTTCAATAGTGATGTCACAAAACTACTATTATTACCAGGAGATATTGCCAAAGTCACAATAACAATAATCAGAGTCAAATTCCACATGCGATAGGTCAGAAAACCGAAATATGTAACACTGTAATGATATCTTTCTTATAACAACGTCACAAAACTTATTATTATCACCAAGAAAATAGCCAAAATCGCAGTAACAATAACCAGAGTTAAATACCACATTCCATGAGTCAGAAAACCAAAATAGGCAACACGATTCCAGATGGACCTTAAAGCGAGCTCTTTCCTTAAGGTCCCCAAATATACTTATGGTTCTTACCACTAAGTATATACCAAATACTGCCTTGCAGAAGATCACCTTCCGACTTACAGACAGTTCCAGATCCAGATGGACCTCAAGGTCCCCAGATATACTTGTGGTACTAACCACAAAGTATATACCAAATACTGTCCTGCAGAAGATCACCTTCCGACTTAACGGACAGTTCCAGATGACCGGTCTACCAGAAAACCAAACCAGAATAAAGAATATACTCACTTACAATGATGGGGTCCTTGTCTGCCTCTGCAGTGATCCAGTGAGTCGAGGAGTCCCTCCGGGAAATCCCGGGGGTACCCTAGGGAGTCCTGTCCCCAGCGGGTCCTGCAGACTGGCAGAGAGGTTGTCCCATCTGGGGTGCCAAATTGATTTAAAGATCAAAGCCGAATTTCCTTAAGTGGTATATTCTTTATTGCAGCGCTGGATGCACGGGGGATCCTTCCGCCTATCGTGCATGTTTGAAGTGACAAACTATCTCGTATTTATACAGCGAAACAATGAATATTCAATTAGCACTTATACATATTCATTACCTAACCCCGCCTACCCTCGCTTCGTATGCTAATTAGCTTATCAGTCC
This sequence comes from Netta rufina, assembly GCF_964035555.1. Taxonomy (NCBI): domain Eukaryota; kingdom Metazoa; phylum Chordata; class Aves; order Anseriformes; family Anatidae; genus Netta; species Netta rufina. The sequence goes on along the minus strand of NW_028168888.1, from coordinate 851,763 downwards.
TTGCGCTTGCGCAAAGCCTTCCAAGAATTGTGGGCCAGGGTCTCCAGGATGTGGGCAGTGGTCTTTGGGAGGAAGGCCGTAGGTCTTCCTCGTAATGCACTTTCTTAATCAGTTGTTTTCCAGGCTGTAAAAATGCTGAGTTGTCTTTCGGTTTAACTGGGGGTCGGCGGATAACAGGATGTCTCAGTTAACAGGACATAACAGACAGTTGACTCAAGTTATCTCAAGTCTCAGCCTGACTGAGTGTTAACGGATAATGGGGTGTTTTCAAATAACAAAATGCTTAAACGTAACAGAAGGTCTACGGATAACAAGATGTTGTTTACTTTGTCCTTGCTAACTTTTAATCACAAGTTCTATTCTATCCTAAAGTAAGTTTATACAATATCAATCCACAAGCTTTATTCTATCCTAAAGTGAGTTTATACTATATCATTGCCATGGTAACAATGGGGTTGGGTTGCAATAGTAACCAGGCAGTTCTCTTGGAATGGCAACCATGGGGTTGTGTTGCCATGGTAACCATGGGGTATTGTTGCCATGGCAACCATGGCGTTTAGTTGCCATGGCAACAATGGGGTTCTGTTGCCATGGTAACGATGGAGTAGTGTTGCCATGGCAACCACGGGGTTGGGTTGCCATGGTAACCATGGCGTTTAGTTGCCATTGCAACTATGGGGTTCTGTTGCCATGGTAACCATGGGGTAGTGTTGCCATGGCAACCACGGTGTTGGGTTGCCATGGGAACCATGGGGTTGTGTTGCCATGGGAACCATGGGGTTGGGTTGCCATGGCAACCACGGGGTTTGGTTGCTATGGTAACCATGGCGTTCTGTTTCCATGGTAACCATGGTGTTGGGTTGCCTATGGCAACTATGGGGTTCTGTTGCCATGGTAACCATGAAGTAGTGTTGCCATGGCAAGCATGGGGTTGTGTTGCCATGGTAACTATGGGGTTGGGTTGCAAAGGTTATCAGGCGGTTCTTTAAGAATGGCAACCATAGGGTAGTGTTGCCATGGTAACCATGCGGTTGTGTTGCCATGGGAACCATGGGGTTGTGTTGCCATGGTAACCACGGGGTTGGGTTGCCATGGCAACCACGGGGTTTGGTTGCTATGGTAACCATGGCGTTCTGTTGCAATGGTAACCATGGGGTTTGGTTGCTATGGCAACCATGGGGTTGTGTTGCCATGGTAACTATGGGGTTGGTTTGCAATGGTTATCAGGCAGTTCTTTAAGAATGGCAACCATGGGGTAGTCTTGCCATGGTTACCATGCGGTTGTGTTGCCATGGCAACCATGGGGTTGGGTTGCCATGGTAACCATTGCGTTTAGTTGCCATGGCAACTATGGGGTTCTGTTGCCATGGTAACCATGGGGTAGTGTTGCCATGGCAACCACGGGGTTGTGTTGCCATGGGAACCATGGGGTTGTGTTGCCATGTTAACTATGGGGTTGGGTTGCCATGGCAACCACGGGGTTTGGTTGCTATGTTAACCATATGTTTCTGTTGCCATGGTAACCATGGGGTTGGGTTGCCATGGCAACTATGGGGTTTGGTTGCTATGGTAACCATGGGTTTCAGTTGCCATGGTAACCATGGGGTTGCGTTGCCATGGTAACCATGGCATTTAGTTGCCATGGCAACTATGGGGTTCTGTTGCCATGGTAACCATGGGGTAGTGTTGCCATGGCAACCACGGGGTTGTGTTGCCATGGGAACCATGGGGTTGTGTTGCCATGGTAACCATGGGGTTGGGTTGCCATGGCAACCACGGGGTTGGGTTGTCATGCCAACTATGGGGTTCTGTTGCCATGGCAACCATGGGGTAGTGTTGCCATGGCAACCATGGGTTTGTGTTGCCGTGGTAACTATGGGGTTGGGTCGCAATGGTTATCAGGCGGTTCTTTAAGAATGGCAACCATGGGGTAGTGTTGCCATGGTAACCATGCGGTTGTGTTGCCATGGTAACCATGGGGTTGTGTTGCCATGGTAACTATGGGGTTGGGTTGCTATGGAAACTATGGGGTTTAGTTGCCATGGCAACCATGGGGTTTAGATGCCGTGGGAAACATGCGGTTGGGTTGCCGTGGTAACCATGCGGTTTTGTTGTTGTGGTAACCATGCAGTTGTGTTGCCATGGTAACTATGGGGTTGGGTTGCCATGGCAACCACGGGGTTTTGTTGCTATGGTAACCATGGGTTTCTGTTGCCATGGTAACCATGGGGTTGGGTTGACATGGCATCCATGGGGTTCTGCTGCCATGGTAACCATGGCGTTTAGTTGCAATGGCAACTATGGGGTAGTGTTGCCATGGCAACCATAGGGTTGTGTTGCCATGGTAACGATGGGGCTGGGTTGCCATGGCAACCACGGGGTTGTGTTGCCATGGTAACCATGGGGTTGAGATGCCGTGGTAACCGTGGCGTTTATTTGCTATGACAACTATGGGGTTCTGTTGCCATGGTAACCATGGGGAAATGTTTCCAAGGCAACCATGGGGTTGTGTTGCCATGGTAACAATGGGGTTGGGTTGCAATAGTAACCAGGCAGTTCTCTTGGAATGGCAACTATGGGGTTGTGTTGCCATGGTAACGATGGGGTTGTGTTGCCATGGCAACCACGGGGTTGTGTTGCCATGGGAACCATGGGGTTGTGTTGCCATGGTAACTAGGGGGTTGGGTTGTCATGGAAACTATGGGGTTTATTTGCCTTGGCAACCATGGGTTTGAGATGCGTGGTAACCATGCAGTTGGGTTGCCGTGGTAACCATGCTGTTTTGTGTTGTTGTGGTAACCATGCGGTTGTGTTGCCATGGTAACCATGGGGTTGGGTTGCCATGGCAACCACGGGGTTTGGTTGCCATGGCAACTATGGGGTTCTGTTGCCATGGTAACCATGGGGTTGTGTTGCCATGGCAACCATGCGGTTGTGTTGCCATGGTAACTCTGGGGTTGGGTTGCCATGGAAACCACGGGGTTGTGTTGCCATGGGAACCATGGGGTTGTGTTGCCATGGTAACCATGGGGTAGTGTTGCCATGGCAACCACGGGGTTGTGTTGCGATGGGAACCATGGGGTTGGATTGCCAAGGTAACCATGGGTTTGGGTTGCCATGGCAACCACGGGGTTTGGTTGTTATGGTAACCAAGGCGTTCTGTTGCCATGGTAACCATGGGGTAGTGTTGCCATGGCAACCATGGGGTTGTGTTGCCTTGTTATCTATGGGGTTGGGTTCCAATGGTTATCAGGCGGTTCTTTAAGAATGGCAACCATGGGGTAGTGTTGCCATGGTAACCATGCAGTTGTGTTGCCATGGTAACCATGGGGTTGGGTTGCCATGGAAACCACGGGGTTTGTTTGCTATGGTATCCATGGGTTTCTGTTGCCATGGTAACCATGGGGTTGGTTTGCCATGGCAACCATGGGGTTGTGTTGCCATGATAACCATGGCGTTTAGTTGCCATGGCAACTATGGGGTAGTGTTGCCATGGCAACCATAGGGTTGTGTTGCCATGGTAACGATGGGGTTGGGTTGCCATGGCAACCACGGGGTTGTGTTGCCATGGCAACCATGGGGTTGAGATGCCGTGGTAAACATGCAATAGGGTTGCCGTGGTAATAATGCGGTTTTGTTGTTGTGGTAACCATGTGGTTGTGTTGCCATGGTAACCATGGGTTTGGGTTGCCATGGTAACCGTGGCGTTTAGTTGCTATGACAACTATGGGGTTCTGTTGCCATGGTAACCATGGGGAAGTGTTGCCAAGGCAACAATGGGGTTGTGTTGCCATGGTAACAATGGGGTTGGGTTGCAATAGTAACCAGGCAGTTCTCTTGGAATGGCAACCATGGGGTTGTGTTGCCATGGTAACCATGGGGTATTGTTGCCATGGCAACCATGGCGTTTAGTTGCCATGGCAACAATGGGGTTCTGTTGCCATGGTAACGATGGAGTAGTGTTGCCATGGCAACCACGGGGTTGGGTTGCCATGGTAACCATGGCGTTTAGTTGCCATTGCAACTATGGGGTTCTGTTGCCATGGTAACCATGGGGTAGTGTTGCCATGGCAACCACGGTGTTGGGTTGCCATGGGAACCATGGGGTTGTGTTGCCATGGGAACCATGGGGTTGGGTTGCCATGGCAACCACGGGGTTTGGTTGCTATGGTAACCATGGCGTTCTGTTGCCATGGTAACCATGGTGTTGGGTTGCCTATGGCAACTATGGGGTTCTGTTGCCATGGTAACCATGAAGTAGTGTTGCTATGGCAAGCATGGGGTTGTGTTGCCATGGTAACTATGGGGTTGGGTTGCAAAGGTTATCAGGCGGTTCTTTAAGAATGGCAACCATAGGGTAGTGTTGCCATGGTAACCATGCGGTTGTGTTGCCATGGGAACCATGGGGTTGTGTTGCCATGGTAACCACGGGGTTGGGTTGCCATGGCAACCACGGGGTTTGGTTGCTATGGTAACCATGGCGTTCTGTTGCAATGGTAACCATGGGGTTTGGTTGCTATGGCAACCATGGGGTTGTGTTGCCATGGTAACTATGGGGTTGGTTTGCAATGGTTATCAGGCAGTTCTTTAAGAATGGCAACCATGGGGTAGTCTTGCCATGGTTACCATGCGGTTGTGTTGCCATGGCAACCATGGGGTTGGGTTGCCATGGTAACCATTGCGTTTAGTTGCCATGGCAACTATGGGGTTCTGTTGCCATGGTAACCATGGGGTAGTGTTGCCATGGCAACCATGGGGTTGTGTTGCCATGGTAACTATGGGGTTAGGTTGCCATGGCAACCATGGGGTTGTGTTTCCATGGTAACAAAGGGGTTGGGTTGCAATGGTTATCAGGCGGTTCTTTAAGAATGGCAACCATGGGGTAGTGTTGCCATGGTAACCATGCGGTTGTGTTGCCATGGTAACCATGGGGTTGGTTTGCCATGGCAACTATGGGGTTCTGTTGCCATGGTAACCATGGGGTAGTGTTGCCATGGCAACCATGGGGTTGTGTTGCCATGGGAACCATGGGGTTGTGTTGCCATGGTAACCATGGCGTTAAGTTGCCATTGCAACTATGGGGTTGTGTTGCCATGGTAACCATGGGGTTGGGTTGCCATGGCAACCACGGGGTTTGGTTGCTATGGTAATCATGGCGTTCTTTTGCCATGGTAACCATGGGGTTTGGTTGCTATAGTAACCATGGGTTTCTGTTGCCATGGTAACCATGGGGTTGGGTTGCCATGGCAACTATGGGGTTCTGTTGCCATGGTAACCATGGGGTTGTGTTGCCATGGCAACCATGGCGTTTAGTTGCCATGGCAACTATGGGGTTCTGTTGCCATGGTAACCATGGGGTAGTGTTGCTATGGCAACCACGGGGTTGTGTTGCCATGGGAACCATGGTGTTGTGTTGCCATGGTAACCATGGGGTTGGGTTGCCATGGTAACTATGGGGTTGGGTTGCAATGGTTATCAGGCGGTTCTTTAAGAATGGCAACCATGGGGTAGTGTTGCCATGGTAACCATGCGGTTGTGTTGCCATGGTAACTATGGGGTTGGGTTGCCATGGCAACCATGGGGTTGTGTTGCCATGGTAACTATGGGGTTGGGTTGCCATGGCAACCATGGGGTTGTGTTGCCATGGTAACAAAGGGGTTGGGTTGCAATGGTTATCAGGCGGTTCTTTAAGAATGGCAACCATGGGGTAGTGTTGCCATGGTAAACATGCTGTTGTGTTGCCATGGTAACTATGGTGTTGGGTTGCTATGGCAACCACGGGGTTTGGTTGCTATGGTAACCATGGGTTTCTGTTGCCATGGTAACCATGGGGTTGGGTTGCCATGGCAACTATGGGGTTCTGTTGCCATGGTAACCATGGGGTAGTGTTGCCATGGCAACCATGGCGTTTAGTTGCCATGGCAACTATGGGGTTCTGTTGCCATGGTAACCATGGGGTAGTGTTGCTATGGCAACCACGGGGTTGTGTTGCCATGGGAACCATGGTGTTGTGTTGCCATGGTAACCATGGGGTTGGGTTACCATGGTAACTATGGGGTTGGGTTGCAATGGTTATCAGGCGGTTCTTTAAGAATGGCAACCATGGGGTAGTGTTGCCATGGTAACCATGCGGTTGTGTTGCCATGGTAACTATGGGGTTGGGTTGCCATGGCAACCATGGGGTTGTGTTGCCATGGTAACTATGGGGTTGGGTTGCCATGGCAACCATGGGGTTGTGTTGCCATGGTAACAAAGGGGTTGGGTTGCAATGGTTATCAGGCGGTTCTTTAAGAATGGCAACCATGGGGTAGTGTTGCCATGGTAAACATGCTGTTGTGTTGCCATGGTAACTATGGTGTTGGGTTGCCATGGGAACCACGGGGTTTGGTTGCTATGGTAACCATGGGTTTCTGTTGCCATGGTAACCATGGGGTTGTGTTGCCATGGCAACTATGGGGTTCTGTTGCCATGGTAACCATGGGGTAGTGTTGCCATGGCAACCATGGCGTTTAGTTGCCATGGCAACTATGGGGTTCTGTTGCCATGGTAACCATGGTGTAGTGTTGCCATGGAAACCACGGGGTTTGGTTTCTATGGCAACCATGGCGTTCTGTTGCCATGGTAACCATGGGGTAGTGTTGCCATGACAACCATGGGGTTGTGTTGCCATGGTAACTATGGGGTTGGGTTGCAATGATTATCAGGCGGTTCTTTAAGAATGGCAACCAAGGGGTAGTGTTGCCATCGTAACCATGCGGTTGTGTTGCCATGGTAACTATGGGGTTGGGTTGCCATTACAACCTCGGGATTTGGTTGCTATGGTAACCATGGGTTTCTGTTGCCATGGCAACCATGGGGTTGTGTTGCCATGGTAACGATGGGGTTGGGTTGCCATGGCAACCACGGGGCTTGGTTGCTATGCTAACCATGGGGTTCAGTTGCCATGGTAACCATGGGGTTGGGTTGCCATGGTAACCATGGCGTTTAGTTGCCATGGCAACTATGGGGTTCTGTTGCCATGGTAACCATGGGGTAGTGTTGCCATGGCTACCATGCGGTTGTGTTGCCATGGTAACTATGGGGTTGGGTTGCCATGGCAACCACGGGGTTGTGTTGCCATGGGAACCATGGGGTTGTGTTGCCATGGTAACCATGGGGTAGTGTTGCCATGGCAACCACGGGGTTGTATTGCCATGGTAACCATGGCGTTTAGTTGTCATGGTACTATGGGGTTCTGTTGCCATGGTAACCATGGGGTAGTGTTGCTATGGCAACCACGGGGTTGTGTTGCCATGGGAACCATGGGGTTGTGTTGCCATGGTAACTATGGGGTTGGGTTGCTTTGGAAACTATGGGGTTTAATTGCCATGGCAACCATGGGGTTGAGATGCCGTAGTAACCATGCAGTTGGGTTGCCGTGGTAACCATGCGGTTTTGTTGTTGTGGAAACCATTCTGTTGTTTTGCCATGGTAACCAAGGGGTAGTGTTGCCATGGCAACCACGGGGTTCGGTTGCTATGGTAACCATGGGGTTCCGTTGCCATGGTAACAATGGGGTAGTGTTGCAATGGAACTATGGCGTTCTGTTGCCATGGTAACAATGGGGTTGGTTTACAATGGTAACCAGGCAGTTCTCTTGGAATGGCAACTATGGGGTTGTTTTGCCATGGTAACGATGGGGTTGTGTTACCATGGCAACCACGGGGTTGTGTTGCCATGGGAACCATGGGGTTGTGTTGCCATGGTAACTATGGGGTTGGGTTGCTATGGTAACCATGCGGTTGTGTTGCCATGGTAACCATGGGGTTGGGTTGCCATGGCAACGATGGGGTTATGTTGCCATGGCAACCATGGGGTTGTGTTGCCATGGTAACTATGGGGTTGGGTTGCCATGGCAACCATGGGGTTGTGTTGCCATGGTAACAAAGGGGTTGGGTTGCAATGGTTATCAGGCGGTTCTTTAAGAATGGCAACCATGGGGTAGTGTTGCCATGGTAACCATGCTGTTGTGTTGCCATGGTAACTATGGTGTTGGGTTGCCATGGCAACCACGGGGTTTGGTTGCTATGGTAACCATGGGTTTCTGTTGCCATGGCAACCATGGGGTAGTGTTGCCATGACAACCATGGGGTTGTGTTGCCATGGTAACTATGGGGTTGCGTTGCCATGGTAACCATTGCGTTTAGTTGCCATGGCAACTATGGGGTTCTGTTGCCATGGTAACCATGGGGTAGTGTTGCCATGGCAGCCATGGGGTTGTGTTGCCATGGTAACTATGGGGTTAGGTTGCCATGGCAACCATGGGGTTGTGTTTCCATGGTAACAAAGGGGTTGGGTTGCAATGGTTATCAGGCGGTTCTTTAAGAATGGCAACCATGGGGTAGTGTTGCCATGGTAACCATGCGGTTGTGTTGCCATGGTAACTATGGTGTTGGGTTGCCATGGCAACCACGGGGTTTGGTTGCTATGGTAACCATGGGTTTCTGTTGCCATGGTAACCATGGGGTTGGTTTGGCATGGCAACTATGGGGTTGTGTTGCCATGGTAACCATGGGGTTGGGTTTCCATGGCAACCACGGGGTTTGGTTGCTATGGTAATCATGGCGTTCTTTTGCCATGGTAACCATGGGGTTTGGTTGCTATGCTAACCATGGGTTTCTGTTGCCATGGTAACCATGGGGTTGGGTTGCCATGGCAACTATGGGGTTCTGTTGCCATGGTAACCATGGGGTAGTGTTGCCATGGCAACCATGGCGTTTAGTTGCCATGGCATCTATGGGGTTCTGTTGCCATGGTAACCATGGGGTAGTGTTGCTATGGCAACCACGGGGTTGTGTTGCCATGGGAACCATGGTGTTGTGTTGCCATGGTAACCATGGGGTTGGGTTGCCATGGTAACTATGGGGTTGGGTTGCAATGGTTATCAGGCGGTTCTTTAAGAATGGCAACCATGGGGTAGTGTTGCCATGGTAACCATGCGGTTGTGTTGCCATGGTAACTATGGGGTTGGGTTGCCATGGCAACCATGGGGTTGTGTTGCCATGGTAACTATGGGGTTGGGTTGCCATGGCAACCATGGGGTTGTGTTGCCATGGTAACAAAGGGGTTGGGTTGCAGTGGTTATCAGGCGGTTCTTTAAGAATGGCAACCATGGGGTAGTGTTGCCATGGTAAACATGCTGTTGTGTTGCCATGGTAACTATGGGGTTGGGTTGCCATGGGAACCACGGGGTTTGGTTGCTATGGTAACCATGGGTTTCTGTTGCCATGGTAACCATGGGGTTGGGTTGCCATGGCAACTATGGGGTTCTGTTGCCATGGTAACCATGGGGTAGTGTTGCCATGGCAACCATGGCGTTTAGTTGCCATGGCAACTATGGGGTTCTGTTGCCATGGTAACCATGGTGTAGTGTTGCCATGGCAACCACGGGGTTTGGTTTCTATGGCAACCATGGCGTTCTGTTGCCATTGTAACCATGGGGTAGTGTTGCCATGACAACCATGGGGTTGTGTTGCCATGGTAACTATGGGGTTGGGTTGCAATGTTTATCAGGCGGTTCTTTAAGAATGGCAACCAAGGGGTAGTGTTGCCATCGTAACCATGCGGTTGTGTTGCCATGGTAACTATGGGGTTGGGTTGCCATGGCAACCACGGGGTTTGGTTGCTATGGTAACCATGGGGTTCAGTTGCCATGGTAATCATGGGGTTTCGTTGCCATGGTAACCATGGCGTTTAGTTGCCATGGCAACTATGGGGTTCTGTTGCCATGGTAACCATGGGGTAGTGTTGCCATGGCTACCATGCGGTTGTGTTGCCATGGTAACTATGGGGTTGGGTTGCCATGGCAACCACGGGGTTGTGTTGCCATGGGAACCATGGGGTTGTGTTGCCATGGTAACCATGGGGTAGTGTTGCCATGGCAACCACGGGGCTGTATTGCCATGGTAACCATGGCGTTTAGTTGTCATGGTACTATGGGGTTCTGTTGCCATGGTAACCATGGGGTAGTGTTGCTATGGCAACCACGGGGTTGTGTTGCCATGGGAACCATGGGGTTGTGTTGCCATGGTAACTATGGGGTTAGGTTGCTTTGGAAACTATGGGGTTTAATTGCCATGGCAACCATGGGGTTGAGATGCCGTAGTAACCATGCAGTTGGGTTGCCGTGGTAACCATGCGGTTTTGTTGTTGTGGAAACCATTCTGTTGTGTTGCCATGGTAACCAAGGGGTAGTGTTGCCATGGCAACCACGGGGTTCGGTTGCTATGGTAACCATGGGGTTCTGTTGCCATGGTAACCATGGGGTAGTGTTGCAATGGAACCATGGCGTTCTGTTGCCATGGTAACAATGGGGTTGGTTTACAATGGTAACCAGGCAGTTCTCTTGGAATGGCAACTATGGGGTTGTTTTGCCATGGTAACCATGGGGTTGTGTTACCATGGCAACCACGGGGTTGTGTTGCCATGGTAACCATGGGGTTGGGTTGCCATGGTAACTATGGGGTTGGGTTGCTATGGTAACCATGCGGTTGTGTTGCCATGGTAACCATGGGGTTGGGTTGCCATGGCAACCATGGGGTTGTGTTGCCATGGTAACTATGGGGTTGGGTTGCCATGGCAACCATGGGGTTGTGTTGCCATGGTAACAAAGGGGTTGGGTTGCAATGGTTATCAGGCGGTTCTTTAAGAATGGCAACCATGGGGTAGTGTTGCCATGGTAAACATGCTGTTGTGTTGCCATGGTAACTATGGTGTTGGGTTGCCATGGCAACCACGGGGTTTGGTTGCTATGGTAACCATGGGTTTCTGTTGCCATGGTAACCATGGGGTTGGGTTGCCATGGCAACTATGGGGTTCTGTTGCCATGGTAACCATGGGGTAGTGTTGCCATGGCAACCATGGCGTTTAGTTGCCATGGCAACTATGGGGTTCTGTTGCCATGGTAACCATGGTGTAGTGTTGCCATGGCAACCACGGGGTTTGGTTTCTATGGCAACCAAGGCGTTCTGTTGCCATGGTAACCATGGGGTAGTGTTGCCATGACAACCATGGGGTTGTGTTGCCATGGTAACTATGGGGTTGGGTTGCAATGTTTATCAGGCTGTTCTTTAAGAATGGCAACCAAGGGGTAGTGTTGCCATCGTAACCATGCGGTTGTGTTGCCATGGTAACTATGGGGTTGGGTTGCCATGGCAACCACGGGGTTTGGTTGCTATGGTAACCATGGGTTTCTGTTGCCATGGCAACCATGGGGTTGTGTTGCCATGGTAACCATGGGGTTGGGTTGCCATGGCAACCACGGGGTTTGGTTGCTATGGTAACCATGGGGTTCAGTTGCCATGGTAACCATGGGGTTGGGTTTCCATGGCAACTATGGGGTTCTGTTGCCATGGTAACCATGGGGTAGTGTTGCCATGGCAACCATGCGGTTGTGTTGCCATGGTAACTATGGGGTTGTGTTGCAATGGTTATCAGGCGGTTCTTTAAGAATGGCAAGCATGGGGTTGGGTTGCCATGGTAACCATGCGGTTGTGTTGCCATGGTAACTATGCGGTTGGTTTGCCATGGCAACCACGGGGTTTGGTTGCTATGGTAACGATGGGGTTGGGTTGCCATGGCAACCACGGGGTTTGGTTGCTATGGTAACCAAGGGGTTCAGTTGCCATGGTAACCATGGGGTAGTGTTGCCATGGCAACCATGTGGTTGTGTTGCCATGGTAACTATGGGGTTGTGTTGCCATGGCAACCATGGGGTTGTGTTGCCATGGTAACTATGGGGTTGGGTTGCAATGGTTATCAGGCGGTTCTTTAAGAATGGCAACCATGGGGTAGTGTTGCCATGGAAACCATGCGGTTGTGTTGCCATGGTAACTATGCGGTTGGGTTGCCATGGCAACCACGGGGTTTGGTTGCTATGGTAACCATGGGTTTCTGTTGCCATGGTAACCAAGGGGTTGGGTTTCCATGGCAACTATGGGGTTCTGATGCCATGGTAACCATGGGGTAGTGTTGCATGGCAACCATGGCGTTTAGTTGCCATGGCAACTATGGGGTTCTGTTGCCATGGTAACCATGGGGTAGTGTTGCCATGGCAACCACGGTGTTGTGGTGCCATGGGAACCATGGGGTTGTGTTGCCATGGTAACCATGGGGTTGGGTTGCCATGGCAACCACGGGGTTTGTTTGCTATGGTAACCATGGCGTTCTGTTGCCATGGTAACCATGGGGTTGGGTTTCCATGGCAACTCTGGGGTTCTGTTGCCATGGTAACCATGGGGTAGTGTTGCCATGGCAACCATGCGGTTGTGTTGCCATGGTAACCATGGGGTTGTGTTGCCATGGTAACTATGGTGTTGGGTTGCTATGGAAACTATGGGTTTTAGTTGCCATGGTAACCATGGGGTTGGGTTGCCATGGCAATAACGGGGTTTGGTTGCAATGGTAACCATGGCGTTCTGTTGCCATGGTAACCATGGGGTTGGGTTGCCATGGCAACAATGGGGTTCTGTTGCCATGCTAACCATGGGGTAGTGTTGCCATGGCAAACATGGGGTTGTGTTGCCATGGAAACTATGGGGTTTTGTTGCCATGGTAACTATGGGGTTGGGTTGCTTTAGAAACTATGGGGTTTAATTGCCATGGCAACCATGGTGTTGAGATGCCGTGGTAACCATGCAGTTGGGTTGCCGTGGTAACTATGCGGTTTTGTTGTTGTGGTAACCATGCGGTTGTGTCGCCATGGTAACAATGGGGTTGGGTTGCCATGGCAACCACGGGGTTTGGTTGCGATGGTAACCATGGGGTTCAGTTGCCATGGTAACGATGGGGTTGTGTTGCCATGGCAACTACGGGGTTGTGTTTCCATGGCAACCATGGGGTTGTGTTGCCATGGTAACTATGGGGTTGGGTTGCTATGGTAACCATGCGGTTGTGTTGCCATGGTAACCATGGGGTTGGGTTGCCATTGGAACCATGGGGTTCTGTTCCCATGGTAACCATGGCGTTTTGTTGCCATGGTAAGTATGGGGTTGGGTTGCCATGGCAACCACGGGGTTGTGTTGCCATGGGAACCATGGGGTTGAGTTGCCATGGTAACTATGGGGTTGGATTGCTATGGTAACCATGCGGTTGTGTTGCCATGGTAACCATGGGGTTGGGTTGCCATGGTAACCATGGGGTAGTGTTGCCATGGCAACCATGGGGTTGTGTTGTCATGGTAACTATGGGGTTGGGTTGCAATGGTTATCAGGCGGTTCTTTAAGAATTGCAACCATGGGGTAGTGTTGCCATGGTAACCATGCGGTTGTGTTGCCATGGTAACTATGGGGTTGGGTTGCCATGGCAACCACGGGGTTTAGTTGCCATGGCAACTATGGAGTTCTGTTGCCATGGTAACCATGGGGTAGTGTTGCCATGGCTACCATGCGGTTGTGTTGCCATGGTAACCATGGGGTAGTATTGCCATGGCAATCACAGGGTTGTGTTGCCATGGTAACCATGGCGTTTACTTGCCATGGTACTATGTGGTTCTGTTGCCATGGTAACCATGGCGTAGTGTTGCCATGGCAACCACGGGGTTGTGTTGCCATGGGAACCATGGGGTTTTGTTGCCATGGTAACTATGGGGTTGGGTTGCTTTGGAAACTATGGGGTTTAATTGCCATGGCAACCATGGGGTTGAGATGCCGTGGTAACCATGTAGTTGGGTTGCCGTGGTAACCATGCGGTTTTGTTGCCATGGTAACCATGGGGTTGGGTTGCCGTGGCAACCACGGGGTTTGGTTGCTATGGTAACCATGGGGTTCTGTTGCCATGGTAACCATGTGGTAGTGTTGCAATGGCAACCATGGGGTTCTGTTGCCATGGTAACAATGGGGTTGGGTTACAATGGTAACCAGGCAGTTCTCTTGGAATGGAAACTATGGGGTTGTGTTGCCATGGTAACGATGGGGTTGTGTTGCCATGGCAACCACGGGGTTGTGTTGCCATGGGAACCATGGGGTTGTGTTGCCATGGTAACTATGGGGTTGGGTTGCTATGGTAACCATGCGGTTTTGTTGCCATGGTAACCATGGGGTTGGGTTGCCATGGCAACCACGTGGTTGTGTTGCCATGGTAACCATGGGGTTGAGATGCCGTGGTAACCACGCAATAGGGTTGCCATGGTAATAATGCGGTTTTGTTGTTGTGGTAACCATGTGGTTGTGTTGCCATGGTAACCATGGGGTTGGGTTGCCATGGTAACCATGGCGTTTATTTGGCATGACAACTATGGGGTTCTGTTGCCATGGTAACCATGGGGTTGGGTTGCCATGGCAACTATGGGGTTCTGTTGCCATGCTAACCATGGGGTAGTGTTGCCATGGCAAACATGGGGTTGTGTTGCCATGGAAACTATGGGGTTGGATTGCAATGGTTATCAGGCGGTTCTTTAAGAATGGCAACCATGGGGTAGTGTTGCCATGGTAACCATGCGGTTGTGTTGCCATGGTAACCATGGGGTTGTGTTGCCATGGTAACTATGGGGTTGGGTTGCTATGGAAACTATGGGGTTTAGTTTCCATGGCAACCATGGGGTTGAGATGTCGTGGGAACCATGGGGTTGTGTTGCCATGGTAACCATGGGGTAGTGTTGCCATGGCAACCACGGGGTTGAGTTGCCATGGTAACCATGGCGTTTAGTTGCCATGGTACTATGGGGTTCTGTTGCCATGGTAACCATGGGGTAGTGTTGCCATGGCAACCACGGGGTTGTGTTGCCATGGGAACCATGGGGTTGTGTTGCCATGGTAACTATGGGGTTGGGTTGCTTTAGAAACTATGGGGTTTAATTGCCATGGCAACCATGGTGTTGAGATGCCGTGGTAACCATGCAGTTGGGTTGCCGTGGTAACTATGCGGTTTTGTTGTTGTGGTAACCATGGGGTTGTGTCGCCATGGTAACCATGGGGTTGGGTTGCCATGGTAACCACGGGGTTTGGTTGCTATGGTAACCATGGGGTTCAGTTGCCATGGTAACCATGGGGTAGTGTTGCAATGGTAACCATGGGGTTCTGTTGCCATGGTAACAATGGGGTTGGGTTACAATGGTAACCAGGCAGTTCTCTTGGAATGGCAACTATGGGGTTGTTTTGCCATGGTAACGATGGGGTTGTGTTGCCATGGCAACTACGGGGTTGTGTTTCCATGGCAACCATGGGGTTGTGTTGCCATGGTAACTATGGGGTTGGGTTGCTATGGTAACCATGCGGTTGTGTTGCCATGGTAACCATGGGGTTGGGTTGCCATTGGAACCATGGGGTTCTGTTCCCATGGTAACCATGGCGTTTTTTTGCCATGGTAAGTATGGGGTTGGGTTGCCATGGCAACCACGGGGTTGTGTTGCCATGGGAACCATGGGGTTGAGTTGCCATGGTAACTATGGGGTTGGATTGCTATGGTAACCATGCGGTTGTGTTGCCATGGTAACCATGGGGTTGGGTTGCCATGGCAACCATGGGGTTCTGTTGCCATGGGAACCATAGGGTTGTGTTTCCATGGTAACCATGGGGTTGGGTTGCCATGGCAACCACGGGGTTTGGTTGCTATGGTAACCATGGCGTTCTGTTGCCATGGTAACCATGGGGAAGTGTTGCCATGGCAACCATGGGGTTGTGTTGTCATGGTAACTATGGGGTTGGGTTGCAATGGTTATCAGGCGGTTCTTTAAGAATTGCAACCATGGGGTAGTGTTGCCATGGTAACCATGCGGTTGTGTTGCCATGGTAACTATGGGGTTGGGTTGCCATGGCAACAACGGGGTTTGGTTGCTATGGTAACAATGGGGTTCAGTTGCCATGGTAACCATTGGGTTGCGTTGCCATGGTAACCATGGCGTTTAGTTGCCATGGCAACTATGGGGTTCTGTTGCCATGGTAACCATGGGGTAGTGTTGCCATGGCTACCATGCGGTTGTGTTGCCATGGTAACCATGGCGTTTACTTGCCATGGTACTATGTGGTTCTGTTGCCATGGTAACCATGGCGTAGTGTTGCCATGGCAACCACGGGGTTGTGTTGCCATGGGAACCATGGGGTTTTGTTGCCATGGTAACTATGGGGTTGGGTTTCTTTGGAAACTATGGGGTTTAATTGCCATGGCAACCATGGGGTTGAGATGCCGTGGTAACCATGTAGTTGGGTTGCCGTGGTAACCATGCGGTTTTGTTGCCATGGTAACCATGGGGTTGGGTTGCCGTGGCAACCACGGGGTTTGGTTGCTATGGTAACCATGGGGTTCTGTTGCCATGGTAACCATGTGGTAGTGTTGCAATGGCAACCATGGGGTTCTGTTGCCATGGTAACAATGGGGTTGGGTTACAATGGTAACCAGGCAGTTCTCTTGGAATGGAAACTATGGGGTTGTGTTGCCATGGTAACGATGGGGTTGGGTTGCCATGGCAACCACGGGGTTGTGTTGCCATGGGAACCATGGGGTTGTGTTGCCATGGTAACTATGGGGTTGGGTTGCCATGGCAACCACGGGGTTGTGTTGCCATGGCAACCATGGGGTTGTGTTGCCATGGTAACTATGGGGTTGGGTTGCAATGGTTATCAGGTGGTTTTTTAAGAATGGCAACCATGGGGTAGTGTTTCCATGGAAACCATGCGGTTGTCTTGCCATGGTAACGATGGGGTTGTGTTGCCATGGTAACTATGGGGTTGGGTTGCTATGGAAACTATGGGGTTTAGTTCCCTTGGCAACCATGGGGTTGAGATGCCGTGGTAACCATGCAGTTGGGTTGCCCTGGTAACCATGCGGTTGTGTTGTTGTGGTAACCATGCGGTTGTGTTGCCATGGTAACCATGGGGTTGGGTTGCCATGGCAACCACGGGGTTGTGTTGCCATGGGAACAATGGGGTTGGGTTACAATGGTAACCAGGCAGTTCTCTTGGAATGGCAACTATGGGGTTGTGTTGCCATGGTAACGATGGGGTTGTGTTGCCATGGCAACCACGGGGTTGTGTTGACATGGGAACCATGGGGTTGTGTTGCCATGGTAACTATGGGGTTGGGTTGCTATGGTAACCATGCGGTTTTGTTGCCATGGTAACCATGGGGTTGGGTTGCCATGGCAACCACGGGGTTGTGTTGCCATGGTAACCATGGGGTTGAGATGCCGTGGTAACCACGCAATAGGGTTGCCATGGTAATAATGCGGTTTTGTTGTTGTGGTAACCATGTGGTTGTGTTGCCATGGTAACCATGGGGTTGGGTTGCCATGGTAACCATGGCGTTTATTTGGCATGACAACTATGGGGTTCTGTTGCCATGGTAACCATGGGGTTGGGTTGCCATGGCAACTATGGGGTTCTGTTGCCATGCTAACCATGGGGTAGTGTTGCCATGGCAAACATGGGGTTGTGTTGCTATGGAAACTATGGGGTTGGATTGCAATGGTTATCAGGCGGTTCTTTAAGAATTGCAACCATGGGGTAGTGTTGCCATGGTAACCATGCGGTTGTGTTGCCATGGTAACCATGGGGTTGTGTTGCCATGGTAACCATGGGGTAGTGTTGCCATGGCAACCACGGGGTTGAGTGGCCATGGTATCCATGGCGTTTAGTTGCCATGGTACTATGGGGTTCTGTTGCCATGGTAACCATGGGGTAGTGTTGCCATGGCAACCACGGGGTTGTGTTGCCATGGGAACCATGGGGTTGTGTTGCCATGGTAACTATGGGGTTGGGTTGCTTTAGAAACTATGGGGTTTAATTGCCATGGCAACCATGGTGTTGAGATGCCGTGGTAACCATGCAGTTGGGTTGCCGTGGTAACTATGCGGTTTTGTTGTTGTGGTAACCATGCGGTTGTGTCGCCATGGTAACCATGGGGTTGGGTTGCCATGGCAACCACGGGGTTTGGTTGCTATGGTAACCATGGGGTTGTGTTGCCATGGTAAGTATGGGGTTGGGTTGCCATGGCAACTACGGGGTTGTGTTGCCATGGGAACCATGGGGTTGTGTTTCCATGGTAACCATGGGGTTGGGTTGCCATGGCAACCACGGGGTTTGGTTGCTATGGCAACCATGGCGTTCTGTTGCCATGGTAACCATGGGGTAGTGTTGCCATGGCAAACATGGGGTTGTGTTGTCATGGTAACTATGGGGTTGGGTTGCAATGGTTATCAGGCGGTTCTTTAAGAATTGCAACCATGGGGTAGTGTTGCCATGGTAACCATGCGGTTGTGTTGCCATGGTAACTATGGGGTTGGGTTGCCATGGCAACCACGGGGTTTGGTTGCTATGGTAACAATGGGGTTCAGTTGCCATGGTAACCATGGGGTTGCGTTGCCATGGTAACCATGGCGTTTAGTTGCCATGGCAACTATGGGGTTCTGTTGCCATGGTAACCATGGGGTAGTGCTGCCATGGCTACCATGCGGTTGTGTTGCCATGGTAACCATGGGGTAGTGTTGCCATGGCAATCACGGGGTTGTGTTGCCATGGTAACCATGGCGTTTACTTGCCATGGTACTATGTGGTTCTGTTGCCATGGTAACCATGGCGTAGTGTTGCCATGGCAACCACGGGGTTGTGTTGCCATGGGAACCATGGGGTTTTGTTGCCATGGTAACTATGGGGTTGGGTTTCTTTGGAAACTATGGGGTTTAATTGCCATGGCAACCATCGGGTTGAGATGCCGTGGTAACCATGTAGTTGGGTTGCCGTGGTAACCATGCGGTTTTGTTGCCATGGTAACCATGGGGTTGGGTTGCCGTGGCAACCACGGGGTTTGGTTGCTATGGTAACCATGGGGTTCTGTTGCCATGGTAACCATGTGGTAGTGTTGCAATGGCAACCATGGGGTTGTGTTGCCATGGTAACGATGGGGTTGTGTTGCCATGGTAACGATGGGGTTGGGTTGCCATGGCAACCACGAGGTTGTGTTACCATGGCAACCATGGGGTTTTGTTGCCATGGTAACTATGGGGTTGGGTTGCAATGGTTATCAGGTGGTTTTTTAAGAATGGCAACCATGGGGTAGTGTTGCCATGGAAACCATGCGGTTGTGTTGCCATGGTAACCATGGGGTTGTGTTGCCATGGTAACTATGGGGTTGGGTTGCTATGGAAACTATGGGGTTTAGTTCCCTTGGCAACCATGGGGTTGAGATGCCGTGGTAACCATGCAGTTGGGTTGCCCTGGTAACCATGCGGTTGTGTTGTTGTGGTAACCATGCGGTTGAGTTGCCATGGTAACCATGGGGTTGGGTTGCCATGGCAACCACGGGGTTCTGTTGCCATGGTAACAATGGGGTTGGGTTACAATGGTAACCAGGCAGTTCTCTTGGAATGGCAACTATGGGGTTGTGTTGCCATGGTAACGATGGGGTTGTGTTGCCATGGCAACCACGGGGTTGTGTTGCCATGGGAACCATGGGGTTGTGTTGCCATGGTAACTATGGGGTTGGGTTGCTATGGTAACCATGCGGTTTTGTTGCCATGGTAACCATGGGGTTGGGTTGCCATGGCAACCACGGGGTTGTGTTGCCATGGTAACCATGGGGTTGAGATGCCGTGGTAACCACGCAATAGGGTTGCCATGGTAATAATGCGGTTTTGTTGTTGTGGTAAACATGTGGTTGTGTTGCCACGGTAACCATGGGGTTGGGTTGCCATGGTAACCATGGCGTTTATTTGGCATGACAACTATGGGGTTCTGTTGCCATGGTAACCATGGGGAAGTGTTGCCATGGCAACCATGGGGTTGTGTTGCCATTGTAACAATGGGGTTGGGTTGCAATAGTAACCAGGCAGTTCTCTTGGAATGGCAACTGTGGGGTTGTGTTGCCATGGTAACGATGGGGTTGGGTTGCCATGGCAACCACGGGGTTTGGTTGCTATGGCAACCATGGGGTTGGGTTGCCATGGCAACCATGGGGTTTTGTTGCCATGGTAACCATGGCGTTTTGTTGCCAGGGCAACCATGGGGTTCTGTTGCCATGGTAACCATGGCGTAGTGTTGCCATGGCAACCATGGGGTTGTGTTGCGATGGTAACGATGGGGTTGGGTTGCCATGGTAACTATGGGGTTGGGTTGCTATGGAAACTATGGGGTTTAGTTCCCTTGGCAACCATGGGTTTGAGATGCGTGGTAACCATGAAGTTGGGTTGCCGTGGTAACCATTCGGTTGTGTTGTTGTGGTAACCATGCGGTTGTGTTGCCATGGTAACCATGGGGTTGGGTTGCCATGGCAACCACGGGGTTTGGTTGCTATGGTAACCATGGGGTTCTGTTGCCATGGTAACCATGGGGTAGTGTTGCAATGGCAACCACGGGGTTCTGTTGCCATGGTAACAATAGGGTTGGGTTACAATGGTAACCAGACAGTTCTCTTGGAATGGCAACTATGGGGTTGTGTTGCCATGGTAACGATGGCGTTGTGTTGCCATGGCAACCACGGGGTTCTGTTGCCATGGGAACCACGGGGTTGTGTTGCCATGGTAACTATGGCGTTGGGTTTCTATGGTAACCATGCGGTTGTGTTGCCATGGTAACAATTGGGTTGGGTTGCCATGGCAACCATGGGGTTCTGTTGCCATGCTAACCATGGCGTTTTGTTGCCATGGCAACTATGGGGTTCTGTTGCCATGGCAACCATGGGGTAGTGTTTCCATGGCAACCATGGGGTTGTGTTGCCATGGTAACGATGGGGTTCGATTGCCATGGCAACCACGGGGTTGTGTTGCCATGGGAACCATGGGGTTGTGTTGCCATGGTAACCATGGGGTTGGATTGCCATGGCAACCACGGGGTTTGGTTGCTATGGTAACCATGGCGTTCTGTTTCCATGGTAACCATGGGGTTGCGTTGCCTTGGCAACCATGGGGTTGTGTTGCCATGGTAACTATGGGGTTGGGTTGCAATGGTTATCAGGCGGTTCTTTAAGAATGGCAACCATGGGGTACTGTTGCCATGGTAACCATGCGGTTGTGCTGCCATGGTAACCATTCGGTTGTGTTGTCATGGTAACCATGGGGTTGTGTTGCCATGGTAACTATGGGGTTGGGTTGCTATGGAAACTATGGGGTTTAGTTACCATGGCAACCATGGGGTTGAGATGCCGTGGGAACCATGCGGTTGGGTTGCCGTGGTAACCATGCGGTTGTGTTGTTGTGGTAACCATGTCGTTGTGTTGCCATGGTAAACATGGGGTTGGGTTGCCATGGTAACCATGGCGTTTATTTGCCATGGCAACTATGGGGTTCTGTTGCCATGGTAACCATGGGGTAGTGTTGCCATGGCAACTATGGGGTTGTGTTGCCATGGTAACTATGGGGTTGGGTTGCAATGGTTATCAGGCGGTTCTTTTGGAATGGCAACCATGGGGTAGTGTTGCCATGGTAACCATGGTGATGGGTTGCCATGGCAACCACGGGGTTTGGTTGCTATGGTAACAATGGCGTTCTGTGTCCATGGTAACCATGCAGTTGGGTTGCCATGGTAACCATGGCGTTTAGTTGCCATGACAACTATGGGGTTCTGTTGCCATGGTAACCATGGGGAAGTGTTGCCATGGCAACCATGGGGTCGTGTTGCCATGGTAACAATGGGGTTGGGTTGCAATAGTAACCAGGCAGTTCTCTTGGAATGGCAACCATGGGGTTGTGTTGCCATGGTAACGATGGGGTTGGGTTGCTATGGCAACCACGGGGTTGTGTTGCCATGGGAACCACGGGGTTGTGTTGCCATGGTAACTATGGGGTTGGGTTGCAATGGTTATCAGGCGGTTCTTTAAGAATGGCAACCATGGGGAAGTGTTACTATGGTAACCATGCGGTTGTGTTGCCATGGTAACCATGGGGTTGTGTTGACATGGTAACTATGGGGTTGGGTTGCTATGGAAACTATGGGGTTTAGTTGCCATGGCAACCATGGGGTTGAGATGCCGTGGGAACCATGCGGTTGGGTTGCCGTGGTAACCATGCGGTTTTGTTGTTGTGGTAACCATGCGGTTGTTATGCCATGGTAACTATGGGGTTGGGTTGCCGTGGCAACCACGGGGTTTGGTTGCTATGGTAACCATGGGTTTCTGTTGCCATGGTAACCATGGGGTTGGGTTGCCATAGCAACCATGGGGTTGTGTTGCCATGGTAACCATGGCGTTTAGTTGCCATGGCAACTATGGGGTAGTGTTGCCATGGCAACTATTGGGTTGTGTTGCCATGGTAACCATGGGGTTGGGTTGCCATGGCAACCACGGGGTTGTGTTTCCATGGTAACCATGGGGTTGAGATGCCGTGGTATCCATGCAATAGGGTTGCCGTGGTAATAATGCGGTTTTGTTGTTGTGGTAACCATGTGGTTGTGTTGCAATGGTAACCATGCAGTTGGGTTGCCATGGTAACCTTGGCGTTTAGTTGCTATGAAAACTATGGGGTTCTGTTGCCATGGTAACCATGGGGAAGTGTTGCCAAGGTAACCATGGTGTTGTGTTTCCATGGTAATAATGGGGTTGGGTTGCAATAGTAACCAGGCAGTTCTCTTGGAATGGCAACCATGGGGTTGTGTTGCCATGGTAACGATGGGGTTGCGTTGCCATGGCAACCACGGGGTTTGGTTGCTATGGTAACCATGGGGTTCAGTTGCCATGGTAACCATGGGGTTGCGTTGCCATGGTAACCATGGCGTTTAGTTGCCATGGCAGCTATGGGGTTCTGTTGCCATGGTAACCATGGGGTAGTGTTGCCATGGCAACCATGCGGTTGTGTTTCCATGGTAACTATGGGGTTGGGTTGCCATGGAAACCACAGGGTTGTGTTGCCATGGGAACCATGGGGTTGTGTTGCCATGGTAACCATGGGGCAGTGTTGCCATGGCAACCACGGGGTTGTGTTGCCATGGTAACCATGGCGTTTAGTTGCCATGGCAACTAAGGGGTTCTGTTGCCATGGTAACCATGGGGTAGTGTTGCCATGGCAACCACGGGGTTGTGTTGCCATGGGAACCATGGGGTTGTGTTGCAATGGTAACCATGGGGTTGGGTTGCCATGGCAACCACGGGGTTTGGTTGCTATGGTAACCATGGCGTTCTGTTGCCATGGTAACCATGGGGTTGGGTTGCCATGGCAACTATGGGGTTCTGTTGCCATGGTAACCATGGGGTAGTGTATCCATGGCAACCATGGCGTTTAGTTGCCATGGCAACTATGATGTTCTGTTGCCATGGTAACCATGGGGTAGTGTCGCCATGGCAACCACGGGGTTGTGTTGCCATGGGAACCATGGGGTTGTGTTGCCATGGTAACCAAGGGGTTGGGTTGCCATGGCAACCACGGGGTTTGTTTGCTATGGTAACCATGGCGGTCTGTTGCCATGGTAACCATGGGTTTGGGTTGCCATGGCTACCATGCGGTTGTGTTGCCATGGTAACCATGGGGTAGTGTTGCCATGGCAATCACGGGGTTGTGTTGCCATGGTAACCATGTCGTTTACTTGCCATGGTAACCATGCGGTTCTGTTGCCATGGTAACCATGGCGTAGTGTTGCCATGGCAACCACGGGGTTGTGTTGCCATGGGAACCATGGGGTTTTGTTGCCATGGTAACTATGGGGTTGGGTTCCTTTGGAAACTATGGGGTTTAATTGCCATAGCAACCATGGGGTTGAGATGCCGTGGTAACCATGTAGTTGGGTTGCCGTGGTAACCATGCGGTTTTGTTGCCATGGTAACCATGGGGTTGGGTTGCCGTGGCAACCACGGGGTTTGGTTGCTATGGTAACCATGGGGTTCTGTTGCCATGGTAACCATGTGGTAGTGTTGCAATGGCAACCATGGGGTTCTGTTGCCATGGTAACAATGGGGTTGGGTTACAATGGTAACCAGGCAGTTCTCTTGGAATGGAAACTATGGGGTTGTGTTGCCATGGTAACGATGGGGTTGTGTTGCCATGGCAACCACGGGGTTGTGTTGCCATGGGAACCATGGGGTTGTGTTGCCATGGTAACCATGGGGTTGGGTTGCCATGGCAACCACGGGGTTCTGTTGCCATGGTAACAATGGGGTTGGGTTACAATGGTAACCAGGCAGTTCTCTTGGAATGGCAACTATGGGGTTGTGTTGCCATGGTAACGATGGGGTTGTGTTGCCATGGCAACCACGGGGTTGTGTTGCCATGTGAAGCATGGGGTTGTGTTGCCATGGTAACTATGGGGTTGGGTTGCTATGGTAACCATGCGGTTTTGTTGCCATGGTAACCATGGGGTTGGGTTGCCATGGCAACCACGGGGTTGTGTTGCCATGGTAACCATGGGGTTGAGATGCCGTGGTAACCACGCAATAGGGTTGCCATGGTAATAATGCGGTTTTGTTATTGTGGTAACCATGTGGTTGTGTTGCCATGGTAACCATGGGGTTGGGTTGCCATGGTAACCATGGCGTTTATTTGGCATGACAACTATGGGGTTCTGTTGCCATGGTAACCATGGGGAAGTGTTGCCAAGGTAACCATGGTGTTGTGTTTCCATGGTAATAATGGGGTTGGGTTGCAATAGTAACCAGGCAGTTCTCTTGGAATGGCAACCATGGGGTTGTGTTGCCATGGTAACGATGGGGTTGCGTTGCCATGGCAACCACGGGGTTTGGTTGCTATGGTAACCATGGGGTTCAGTTGCCATGGTAACCATGGGGTTGCGTTGCCATGGTAACCATGGCGTTTAGTTGCCATGGCAGCTATGGGGTTCTGTTGCCATGGTAACCATGGGGTAGTGTTGCCATGGCAACCATGCGGTTGTGTTTCCATGGTAACTATGGGGTTGGGTTGCCATGGAAACCACAGGGTTGTGTTGCAATGGGAACCATGGGGTTGTGTTGCCATGGTAACCATGGGGCAGTGTTTCCATGGCAACCACGGGGTTGTGTTGCCATGGTAACCATGGCGTTTAGTTGCCATGGCAACTAAGGGGTTCTGTTGCCATGGTAACCATGGGGTAGTGTTGCCATGGCAACCACGGGGTTGTGTTGCCATGGGAACCATGGGGTTGTGTTGCAATGGTAACCATGGGGTTGGGTTGCCATGGCAACCACGGGGTTTGGTTGCTATGGTAACCATGGCGTTCTGTTGCCATGGTAACCATGGGGTTGGGTTGCCATGGCAACTATGGGGTTCTGTTGCCATGGTAACCATGGGGTAGTGTATCCATGGCAACCATGGCGTTTAGTTGCCATGGCAACTATGATGTTCTGTTGCCATGGTAACCATGGGGTAGTGTCGCCATGGCAACCACGGGGTTGTGTTGCCATGGGAACCATGGGGTTGTGTTGCCATGGTAACCAAGGGGTTGAGTTGCCATGGCAACCACGGGGTTTGTTTGCTATGGTAACCATGGCGGTCTGTTGCCATGGTAACCATGGGTTTGGGTTGCCATGGCTACCATGCGGTTGTGTTGCCATGGTAACCATGGGGTAGTGTTGCCATGGCAATCACGGGGTTGTGTTGCCATGGTAACCATGTCGTTTACTTGCCATGGTACTATGTGGTTCTGTTGCCATGGTAACCATGGCGTAGTGTTGCCATGGCAACCACGGGGTTGTGTTGCCATGGGAACCATGGGGTTTTGTTGCCATGGTAACTATGGGGTTGGGTTCCTTTGGAAACTATGGGGTTTAATTGCCATAGCAACCATGGGGTTGAGATGCCGTGGTAACCATGTAGTTGGGTTGCCGTGGTAACCATGCGGTTTTGTTGCCATGGTAACCATGGGGTTGGGTTGCCGTGGCAACCAGGGGGTTTGGTTGCTATGGTAACCATGGGGTTCTGTTGCCATGGTAACCATGTGGTAGTGTTGCAATGGCAACCATGGGGTTCTGTTGCCATGGTAACAATGGGGTTGGGTTACAATGGTAACCAGGCAGTTCTCTTGGAATGGAAACTATGGGGTTGTGTTGCCATGGTAACGATGGGGTTGTGTTGCCATGGTAACCATGGGGTTGAGATGCCGTGGTAACCACGCAATAGGGTTGCCATGGTAATAATGCGGTTTTGTTGTTGTGGTAACCATGTGGTTGTGTTGCCATGGTAACCATGGGGTTGGGTTGCCATGGTAACCATGGCGTTTATTTGGCATGACAACTATGGGGTTCTGTTGCCATGGTAACCATGGGGAAGTGTTGCCATGGCAACCATGGGGTTGTGTTGCAATTGTAACAATGGGGTTGGGTTGCAATAGTAACCAGGCAGTTCTCTTGGAATGGCAACTGTGGGGTTGTGTTGCCATGGTAACGATGGGGTTGGGTTGCCATGGCAACCACGGGGTTTGGTTGCTATGGTAACCTTGGGGTTCTGTTGCCATGGTAACCATGGTGTTGGGTTGCCATGGTAACCATGGCGTTTAGTTGCCATGGCAACTATGGGGTTCTGTTGCCACGGTAACCATGGGGTAGTGTTGCCATGGAAACCATGGGGTTGTGTTGCCATGGTAACCATGGGGTTGGGTTGCCATGGTAACCATGGCGTTTATTTGGCATGACAACTATGGGGTTCTGTTGCCATGGTAACCATGGGGAAGTGTTGCCAAGGTAACCATGGTGTTGTGTTTCCATGGTAATAATGGGGTTGGGTTGCAATAGTAACCAGGCAGTTCTCTTGGAATGGCAACCATGGGGTTGTGTTGCCATGGTAACGATGGGGTTGCGTTGCCATGGCAACCACGGGGTTTGGTTGCTATGGTAACCATGGGGTTCAGTTGCCATGGTAACCATGGGGTTGCGTTGCCATGGTAACCATGGCGTTTAGTTGCCATGGCAGCTATGGGGTTCTGTTGCCATGGTAACCATGGGGTAGTGTTGCCATGGCAACCATGCGGTTGTGTTTCCATGGTAACTATGGGGTTGGGTTGCCATGGAAACCACAGGGTTGTGTTGCAATGGGAACCATGGGGTTGTGTTGCCATGGTAACCATGGGGCAGTGTTTCCATGGCAACCACGGGGTTGTGTTGCCATGGTAACCATGGCGTTTAGTTGCCATGGCAACTAAGGGGTTCTGTTGCCATGGTAACCATGGGGTAGTGTTGCCATGGCAACCACGGGGTTGTGTTGCCATGGGAACCATGGGGTTGTGTTGCAATGGTAACCATGGGGTTGGGTTGCCATGGCAACCACGGGGTTTGGTTGCTATGGTAACCATGGCGTTCTGTTGCCATGGTAACCATGGGGTTGGGTTGCCATGGCAACTATGGGGTTCTGTTGCCATGGTAACCATGGGGTAGTGTATCCATGGCAACCATGGCGTTTAGTTGCCATGGCAACTATGATGTTCTGTTGCCATGGTAACCATGGGGTAGTGTCGCCATGGCAACCACGGGGTTGTGTTGCCATGGGAACCATGGGGTTGTGTTGCCATGGTAACCAAGGGGTTGAGTTGCCATGGCAACCACGGGGTTTGTTTGCTATGGTAACCATGGCGGTCTGTTGCCATGGTAACCATGGGTTTGGGTTGCCATGGCTACCATGCGGTTGTGTTGCCATGGTAACCATGGGGTAGTGTTGCCATGGCAATCACGGGGTTGTGTTGCCATGGTAACCATGTCGTTTACTTGCCATGGTACTATGTGGTTCTGTTGCCATGGTAACCATGGCGTAGTGTTGCCATGGCAACCACGGGGTTGTGTTGCCATGGGAACCATGGGGTTTTGTTGCCATGGTAACTATGGGGTTGGGTTCCTTTGGAAACTATGGGGTTTAATTGCCATAGCAACCATGGGGTTGAGATGCCGTGGTAACCATGTAGTTGGGTTGCCGTGGTAACCATGCGGTTTTGTTGCCATGGTAACCATGGGGTTGGGTTGCCGTGGCAACCAGGGGGTTTGGTTGCTATGGTAACCATGGGGTTCTGTTGCCATGGTAACCATGTGGTAGTGTTGCAATGGCAACCATGGGGTTCTGTTGCCATGGTAACAATGGGGTTGGGTTACAATGGTAACCAGGCAGTTCTCTTGGAATGGAAACTATGGGGTTGTGTTGCCATGGTAACGATGGGGTTGTGTTGCCATGGTAACCATGGGGTTGAGATGCCGTGGTAACCACGCAATAGGGTTGCCATGGTAATAATGCGGTTTTGTTGTTGTGGTAACCATGTGGTTGTGTTGCCATGGTAACCATGGGGTTGGGTTGCCATGGTAACCATGGCGTTTATTTGGCATGACAACTATGGGGTTCTGTTGCCATGGTAACCATGGGGAAGTGTTGCCATGGCAACCATGGGGTTGTGTTGCAATTGTAACAATGGGGTTGGGTTGCAATAGTAACCAGGCAGTTCTCTTGGAATGGCAACTGTGGGGTTGTGTTGCCATGGTAACGATGGGGTTGGGTTGCCATGGCAACCACGGGGTTTGGTTGCTATGGTAACCTTGGGGTTCTGTTGCCATGGTAACCATGGTGTTGGGTTGCCATGGTAACCATGGCGTTTAGTTGCCATGGCAACTATGGGGTTCTGTTGCCACGGTAACCATGGGGTAGTGTTGCCATGGAAACCATGGGGTTGTGTTGCCATGGTAACTATGGGGTTGGGTTGCAATGGTTATCAGGCGGTTCTTTTGGAATGGCAAACATGGGGTAGTGTTGCCATGGTAACCACGGGGTAGTGTTGCCAAGGTAACCATGCGGTTGTGTTGCCATGGTAACCATGGGGTTTGGTTACCATGGCAACCATGGGGTTCAGTTGCCATGGTAACAATGTGGTTGGGTTGCAAAGGTAACCAGGCAGTTTTCTTAGAATGGCAACTATGGGGTTGTGTTGCCATGGTAACCATGGGGTAGTGTTGCCATGGCAACCACGGGGTTGTGTTGCCATGGGAACCATGGGGTTGTGTTGCCATGGTAACTATGGTGTTGGGTTGCTATGGTAACCATGCGGTTGTGTTGCCATGGTAACCATTGGGTTGGGTTTCCATGGCAACCACGGGGTTTGGTTGGTATGGCAACCATGGGGTTGGGTTGCCATGGCAACCATGGGGTTTTGTTGCCATGGTAACCATGGCGTTTTGTTGCCAGGGCAACCAAGGGGTTCTGTTGCCATGGCAACCATGGGGTAGTGTTTCCATGGCAACCATGGGGTTGTGTTGCGATGGTAACGATGGGGTTGGGTTGCCATGGTAACTATGGGGTTGGGTTGCTATGGAAACTATGGGGTTTAGTTCCCTTGGCAACCATGGGTTTGAGATGTGTGGTAACCATGAAGTTGGGTTGCCGTGGTAACCATTCGGTTGTGTTGTTGTGGTAACCATGCGGTTGTGTTGCCATGGCAACCACGGGGTTTGGTTGTTAT
Organism: Netta rufina; assembly: GCF_964035555.1. Classification (NCBI taxonomy): domain Eukaryota; kingdom Metazoa; phylum Chordata; class Aves; order Anseriformes; family Anatidae; genus Netta; species Netta rufina. Next base: position 822,457 of record NW_028168888.1, on the reverse strand, counting down.
GGTAACCATGGGGTTCTGTTGCCATGGTAACCATGGGGTAGTGTTGCAATGGCAACCACGGGGTTCTGTTGCCATGGTAACAATGGGGTTGGGTTACAATGGTAACCAGGCAGTTCTCTTGGAATGGCAACTATTGGGTTGTGTTGCCATGGTAACGATGGCGTTGTGTTGCCATGGCAACTACGGGGTTCTGTTGCCATGGGAACCACGGGGTTGTGTTGCCATGGTAACTATGGCGTTGGGTTTCTATGGTAACCATGCGGTTGTGTTGCCATGGTAACAATTGGGTTGGGTTGCCATGGCAACCATGGGGTTCTGTTGCCATGCTAACCATGGCGTTTTGTTGCCATGGCAACTATGGGGTTCTGTTGCCATGGCAACCATGGGGTAGTGTTTCCATGGCAACCATGGGGTTGTGTTGACATGGTAACGATGGGGTTGGGTTGCCATGGCAACCACGGGGTTGTGTTGCCATGGGAACCATGGGGTTGTGTTGCCATGGTAACCATGGGGTTGGATTGCCATGGCAACCACGGGGTTTGGTTGCTATGGTAACCATGGCGTTCTGTTTCCATGGTAACTATGGGGTTGCGTTGCCTTGGCAACCATGGGGTTGTGTTGCCATGGTAACTATGGGGTTGGGTTGCAATGGTTATCAGGCGGTTCTTTAAGAATGGCAGCCATGGGGTACTGTTGCCATGGTAACCATGCTGTTGTGCTGCCATGGTAACCATTCGGTTGTGTTGCCATGGTAACCATGGGGTTGTGTTGCCATGGTAACTATGCGGTTGGATTGCTATGGAAACTATGGGGTTTAGTTACCATGGCAACCATGGGGTTGAGATGCCGTGGGAACCATGCGGTTGGGTTGCCGTGGTAACCTTGCGGTTGTGTTGTTGTCGTAACCATGTCGTTGTGTTGCCATGGTAAACATGGGGTTGGGTTGCCATGGTAACCATGGCGTTTATTTGCCATGGCAACTATGGGGTTCTGTTGCCATGGTAACCATGGGGTAGTGTTGCCATGGCAACTATGGGGTTGTGTTGCCATGGTAACCATGGGGATGGGTTGCCATGGCAACCACGGGGTTTGGTTGCTATGGTAACAATGGCGTTCTGTGTCCATGGTAACCATGGGGTTGGGTTGCCATGGTAACCATGGCGTTTAGTTGCCATGACAACTATGGGGTTCTGTTGCCATGGTAACCATGGGGAAGTGTTGCCATGGCAACCATGGGGTCGTGTTGCCATGGTAACAATGGGGTTGGGTTGCAATAGTAACCAGGCAGTTCTCTTGGAATGGCAACCATGGGGTTGTGTTGCCATGGCAACCATGGGGTTGGGTTGCTATGGCAACCACGGGGTTGTGTTGCCATGGGAACCACGGGGTTGTGTTGCCATGGTAACTATGGTGTTGGGTTGCAATGGTTTTCAGGCCGTTCTTTAAGAATGGCAACCACGGGGAAGTGTTGCTATGGTAACCATGCGGTTGTGTTGCCATGGTAACCATGGGGTTGTGTTGACATGGTAACTATGGGGTTGGGTTGCCATGGAAACTATGGGGTTTAGTTGCCATGGCAACCATGGGGTTGAGATGCCGTGGGAACCATGCGGTTGGGTTGCCGTGGTAACCATGCGGTTTTGTTGTTGTGGTAACCATGCGGTTGTTATGCCATGGTAACTATGGGGTTGGGTTTCCGTGGCAACCACGGGGTTTGGTTGCTATGGTAACCATGGGTTTCTGTTGCCATGGTAACCATGGGGTTGGGTTGCCATAGCAACCATGGGGTTGTGTTGCCATGGTAACCATGGCGTTTAGTTGCCATGGCAACTATGGGGTAGTGTTGCCATGGCAACCATTGGGTTGTGTTGCCATGGTAACCATGGGGTTGGGTTGCCATGGCAACCACGGGGTTGTGTTGCCATGGTAACCATGGGGTTGAGATGCCGTGGTAACCATGCAATAGGGTTGCCGTGGTAATAATGCGGTTTTGTTGTTGTGGTAACCATGTGGTTGTGTTGCCATGGTAACCATGCAGTTGGGTTGCCATGGTAACCGTGGCGTTTAGTTGCTATGACAACTATGGGGTTCTGTTGCCATGGTAACCATGGGGAAGTGTTGCCAAGGTAACCATGGGGTTGTGTTTCCATGGTAATAATGGGGTTGGGTTGCGATAGTAACCAGGCATTTCTCTTGGAATGGCAACCATGCGGTTGTGTTGCCATGGTAACTATGGGGTTGGGTTGCCATGGAAACCACAGGGTTGTGTTGCCATGGGAACCATGGGGTTGTGTTGCCATGGTAACCATGGGGCAGTGTTGCCATGGCAACCACGGGGTTGTGTTGCCATGGTAACCATGGCGTTTAGTTGCCATGGCAACTATGGGGTTCTGTTGCCATGGTAACCATGGGGTAGTGTTGCCATGGCAACCACGGGGTTGTGTTGCCATGGGAACGATGGGGTTGTGTTGCCATGGTAACCATGGGGTTGGGTTGCCATGGCAACCACGGGGTTTGGTTGCTATGGTAACCATGGGGTAGTGTATCCATGGCAACCATGGCGTTTAGTTGCCATGGCAACTATGGTGTTCTGTTGCCATGGTAACCATGGGGTAGTGTCGCCATGGCAACCACGGGGTTGTGTTGCCATGGGAACCATGGGGTTGTGTTGCCATGGTAACCAAGGGGTTGGGTTGCCATGGCAACCACGGGGTTTGGTTGCTATGGTAACCATGGCGGTCTGTTGCCATGGTAACCATGGGTATGGGTTGCCATGGCAACTATGGAGTTCTGTTGCCATGGTAACCATGGGGTAGTGTTGCCATGGCAACCATGTGTTTGTGTTGCCATGGTAACTATGGTGTTGGGTTGCCATGGCAACCACGGGGTTGTGTTGCCATTGGAACCATGGGGTTGTGTTGCCATGGGAACCATGGGGTAGTGTTGCCATGGCAACCACGGGGTTGTGTTGCCATGGTCAGCATGGCGTTTAGTTGCCATGGCAACTATGGGGTTCTGTTGCCATGGTAACCATGGGGTAGTGTTGCCATGGCAACCATGCGGTTGTTTTGCCATGGTAACTATGGGGTTGGGTTGCCATGGTAACCACGGGGTTTTGTTGCGATGGGAACCATGGGGTTGTGTTTCCATGGTAACCATGGGGTAGTGTTGCCATGGCAACCACGGGGTTGTGTTGCCATGGTAACCATGGCGTTTAGTTGCCATGGCAACTATGGGGTTCTGTTGCCATGGGAACCATGGGGTTGTGTTGCCATGGTAACCATGGGGTTGGGTTGCCATAGCAACCATGGGGTTGTGTTGCCATGGTAACCATGGGGTTGGGTTGCCATGGTAACCGTGGCGTTTAGTTGCTATTACAACTATGGAGTTCTGTTGCCATGGTAACCATGGGGAAGGTTTGCCAAGGTAACCATGGGGTTGTGTTGCCATGGTAACAATGGGGTTGTGTTGCAATAGTAACCAGGCAGTTCTCTTGGAATGGCAACCATGGGGTTGTGTTGCCATGGTAACGATGGTGTTGCGTGTCCATGGCAACCACGGGGTTTGGTTGCTATGGTAACCATGGGGTACAGTTGCCATGGCAACCATGCGGTTGTGTTGCCATGGTAACTATAGTGTTGGGTTGCCATGGAAACCACAGGGTTGTGTTGCCATGGGAACCATGGGGTTTTGTTGCCATGGTAACCATGCGGCAGTGTTGCCATGGTAACTATAGTGTTGGGTTGCCATGGAAACCACAGGGTTGTGTTGCCATGGGAACCATGGGGTTGTGTTGCCATGGTAACCATGCGGCAGTGTTGCCATGGCAACCACGGGGTTATGTTGCCATGGTAACCATGGCGTTTAGTTGCCATGGCAACTATGGGGTTCTGTTGCCATGGTAACCATGGGGTAGTGCTGCCATGGCAACCATGGGGTTGTGTTGCCATGGCTACTATGGGGTTCTGTTGCCATGGTAACCATGGGGTAGTGTTGCCATGGCAACCATGGCGTTTAGTTGCCATGGCAACTATGGGGTTCTGTTCCCATGGTAACCATGGGGTAGTGTCGCCATGGCAACCACGGGGTTGTGTTGCCATGGGAACCATGGGGTAGTGTTTCCATGGTAATCATGGGGTTGGGTTGCCATGGCAACCACGGGGTTTGTTTGCTATGGTAACCATGGCGTTCTGTTGCCATGGTAACCATGGGGTTGGGTTGCCATGGCAACTATGGGGTTCTGTTGCCATGGTAACCATGGGGTAGTGTTGCCATGGCAACCATGTGTTTGTGTTCCCATGGTAACTATGGGGTTGGGTTGCCATGGCAACCACGGGGTTGTGTTGCCATGGGAACCATGGGGTTGTGTTGCCATGGTAACCATGGGGTAGTGTTGCCATGGCAACCACGGGGTTGTGTTGCCATGGTAACCATGGCGTTTAGTTGCCATGGCAACTATGGGGTTCTGTTGCCATGGGAACCATGGGGTTGTGTTGCCATGGTAACCATGGGGTTGGGTTGGCATGGCAACCATGGGGTTGTGTTGCCATGGTAACTATGGGGTTGGGTTGCAATGGTTATCAGGCGGTTCTTTAGGAATGGCAACCATGGGGTAGTGTTGCCATGGTAACCATGCGGTTGTGTTGCCATGGCAACCACGGGGTTGTGTTGCCATGGTAACCATGGCGTTTAGGTGCCATGGCAACTATGGGGTTCTGTTGCCATGGTAACCATGGGGTAGTGTTGCCATGGCAACCACGGGGTTGTGTTGCCATGGGAACCATTGGGTTGTGTTGCCATGGTAACCATGGGGTTGGGTTGCCATGGCAACCACGGGGTTTGATTGCTATGGTAACCATGGGTTTTTGTTGCCATGGTAACCATGGGGTTGGGTTGCCATGGCAACTATGGGGTTCTGTTGCCATGGTAACCATGGGCTAGTGTTGCCATGGCAACCATGGCGTTTAGTTGCCATGGCAACTATGGGGTTCTGTTGCCATCGTAACCATGGGGTAGCGTTGCCATGGCAACCACGGGGTTGTGTTGCCATGGGAACCATGGGGTTGTGTTGCCATGGTAACCATGGGGTTGGGTTGCCATGGCAACGACGGGGTTTGGTTGCTATGGTAAGCAAGGCGTTCTGTTGCCATGGTAGCCATGGGGTTGGGTTGCCATGGCAACTGTGGGGTTCTGTTGCCATGGTAACCATGGGGTAGTGTTGCCATGGCAACCATGGCGTTGTGTTGCCATGGTAACTATGGGGTTGGGTTGCAATGGTTATCAGGCGGTTCTTTAAGAATGGCAACCATGGGGTAGTGTTGCCATGGTAACCATGCGGTTGTGTTGCCATGGCAACAACGGGGTTGTGTTGCCATGGTAACCATGGCGTTTAGTTGCCATGGCAACTATGGGGTTCTGTTGCCATGGTAACCATGTGGTAGTATTGCCATGGCAACCACGGGGTTCTGTTGCCATGGGAACCATGGGGTTGTGTTGCCATGGTAACCATGGGGTTGGGTTGCCATGGCAACCACGGGGTTTGGTTGCTATGATAACCATGGGTTTCTGTTGCCATGGTAACCATGGGGTTGGGTTGCCATGGCAACTATGGGGTTCTGTTGCCATGGTAACCATGGGGTAGTGTTGCCATGGCAACCATGGCGTTTAGGTGCTATGGCAACTATGGGGTTCTGTTGCCATCGTAACCATGTGGTAGTGTTGCCATGGCAACCACGGGGTTGTGTTGCCATGGGAACCATGGGGTTGTGTTGCCATGGTAACCATGGGGTTGGGTTGCCATGGCAACTATGGGGTTCTGTTGCCATGGTAACCATGGGGTAGTGTTGCCATGGCAACCATGGCGTTTAGGTGCTATGGCAATGATGGGGTTCTGTTGCCATCGTAACCATGGGGTAGTGTTGCCATGGCAACCACGGGGTTGTGTTGCCATGGTAACGATGGGGTTGTGTTGCCATGGTAACTATGGGGTTGGGTTGCCATGGCAACTATGGGGTTCTGCTGCCATGGTAACCATGGGGTTGTGTTGCCATGGTAACGATGGGGTTGTGTTGCCATGGTAACCATGGCGTTTTGTTGCCATGGCAACTATGGGGTTCTCTTGCCATGGTAACCATGGGGTTGTGTTGCCATGGTAACGATGGGGTTGTGTTGCCATGGTAACTATGGGGTTGGGTTGCTATGGAAACTATGGGGTTTATTTGCCATGGCAACCATGGGGTTGAGATGCCGTGGTAACCATGCAGTTGGGTTGCCGTGGTAACCATGCTGTTGTGTTGTTGTGCTAACCATGCTGTTGTGTTGCCATGGTAACCATGGGGTAGTGTTTCCATGGCAACCACGGGGTTTGGTTGCTATGGTAACCATGGGGTTCTGTGTCCATGGTAACCATGGGGTTGGGTTGCCATGGCAACCATGGCGTTTAGTTGCCATGGCAACCACGGGGTTTGGTTGCTATGGTAACCATGGGGTTCTGTGTCCATGGCAACCACGGGGTTTGGTTGCCATGGTAACCATGGGGTTGGGTTGCCATGGCAACCATGGGGTTGGGTTGCCATGGTAACCATGGCGTTTAGTTGCCATGGCAACTATGGGGTTCTGTTGCCATGGTAACCATGGGGTTGGGTTGCCATGGCAACCATGGGGTTGTGTTGCCATGGGAACCATGGGGTTGGGTTGCCATGGCATCCACGGGGTTGTGTTGCCATGGCAACCACGGGGTTTGGTTGCCATGGCAACCATGGGGTTCTGTGTCCATGGTAACCATGGGGTTGTGTTGCCATGGTAACCATGGCGTTTAGTTGCCATGGCAACTATGGGGTTCTGTTGACATGGTAACCATGGGGTTGTGTTGCCATGGCAACCATGGGGTTGTGTTGCCATGGGAACCATGGGGTTGGGTTGCCATGGCAACCATGGGGTTGGGTTGTCATGGCAACCATGGGGTTGGGTTGCCATGGCAACCATGGGGTTGTGTTGCCATGGTAACCATGGCGTTTAGTTGCCATGGAAACCACGGGGTTTGGTTGCCATGGTAACCATGGGGTTGGGTTGCCATGGCAACCATGGGGTTCGGTTCCCATGGTAACCACGGGGTTGGGTTGCCATGGCAACCACGGGGTTTGGTTGCCATGGCAACCATGGAGTTCTGTGTCCATGGTAACCATGGGGTTGTGTTGCCATGGTAACCATGGCGTTTTGTTGCCATGGCAACTATGGGGTTCTGATGCCATGGCAACCATGGGGTAGTGTTTCCATGGCAACCACGGGGTTTGGTTGCCATGGTAACCATGGGGTTGGGTTGCCATGGCAACCATGGGGTTGGGTTGCCATGGCAACCATGGGGTTGTGTTGCCATGGTAACCATGGGGTTGGGTTGCCATGGCAACCATGGGGTTGTGTTGCCATGGTAACCATGGCGTTTAGTTGCCATGGCAACCATGGGGTTGTGTTGCCATGGTAACCATGGGGTTGGGTTGCCCTGGCAACCATGGGGTTGTGTTGCCATGGGAACCATGGGGTTGGGTTGCCATGGCAACCATGGTGTTGGGTTGCCATGGCAACCATGGGGTTGGGTTGCCATGGTAACCATGGCGTTTAATTGCCATGGCAACTATTGGGTTCTGTTGCCATGGTAACCATGGGGTTGGGTTGCCATGGCAACCATGGGGTTGTGTTGCCATGGGAACCATGGGGTTGGGTTGCCATGGCATCCACGGGGTTGGGTTGCCATGGCAACCACGGGGTTTGATTGCCATGGCAACCATGGGGTTCTGTGTCCATGGTAACCATGGGGTTGTGTTGCCATGGTAACCATGACGTTTTGTTGCCATGGTAACCATGGCGTTTTGTTGCCATGGCAACCATGGGGTAGTGTTTCCATGTCAACCACGGGGTTTGATTGCCATGGTAACCATGGGGTTGGGTTGCCATGGCAACCATGGGGTTGTGTTGCCATGGTAACCATGGGGTTGGGTTGCCATGGCAACCATGGGGTTGTGTTGCCATGGTAACCATGGGGTTGGGTTGCCATGGCATCCACGGGGTTGGGTTGCCATGGCAACCACGGGGTTTGGTTGCCATGGCAACCATGGTGTTCTGTGTCCATGGTAACCATGGGGTTGTGTTGCCATGGTAACCATGGCGTTTTGTTGCCATGGCAACTATGGGGTTCTGTTGCCATGGCAACCATGGGGAAGTGTTTCCATGGCAACCATGGGGTAGTGTTGCCATGGTAACGATGGGGTTGGGTTCCCATGGTAACCACGGGGTTGGGTTGCCATGGTAAGCATGGGGTTGTGTTGCCATGGTAACGATGGGGTTGTGTTGCCATGGTAACTATGGGGTTGGGTTGCTATGGAAACTATGGGGTTTAGTTGCCATGGCAACCATGGGGTTGAGATGCCGTGGTAACCATGCAGTTGGGTTGCCGTGGTAACTATGCGGTTGTGTTGTTGTGCTAACCATGCTGTTGTGTTGCCATGGTAACCATGGGGTAGTGTTGCCATGGTAACCATGGCGTTTTGTTGCCATGGCAACCATGGGGTTCTGTTGCCATGGTAACCATGGGGTTGGGTTGCCATGGTAACCATGGCGTTTAGTTGCCATGGCAACCACGGGGTTTGGTTGCTATGGTAACCATGGGGTTCTTTGTCCATGGCAACCACGGGGTTTGGTTGCCATGGTACCAAGGGGTTGGGTTGCCATGGCAACCATGGGGTTGGGTTCCCATGGTAACCATGGGGTTGGGTTGCCATGGCAACCATGGGGTTGGGTTGCCATGGCAACCACGGGGTTTGGCTGCCATGGCAACCATGGGGTTCTGTGTCCATGGTAACCATGGGGTTGTGTTGCCATGGTAACCATGGCGTTTAGTTGCCATGGCAACAATGGGGTTCTGTTGCCATGGTAACCATGGGGTTGGGTTGCCATGGCAACAATGGGGTTGTGTTGCCATGGGAACCATGGGGTTGGGTTGCCATGGCAACCATGGGGTTGGGTTGCCATGGCAACCATGGGGTTGGGTTGCCATGGTAATCATGGCGTTTAGTTGCCATGGCAACCACGGGGTTTGGTTGCCATGGTAACCATGGGGTTGGGTTTCCATGGCAACCATGGGGTTGGGTTCCCATGGTAACCACGGGGTTGGGTTGCCATGGCAACCACGGGGTTTGGTTGCCATGGCAACTATGGGGTTCTGTGTCCATGGTAACCATGGGGTTGTGTTGCCATGGTAACCATGGCGTTTTGTTGCCATGGCAACTATGGGGTTCTGATGCCATGGCAACCATGGGGTAGTGTTTCCATGGCAACCACGGGGTTTGGTTGCCATGGTAACCATGGGGTTGGGTTGCCATGGCAACCATGGGGTTGGGTAGCCATGGCAACCATGGGGTTGTGTTGCCATGGTAACCATGGGGTTGGGTTGCCATGGCAACCATGGGGTTGTGTTGCCATGGTAACCATGGCGTTTAGTTGCCATGGCAACTATGGGGTTCTGTTGCCATGGGAACCATGGGGTTGGGTTGCCATGGCAACCATGGGGTTGTGTTGCCATGGGAACCATGGGGTTGGGTTGCCATGGCATCCACGGGGTTGGGTTGCCATGGCAACCATGGGGTTGGGTTGCCATGGCAACCATGGAGTTGTGTTGACATGGTAACCATGGCGTTTAGTTGCCATGGCAACTATGGGGTTCTGTTGCCATGGTAACCATGGGGTTGGGTTGCCATGGCAACCATGGGGTTGTGTTGCCATGGGAACCATGGGGTTGGGTTGCTATGGTAACTATGGGGTTGGGTTGCCATGGCAATCATGGGGTTGTGTTGCCATGGTAACCATGGCTTTTAGTTGCCATGGCAACTATGGGGTTCTCTTGCCATGGTAACCATGGGGTTGTGTTGCCATGGTAACGATGGGGTTGTGTTGCCATGGTAACTATGGGGTTGGGTTGCTATGGAAACTATGGGGTTTATTTGCCATGGCAACCATGGGGTTGAGATGCCGTGGTAACCATGCAGTTGGGTTGCCGTGGTAACCATGCTGTTGTGTTGTTGTGCTAACCATGCTGTTGTGTTGCCATGGTAACCATGGGGTAGTGTTTCCATGGCAACCACGGGGTTTGGTTGCTATGGTAACCATGGGGTTCTGTGTCCATGGTAACCATGGGGTTGGGTTGCCATGGCAACCATGGCGTTTAGTTGCCATGGCAACCACGGGGTTTGGTTGCTATGGTAACCATGGGGTTCTGTGTCCATGGCAACCACGGGGTTTGGTTGCCATGGTAACCATGGGGTTGGGTTGCCATGGCAACCATGGGGTTGGGTTGCCATGGCAACCATGGGGTTGGGTTCCCATGGTAACCATGGGGTTGGGTTACCATGGCAACCATGGGGTTGTGTTGCCATGGTAACCATGGCGTTTAGTTGCCATGGCAACTATGGGGTTCTGTTGCCATGGTAACCATGGGGTTGGGTTGCCATGGCAACCATGGGGTTGTGTTGCCATGGGAACCATGGGGTTGGGTTGCCATGGCATCCACGGGGTTGTGTTGCCATGGCAACCACGGGGTTTGGCTGCCATGGCAACCATGGGGTTCTGTGTCCATGGTAACCATGGGGTTGTGTTGCCATGGTAACCATGGCGTTTAGTTGCCATGGCAACTATGGGGTTCTGTTGCCATGGTAACCATGGGGTTGGGTTGCCATGGCAACCATGGGGTTGTGTTGCCATGGGAACCATGGGGTTGGGTTGCCATGGCAACCATGGGGTTGGGTTGTCATGGCAACCATGGGGTTGGGTTGCCATGGCAACCATGGGGTTGTGTTGCCATGGTAACCATGGCATTTAGTTGCCATGGAAACCACGGGGTTTGGTTGCCATGGTAACCATGGGGTTGGGTTGCCATGGCAACCATGGGGTTCGGTTCCCATGGTAACCACGGGGTTGGGTTGCCATGGCAACCACGGGGTTTGTTTGCCATGGCAACCATGGAGTTCTGTGTCCATGGTAACCATGGGGTTGTGTTGCCATGGTAACCATGGCGTTTTGTTGCCATGGCAACGATGGGGTTCTGATGCCATGGCAACCATGGGGTAGTGTTTCCATGGCAACCACGGGGTTTGGTTGCCATGGTAACCATGGGTTTGGGTTGCCATGGCAACCATGGGGTTGGGTTGCCATGGCAACCATGGGGTTGTGTTGCCATGGTAACCATGGGGTTGGGTTGCCATGGCAACAATGGGGTTGTGTTGCCATGGTAACCATGGCGTTTAGTTGCCATGGCAACTATGGGGTTCTGTTGCCATGGTAACCATGGGGTTGGGTTGCCCTGGCAACCATGGGGTTGTGTCCATGGGAACCATGGGGTTGGGTTTCCATGGCATCCACGGGGTTGGGTTGCCATGGCAACCACGGGGTTTGGTTGCCATGGCAACCATGGGGTTGTGTTGCCATGGTAACCATGGCGTTTAGTTGCCATGGCAACTATGGGGTTCTGTTGCCATGGTAACCATGGGGTTGGGTTGCCATGGCAACCATGGGGTTGTGTTGCCATGGGAACCATGGGGTTGGGTTGCCATGGCAACCATGGGGTTGGGTTGCCATGGCAACCATGGGGTTGGGTTGCCATGGTAACCATGGCGTTTAATTGCCATGGCAACTATTGGGTTCTGTTGCCATGGTAACCATGGGGTTGGGTTGCCATGGCAACCATGGGGTTGCGTTGCCATGGGAACCATGGGGTTGGGTTGCCATGGCATCCACGGGGTTGGGTTGCCATGGCAACCACGGGGTTTGATTTCCATGGCAACCATGGCGTTCTGTGTCCATGGTAACCATGGGGTTGTGTTGCCATGGTAACCATGACGTTTTGTTGCCATGGTAACCATGGCGTTTTGTTGCCATGGCAACCATGGGGTAATGTTTCCATGTCAACCACTGGGTTTGATTGCCATGGTAACCATGGGGTTGGGTTGCCATGGCAACCATGGGGTTGTGTTGCCATGGTAACCATGGGGTTGGGTTGCCATGGCAACCATGGGGTTGTGTTGCCATGGTAACCATGGGGTTGTGTTGCCATGGCATCCACGGGGTTGGGTTGCCATGGCAACCACGGGGTTTGGTTGCCATGGCAACCATGGGGTTCTGTGTCCATGGTAACCATGAGGTTGTGTTGCCATGGTAACCATGGCGTTTTGTTGCCATGGCAACTATGGGGTTCTGTTGCCATGGCAACCATGGGGAAGTGTTTCCATGGCAACCATGGGGTAGTGTTGCCATGGTAACGATGGGGTTGGGTTGCCATGGCAACCACGGGGTTGTGTCCTCATGGGAACCATGGGGTTGTGTTGCCATGGTAACCATGGTGTTGGGTTGCCATGGCAACCATGGGGTTGTGTTGCCATGGTAACCATGGCGTTTAGTTGCCATGGCAACTATGGGGTTCTGTTGCCATGGTAACCATGGGGTTGGGTTGCCATGGCAACCATGGGGTTGTGTTGCCATGGGAACCATGGGGTTGGGTTGCCATGGCATCCACGGGGTTGGGTTGCCATGGCAACCACGGGGTTTGGTTGCCATGGCAACCATGGGGTTCTGTGTCCATGGTAACCATGGGGTTGTGTTGCCATGGCAACCATGGGGTAGTGTTTCCATGGCAACCATGCGGTTGTGTTGACATGGTAACCATGGGGTTGGGTTGCCATGGCAACCACGGGGTTTGGTTGCTATGGTAACCATGGGGTTGTGTTGCCATGGCAACCATGGGGTTGTGTTGCCATGGTAACCATGGCGTTGGGTTGCCATGTAAACCATGGGGTTCTGTTGCCATGGTAACCACGGCGTTTAGTTGCCATGGCAACCACGGTGTTTGGTTGCTATGGTAACCATGGGGTTGGGTTGCCATGGCAACCATGGGGTTCTGTGTCCATGGTAACCATGGGGTTGTGTTGCCATGGTAAACATGGCGTTTTGTTGCCATGGCAACTATGGGTTTCTGTTGCCATGGCAACCATGGGGTAGTGTTTCCATGGCAACCACGGGGTTTGGTTGCCATGGTAACCATGGGGTTGGGTTGCCATGGAAACCATGGGGTTGTGTTGCCATGGGAACCATGGGGTTGGGTTGCCATGGCAACCATGGGGTTGGGTTGCCATGGCAACCATGGGGTTGGGTTGCCATGGTAACCATGGCGTTTAGTTGCCATGGCAACCACGGGGTTTGGTTGCCATGGTAACCATGGGGTTGGGTTGCCATGGCAACCATGGGGTTGTGTTGCCATGGCAACCATGGGGTTGGGTTGCCATGGCATCCACGGGGTTGGGTTGCCATGGCAACCACGGGGTTTGGTTGCCATGGTAACCATGGGGTTGGGTTGCCATGGCAGCCATGGGGTTGGGTTGCCATGGCAACCATGGGGTTGGGTTCCCATGGTAACCATGGGGTTGGGTTGCCATGGCAACCATGGGGTTGTGTTGCCATGGTAACCATGGCGTTTAGTTTCCATGGCAACTATGGGGTTCTGTTGCTATGGTAACCATGGGGTTGGGTTGCCATGGCAACCATGGGGTTGTGTTGCCATGGGAACCATGGGGTTGGGTTGCCATGGTAACCATGGCGTTTAGTTTCCATGGCAACTATGGGGTTCTGTTGCCATGGGAACCATGGGGTTGGGTTGCCATGGCAACCATGGGGTTGTGTTGCCATGGGAACCATGGGGTTGGGTTGCCATGGCATCCACGGGGTTGGGTTGCCATGGCAACCATGGGGTTGGGTTGCCATGGCAACCATGGTGTTGTGTTGACATGGTAACCATGGCGTTTAGTTGCCATGGCAACTATGGGGTTCTGTTGCCATGGTAACCATGGGGTTGGGTTGCCATGGCAACCATGGGGTTGTGTTGCCATGGGAACCATGGGGTTGGGTTGCTATGGTAACTATGGGGTTTATTTGCCATGGCAACCATGGGGTTGAGATGCCGTGGTAACCATGCAGTTGGGTTGCCGTGGTAACCATGCTGTTGTGTTGTTGTGCTAACCATGCTGTTGTGTTGCCATGGTAACCATGGGGTAGTGTTTCCATGGCAACCACGGGGTTTGGTTGCTATGGTAACCATGGGGTTCTGTGTCCATGGTAACCATGGGGTTGGGTTGCCATGGCAACCATGGCGTTTAGTTGCCATGGCAACCACGGGGTTTGGTTGCTATGGTAACCATGGGGTTCTGTGTCCATGGCAACCACGGGGTTTGGTTGCCATGGTAACCATGGGGTTGGGTTGCCATGGCAACCATGGGGTTGGGTTGCCATGGCAACCATGGGGTTGGGTTCCCATGGTAACCATGGGGTTGGGTTACCATGGCAACCATGGGGTTGTGTTGCCATGGTAACCATGGCGTTTAGTTGCCATGGCAACTATGGGGTTCTGTTGCCATGGTAACCATGGGGTTGGGTTGCCATTGCAACCATGGGGTTGTGTTGCCATGGGAACCATGGGGTTGGGTTGCCATGGCATCCACGGGGTTGTGTTGCCATGGCAACCACGGGGTTTGGCTGCCATGGCAACCATGGGGTTCTGTGTCCATGGTAACCATGGGGTTGTGTTGCCATGGTAACCATGGCGTTTAGTTGCCATGGCAACTATGGGGTTCTGTTGCCATGGTAACCATGGGGTTGGGTTGCCATGGCAACCATGGGGTTGTGTTGCCATGGGAACCATGGGGTTGGGTTGCCATGGCAACCATGGGGTTGGGTTGTCATGGCAACCATGGGGTTGGGTTGCCATGGCAACCATGGGGTTGTGTTGCCATGGTAACCATGGCATTTAGTTGCCATGGAAACCACGGGGTTTGGTTGCCATGGTAACCATGGGGTTGGGTTGCCATGGCAACCATGGGGTTCGGTTCCCATGGTAACCACGGGGTTGGGTTGCCATGGCAACCACGGGGTTTGTTTGCCATGGCAACCATGGAGTTCTGTGTCCATGGTAACCATGGGGTTGTGTTGCCATGGTAACCATGGCGTTTTGTTGCCATGGCAACTATGGGGTTCTGATGCCATGGCAACCATGGGGTAGTGTTTCCATGGCAACCACGGGGTTTGGTTGCCATGGTAACCATGGGGTTGGGTTGCCATGGCAACCATGGGGTTGGGTTGCCATGGCAACCATGGGGTTGTGTTGCCATGGTAACCATGGGGTTGGGTTGCCATGGCAACAATGGGGTTGTGTTGCCATGGTAACCATGGCGTTTAGTTGCCATGGCAACTATGGGGTTCTGTTGCCATGGTAACCATGGGGTTGGGTTGCCCTGGCAACCATGGGGTTGTGTTGCCATGGGAACCATGGGGTTGGGTTTCCATGGCATCCACGGGGTTGGGTTGCCATGGCAACCACGGGGTTTGGTTGCCATGGCAACCATGGGGTTGTGTTGCCATGGTAACCATGGCGTTTAGTTGCCATGGCAACTATGGGGTTCTGTTGCCATGGTAACCATGGGGTTGGGTTGCCATGGCAACCATGGGGTTGTGTTGCCATGGGAACCATGGGGTTGGGTTGCCATGGCAACCATGGGGTTGGGTTGCCATGGCAACCATGGGGTTGGGTTGCCATGGTAACCATGGCGTTTAATTGCCATGGCAACTATTGGGTTCTGTTGCCATGGTAACCATGGGGTTGGGTTGCCATGGCAACCATGGGGTTGTGTTGCCATGGGAACCATGGGGTTGGGTTGCCATGGCATCCACGGGGTTGGGTTGCCATGGCAACCACGGGGTTTGATTTCCATGGCAACCATGGGGTTCTGTGTCCATGGTAACCATGGGGTTGTGTTGCCATGGTAACCATGACGTTTTGTTGCCATGGTAACCATGGCGTTTTGTTGCCATGGCAACCATGGGGTAATGTTTCCATGTCAACCACGGGGTTTGATTGCCATGGTAACCATGGGGTTGGGTTGCCATGGCAACCATGGGGTTGTGTTGCCATGGTAACCATGGGGTTGGGTTGCCATGGCAACCATGGGGTTGTGTTGCCATGGTAACCATGGGGTTGTGTTGCCATGGCATCCACGGGGTTGGGTTGCCATGGCAACCACGGGGTTTGGTTGCCATGGCAACCATGGGGTTCTGTGTCCATGGTAACCATGAGGTTGTGTTGCCATGGTAACCATGGCGTTTTGTTGCCATGGCAACTATGGGGTTCTGTTGCCATGGCAACCATGGGGAAGTGTTTCCATGGCAACCATGGGGTAGTGTTGCCATGGTAACGATGGGGTTGGGTTGCCATGGCAACCACGGGGTTGTGTCCTCATGGGAACCATGGGGTTGTGTTGCCATGGTAACCATGGTGTTGGGTTGCCATGGCAACCATGGGGTTGTGTTGCCATGGTAACCATGGCGTTTAGTTGCCATGGCAACTATGGGGTTCTGTTGCCATGGGAACCATGGGGTTGGGTTGCCATGGCAACCATGGGGTTGTGTTGCCATGGGAACCATGGGGTTGGGTTGCCATGGCATCCACGGGGTTGGGTTGCCATGGCAACCACGGGGTTTGGTTGCCATGGCAACCATGGGGTTCTGTGTCCATGGTAACCATGGGGTTGTGTTGCCATGGCAACCATGGGGTAGTGTTTCCATGGCAACCATGCGGTTGTGTTGACATGGTAACCATGGGGTTGGGTTGCCATGGCAACCACGGGGTTTGGTTGCTATGGTAACCATGGGGTTGTGTTGCCATGGCAACCATGGGGTTGTGTTGCCATGGTAACCATGGCGTTGGGTTGCCATGTAAACCATGGGGTTCTGTTGCCATGGTAACCACGGCGTTTAGTTGCCATGGCAACCACGGTGTTTGGTTGCTATGGTAACCATGGGGTTGGGTTGCCATGGCAACCATGGGGTTCTGTGTTCATGGTAACCATGGGGTTGTGTTGCCATGGTAAACATGGCGTTTTGTTGCCATGGCAACTATGGGTTTCTGTTGCCATGGCAACCATGGGGTAGTGTTTCCATGGCAACCACGGGGTTTGGTTGCCATGGTAACCATGGGGTTGGGTTGCCATGGCAACCATGGGGTTGTGTTGCCATGGTAACCATGGCGTTTAGTTGCCATGGCAACTATGGGGTTCTGTTGCCATGGTAACCATGGGGTTGGGTTGCCATGGCAACCATGGGGTTGTGTTGCCATGGGAACCATGGGGTTGGGTTGCCATGGCATCCACGGGGTTGGGTTGCCATGGCAACCACGGGGTTTGGTTGCCATGGCAACCATGGGGTTGTGTTGCCATGGTAACCATGGCGTTTAGTTGCCATGGCAACTATGGGGTTCTGTTGCCATGGTAACCATGGGGTTGGGTTGCCATGGGAACCATGGGGTTGGGTTGCCATGGCAACCATGGGGTTGGGTTGCCATGGCAACCATGGGGTTGTGTTGCCATGGTAACCATGGCGTTTAGTTGCCATGGCAACCACGGGGTTTGGTTGCCATGGTAACCATGGGGTTGGGTTGCCATGGCAACTATTGGGTTGGGTTGCCATGGCATCCACGGGGTTGGGTTGCCATGGCAACCACGGGGTTTGGTTGCCATGGTAACCATGGGGTTGGGTTGCCATGGCAGCCATGGGGTTGGGTTGCCATGGCAACCATGGGGTTGGGTTCCCATGGTAACCATGGGGTTGGGTTGCCATGGCAACCATGGGGTTGTGTTGCCATGGTAACCATGGCGTTTAGTTTCCATGGCAACTATGGGGTTCTGTTGCCATGGTAACCATGGGGTTGGGTTGCCATGGCAACCATGGGGTTGTGTTGCCATGGGAACCGTGGGGTTGGGTTGCCATGGCATCCACGGTGTTGGGTTGCCATGGAAACCACGGGGTTTGGTTGCCATGGCAACCATGGGGTTCTGTGTCCATGGTAACCATGGGGTTGTGTTGCCATGGTAACCATGGCGTTTTGTTGCCATGGCAACTATGGGGTTCTGTTGCCATGGCAACCATGGGGTAGTGTTTCCATGGCAACCACGGGGTTTCGTTGCCATGGTAACCATGGGGTTGGGTTTCCATGGCAACCATGGGGTTGGGTTGCCATGGCAACCATGGGGTTGTGTTGCCATGGTAACCATGGGGTTGGGTTGCCATGGCAACCATGCGGTTGTGTTGCCATGGGAACCATGGGGATGGGTTGCCATGGCATCCACGGGGTTGGGTTGCCATGGCAACCACGGGGTTTGGTTGCCATGGCAACCATGGGGTTGTGTTTCCATGGCAACCACGGGGTTTGGTTGCCATGGTAACCATGGGGTTGGGTTGCCATGGCAACCACGGGGTTTGGTTGCTATGGTAACCATGGGGTTGGGTTGCCATTGCAACCATGGGGTTGTGTTGCCATGGTAACCATGGCGTTTAGTTGCCATGGCAACCACGGGGTTTGGTTGCCATGGTAACCATGGGGTTGGGTTGCCATGGTAACCATGGGGTTGTGTTGCCATGGTAACCATGGTGTTTAGTTGCCATGGCAACTATGGGGTTCTGTTGCCATGGTAACCATGGGGTTGGGTTGCCATGGCAACCATGGGTTTGAGTTGCCATGGGAACCATGGGGTTGGGTTGCCATGGCATCCACGGGCTTGGGTTGCCATGGCAACCACGGGGATTGGTTGCCATGGCAACCATAGGGTTCTGTTGCCATGGCAACCATGGGGTAGTGTTTCCATGGCAACTACGGGGTTTGGTTGCCATGGTAACCATGGGGTTGGGTTGCCATGGCAACCACGGGGTTTGGTTGCTATGGTAACCATGAGGCTGGGTTGCCATGGCAACCATGGGGTTGTGTTGCCATGGTAACCATGGCGTTTAATTGCCATGGCAACCACGGAGTTTGGTTGCCATGGTAACCATGGGGTTGGGTTGCCATGGCAACCATCGGGTTGGGTTGCCATGGCAACCATGGGGTTGTGTTGCCATGGTAACCATGGAGTTGGGTTGCCATGGCAACCATGCGGTTGCGTTCCCATGGTAACCATGGGTTGGGTGGCCATGGCAACCAAGGGGTTGGCTTGCCATGGCAACCACGGGATTGTGTTCTCATGGGAACCATGGGGTTGTGTTGCCATGGTAACCATGGGGTTGGGTTGCCATGGCAACCACGGGGTTTGGTTGCTATGGTAACCATGGGGTTGGGTTGCCATGGCAACCATGGGGTTGTGTTGCAATGGTAACCATGGCGTTTAGTTGCCATGGCAACCACTGGGTTTGGTTGCCATGGTAACCATGGGTTTGGGTTGCCATGGCAACCATGGGGTTGTGTTGCCATGGTAACCATGGCGTTTTGTTGCGATGGCAAATTTGGGGCTCTGTTGCCATGGCAACCATGGGGTAGTGTTTCCATGGCAACCATGGGGTTGTGTTGCCATGGTAACTATGGGGTTGGGTTGCTATGGAAACCATGGGGTTTAGTTGCCTTGGCAGCCATGGGGTTGGGTTGCCATGGCAACCATGGGGTTGTGTTGCCATGGTAACCATGGCGTTTTGTTGCCATCGCAACTATGGGGTTCTGTTGCCATGGCAACCATGGGGTAGTGCTTCCATGGCAACCATGGGGATGTGTTGCCATGGTAACGATGGGGTTGGGTTGCTATGGTAACCATGCGGTTGTGTTGCCATGGTAACGATGGGGTTGGCTTGCCATGGCAACCACGGAATTGTGTTCTCATGGCAACCATGGGGTTGTGTTGCCATGGTAACCATGGGGTTTGGTTGCCATGGCAACCACGGGGTTTGGTTGCTATGGTAACCATGGGGTTGGGTTGCCATGGCAACCATGGGGTTGTGTTGCCATGGTAACCATGGCGTTTAGTTGCCATGGCAACCACGGGGTTTGGTTGCCATGGTAACCATGGGGTTGGGTTGCCATGGCAACCATGGGGTAGTGTTTCCATGGCAACCATGGGGTTGTGTTGCCATTGTAACTATGGGGTTGGGTTGCTATGGAAACTATGGGTTTTATTTGCCTTGGAAACCATGGGGTTGGGTTGCCATGGCAACCATGGGGTTGTGTTGCCATGGTAACCATGGGGTTCTGTTGCCATCGCAACCATGGGGTTGTGCTTCCATGGCAACCATGGGGATTTGTTGCCATGGTAACGATGGGGTTGGGTTGCTATGGTAACCATGCGGTTGTGTTGCCATGGTAACCATGGGGTTGGGTTGCCATGGAAACCACGGGGTTTGGTTGCTATGGTAACCATGGGGTTGGGTTGCCATGGAAACCATGGGGTTGTGTTGCCATGGTAACCATGGCGTTGGTTTGCCATGGCAACCATGGGGTTGTATTGCCATGGTAACCATGGCGTTTAGTTGCCATGGCAACCACGGGGTTTGGTTGCCATGGTAACCATGGGGTTGGATTGCTATGGTAACCATGCGGTTGTGTTGCCATGGTAACCATGGGGTTGGGTTACCATGGCAACCACGGGGTTTGGTTGCTATGGTAACCATGGGGTTGGGTTGCCATGGCAACCATGGGGTTGTGTTGCCATGGTAACCATGGCGTTTAGTTGCCATGGCAACCACGGGGTTTGGTTGCTATGGTAACCATGGGGTTGGGTTGCCATGTCAACCATGGGGTTGGGTTGCCATGGCAACCATGGGGTAGTGTTTCCATGGCAACCATGGGGTTGTGTTGCCATGGTAACTATGGGGTTGGGTTGCTATGGAAACTATGGGGTTTAGTTGCCTTGGCAACCATGGGGTTGGGTTGCCATGGCAACCATGGGGTGGTGTTGCCATGGTAACCATGGCGTTTTGTTGCCATGGCAAATATGGGGTTCTGTTGCCATGGCAACCATGGGGTAGTGCTTCCATGGCAACCATGGGGTTGTGTTGCCATGGTAACTATGGGGTTGTGTTTCCATGGGAACCATGAGGTTGGATTGCCATGGCATCCACGGGGTTGGGTTGCCATGGCAACCACGGGGTTCTGTGTCCATGGTAACCATGGGGTTGTGTTGCCATGGTAACCATGGGGTTTTGTTGCCATGGCAACTATGGGGTTCTGTTGCCATGGCAACCATGGGGTAGTGTTTCCATGGCAACCATGGGGTAGTGTTGCCATGGTAACGATGGGGTTGGCTTGCCATGGCAACCACGGGGTTGTGTTCTCATGGGAACCATGGGGTTGTGTTGCCATGGTAACCATGGGGTTGGGTTGCCATGGCAACCACGGGGTTTGGTTGCTATGGTAACCATGGGGTTGGGTTGCCATGGCAACCATGGGTTGCGTTGCCATGGTAACCATGGCGTTTAGTTGCCATGGCAAACACGGGGTTTGGTTGCCATGGTAACCATGGGGTTGGGTTGCCATGGCAACCATGGGGTTGTGTTGCCATGATAACCATGGCGTTTTGTTGCGATGGCAACTATGGGGTTCCGTTGCCATGGCAACCATGGGGTAGTGTTTTCATGGCAACCATGGGGTTGTGTTGCCATGGTAACTATGGGGTGGGTTGCTATGGAAACTATGGGGTTTAGTTGCCTTGGCAACCATGGGGTTGGGTTGCCATGGCAACCATGGGGTTGTGTTGCCATGGTAACCATGGCGTTTTGTTGCCATGGCAACTATGGGGTTCTGTTGCCATGGCAACCATGGGGTAGTGCTTCCATGGCAACCATGGGGATGTGTTGCCATGGTAACGATGGGGTTGGATTGCTATGGTAACAATGCGGTTGTGTTGCCATGGTAACCATGGGGTTGGGTTGCCATTGCAACCACGGGGTTTGGTTGCCATGGGAACCATGGGGTAGTGTTTCCATGGCAACCACGGGGTTGGTTGCCATGGTAACCATGGGGTTGGGTTGCCATGACAACCATGGGGTTGGGTTGCCATGGCAACCATGGGGTTGTGTTGCCATGGTAAACATGGGGTTGGGTTGCCATGGAAACCTAGGGTAGTGCTTCCATGGCAACCATGGGGATGTGTTGCCTTGGTAACGATGGGGTTGGCTTGCTATGATAACCATGGGGTTGTGTTGCCATGGTAACCATGGCGTTTAGTTGCCATGGCAACTATGGGGTTGTGTTGCCATGGTAACCATGGGGTCGTGTTTCCATGGCAACCATGGGGTTGTGTTGCCATGGGAACCATGGGGTTGGGTTGCCATGGCATCCACGGGGTTGGGTTGCCATGGCAACCACGGGGTTTGGTTGCCATGGCAACCATGGGGTTCTGTGTCCATGGTAACCATGGGGTTGTGTTGCCATGGTAACCATGGCGTTTTGTTGCCATGGCAATTATGGGGTTCTGTTGCCATGGCAACAATGGGGTAGTGTTTCCATGGCAACCGTGGGGTAGTGTTGCCATGGTAACGATGGGGTGGCTTGCCATGGCAACCACGGTGTTGTGTTCTCATGGGAACCATGGGGTTGTGTTTCCATGGCAACCATGGGGTTCAGATGCCATGGTAACAATGCATTTGGGTTGCCATGGCAACCATGGGGTTGTGTTGCCATGGTAACCATGGCGTTTAGTTGCCATGGCAACTATGGGGTTCTGTTGCCATGGTAACCATGGGGTTGGGTTGCCATGGCAACCTTGGGGTTGTGTTGCCATGGGAACCATGGGGTTGGGTTGCCATGGTATCCACGGGGTTGAGTTGCCATGGCAACCACGGGGTTGGGTTGCCATGGCAACCATGGGGTTCTGTGTCCATGGTAACCATGGGGTTGTGTTGCCATGGTAACCATGGCGTTTTGTTGCCATGGCAACTATGGTGTTCTCTTGCCATGGCAACCATGGGGTAGTGTTTCCATGGCAACCACGGGGTTTGGTTGCCATGGTAACCATGGGGTTGGGTTGCCATGGCAACCACGGGGTTTGGTTGCTATGGTAACCATGGGGTTGGGTTGCCATGGCAACCATGGGGTTGTGTTGCCATGGTAACCATGGCGTTTAGTTGCCAGGGCAACCACGGGGTTTGGTTGCCATGGTAACCATGGGGTTGGGTTGCCATGGCAACCATGGTGTTGGGTTGGCATGGCAACCATGGGGTTGTGTTGCCATGGTAACCATGGGGTTGGGTTGCCATGGGAACCATGGGGTTGGGTTGCCACGGCAACCATGGGGTTGGTTTGCCATGGCAATCATGGGGTTGTGTTTCCATGGTAACCATGGCGTTTAGTTGCCATGGCAACCACGAGGTTTGGTTGCCATGGTAACCATGGGGTTGGGTTGCCATGGCAACCATGGTGTTGGGTTCCCATGGTAAACATGGGGTTGGGTTGCCATGGCAACCATTGGGTTGTGTTGCCATGGTAACCATGGCGTTTAGTTGCCATGGCAACTATGCGGTTCTGTTGCCATGGGAACCATGGGGTTGGGTTGCCATGGCAACCATGGGGTTGTGTTGCCATGGGAACCATGGGGTTGTGTTGCCATGGTAACCATGGCGTTTAGTTGCCATGGCAACTATGGGGTTCTGTTGCCATGGTAACCATGGGGTTGGGTTGCCATGACAACCATGGGTTTGTGTTGCCATGGGAACCATGGGGTTGGGTTGCCATGGCATCCACGTGGTTGGGTTGCCATGGCAACCACGGGGTTTGGTTGCCATGGCAACCATGGGGTTCTGTGTCCATGGTAACCATGGGGTTGTGTTGCCATGGTAACCATGGCGTTTTGTTGCCATGGCAACTATGGGGTTCTGTTGCCATGGCAACAATGGGGTAGTGTTTCCATGGCAACCACGGGGTTTGGTTGCCATGGTAACCATGGGGTTGGGTTGCCATGGCAACCATGGGGTTGTGTTGCCATGGTAACCATGGGGTTGGGTTGCCATGGCAACCATGGGGTTGTGTTGCCATGGTAACCATGGCGTTTAGTTGCCATGGCAACTATGGGGATCAGTTGCCATGGTAACCATGGGGTTGGGTTGCCATCGCAACAATGGGGTTGTGTTGCCAAGGGAACCATGGGGTTGGGTTGCCATGGCATCCACGTGGTTGGGTTGCCATGGCAACCACGGGGTTTGGTTGCTATGGCAACCATGGGGTTGTGTTGCCATGGTAACCATGGCGTTTAGTTGCCATGGCAACCATGGGGTTCTGTTGCCATGGTAACCATGGGGTTGGGTTGCCATGGCAACCATGGGGTTGTGTTGCCATGGAAACCATGGGGTTGGGTTGCCATGACAACCATGGGGTTGTGTTGCCATGGCAACCATGGGGTTGGGTTCCCATGGTAACCATGGGGTTGGGTTGCCATGGCAACCATGGGGTTGTGTTGCCATGGTAACCATGGCGTTTAGTTGCCATGGCAACCATGGGGTTGTGTTGCCATGGGAACCATGGGGTTGGGTTGCCATGGCATCCACGGGGTTTGGTTGCCATGGCAACCACGGGGTTTGGTTGCCATTGCAACCATGGGCTTCTGTGTCCATAGTAACCATGGGGTTATGTTGCCATGGTAACCATGGCGTTCTGTTGCCATGGCAACTATGGGGTTCTGATGCCATGGCAACCATGGGGTAGTGTTTCCATGGCAACCACGGGGTTTGGTTGCCATGGTAACCATGGGGTTGGGTTGCCATGGCAACCATGGGGTTGGGTTGCCATGGCAACCATGTGGTTGTGTTGCCATGGTAACCATGGGGTTGGGTTGCCATGGCAACCATGGGGTTGTGTTGCCATGGTAACCATGGCGTTTAGTTGCCATGGCAACTATGGTGTTCTGTTGCCATGGTAACCATGGGGTTGGGTTGCCATGGCAACCATGGGGCTGTGTTGCCATGGGAACCATGGGGTTTGGTTGCCATGGCATCCACGGGGTTGTGTTGCCATGGCAACCACGGGGTTTGGTTGCCATGGCAACCATGGGGTTCTGTGTCCATGGTAACCATGGGGTTGTGTTGCCATGGTAACCATGGCGTTTTGTTGCCATGGCAACTATGGGGTTCTGTTGCCATGGCAACCATGGGGTAGTGTTGCCATGGCAACCATGGGGTTGGGTTGCCATGGCAACCATGGGGTTGTGTTGCCATGGTAACCATGGGGTTTAGTTGCCATAGCAACCACGGGGTTTGGTTGCCATGGTAACCATGGGGTTGGGTTGCCATGGCAACCATGGGGTTGGGTTGCCATGGCAACCATGGGGTTGGGTTGCCATGGGAACCATGGGGTTGGGTTGCCATGGCAACCATGGGGTTGTGTTGCCATGGTAACCATGGCGTTCAGTTGCCATGGCAACTATGGGGTTCTGTTGCCATGGTAACCATGGGGTTGGGTTGCCATGGAAACCATGGGGTTGTGTTGCCATGGGAACCACGGGGTTGGGTTGCCATGGCATCCACGGGGTTGGGTTGCCATGGCAACCACGGGGTTTGGTTGCCATGGCAACCATGGGGTTCTGTGTCCTTGGTAACCATGGGGTTGTGTTGCCATGGTAACCATGGCGTTTTGTTGCCATGGCAACTATGGGGTTCGGTTGCCATGGCAACCATGGGGTAGTGTTTCCATGGCAACCACGGGGTTTGGTTGCCATGGCAACCATGGGGTTGTGTTGCCATGGTAACCATGGCGTTTAGTTGCCATGGCAACTATGGGGTTCTGTTGCCATGGTAACCATGGGGTTGGGTTGCCATGGCAACCATGGGGTTGTGTTGCCATGGTAACCATGGGGTTGGGTTGCCATGGCAACCATGGGGTTGGGTTGCCATGGTAACCATGGCGTTGTGTTGCCATGGTAACCATGGCGTTTAGTTGCCATGGCAACCACGGAGTTTGGTTGCCATGGTAACCACGGGGTTTGGTTGCCATGGTAACCATGGGGTTGGGTTGCCATGGCAACCATGGGGTTGTGTTGCCATGGTAACCATGGGGTTGGGTTGCCATGGCAACCATGGGGTTGTGTTGCCATGGTAACCATGGCGTTTAGTTGCCATGGCAACTATGGGGTTTTGTTGCCATGGTAACATTGGGGTTGGGTTGCCATGGCAACCATGGGGTTGTGTTGCCATGGGAACCATGGGGTTGGGTTGCCATGGCATCCACGGGGTTGGGTTGCCATGGCAACCACGGGGTTTGGTTGCCATGGTAACCATGGGGTTCTGTGTCCATGGTAACCATGGCGTTGTGTTGCCATGGTAACCATGGCGTTTAGTTGCCATGGCAACTATGGGGTTGTGTTGCCATGGCAACCATGGGGTAGTGTTTCCATGGCAACCATGGGGTAGTGTTGCCATGGTAACGATGGGGTTGGGTTGCCATGGCAACCACGGGGTTGTGTTCTCATGGGAACCATGGGGTTGTGTTGCCATGGCAACCATGGGGTTGGGTTGCCATGGCAACCATGGGGTTGTGTGGCCATGGTAACCATGGGGTTGGGTTGCCATGGCAACCATGGGGTTGTGTTGCCATGGTAACCATGTCGTTTAGTTGACATGGCAACTATGGGGTTCTGTTGCCATGGTAACCATGGGGTTGGGTTGCCATGGTAACCATGGGGTTGGGTTGCCATGGGAACCATGGGGTTGGGTTGCCATGGGAACCATGGGGTTGGGTTGCCATGGCAACCATGGGGTTGGGTTGCCATGGCAACCATGGGGTTGGGTTCCCATGGTAACCATGGGGTTGGGTTGCCATGGTAACCATGGCGTTTTGTTGCCATGGCAACTATGGGGTTCTGATGCCATGGCAACCATGGGGTAGTGTTTCCATGGCAACCACGGGGTTTGGTTGCCATGGTAACCATGGGGTTGGGTTGCCATGGCAACCATGGGGTTGGGTTGCCATGGCAACCATGGGGTTGTGTTGCCATGGTAACCTTGGGGTTGGGTTGCCATGGCAACCATGGGGTTGTGTTGCCATGGTAACCATGGCGTTTAGTTGCCATGGCAACTATGGGGTTCTGTTGCCATGGTAACCATGGGGTTGGGTTGCCATGGCAACCATGGGGTTGTGTTGCCATGGGAACCATGGGGTTGGGTTGCCATGGCATCCACGGGGTTGTGTTGCCATGGCAACCACGGGGTTTGGTTTCCATGGCAACCATGGGGTTCTGTGTCCATGGTAACCATGGGGTTGTGTTGCCATGGAAACCATGGGGTTGGGTTGCCATGGCAACCATGGGGTTGGGTTGCCATGGCAACCATGGGGTTGGGTTGCCATGGCAACCATGGGGTTGTGTTGCCATGGTAACCATGGGGTTGGGTTGCCATGGCAACCATGGGGTTGTGTTGCCATGGTAACCATGGCGTTTAGTTGCCATGGCAACTATGGGGTTCTGTTGCCATGGTAACCATGGGGTTGGGTTGCCATGGCAACCATGGGGTTGTGTTGCCATGGGAACCATGGGGTTGGGGTTGCCATGGCATCCACGGGGTTGTGTTGCCATGGCAACCACGGGGTTTGGTTTCCATGGCAACCATGGGGTTCTGTGTCCATGGTAACCATGGGGTTGTGTTGCCATGGCAACCACGGGGTTTGGTTGCCATGGTAACCATGGGGTTGGGTTGCCATGGCAACCATGGGGTTGTGTTGCCATGGGAACCATGGGGTTGGGTTGCCATGGCATCCACGGGGTTGGGTTGCCATGGCAACCACGGGGTTTGGTTGCCATGGTAACCATGGGGTTCTGTGTCCATGGTAACCATGGCGTTGTGTTGCCATGGTAACCATGGCGTTTTATTGCCATGGCAACTATGGGGTTCTGTTGCCATAGTAACCATGGGGTTGGGTTGCCATGGCAACCATGGGGTTGTGTTGCCATGGGAACCATGGGGTTGGGTTGCCATGGCAACCATGGGGTTGTGTGGCCATGGTAACCATGGGGTTGGGTTGCCATGGCAAACATGGGGTTGTGTTGCCATGGTAACCATGGCGTTTAGTTGACATGGCAACTATGGGGTTCTGTTGCCATGGTAACCATGGGGTTGGGTTGCCATGGTAACCATGGTGTTGGGTTGCCATGGTAACCATGGGGTTGGGTTGCCATGGCAACCATGGGGTTGGGTTCCCATGGCAACCATGGAGTTGTGTTGCCATGGTAACCATGGAGTTTAGTTGCCATGGCAACTATGGGGTTCTGTTGCCATGGTAACCATGGGGTTGGGTTGCCATGGCAACCATGGGGTTTTGTTGCCATGGGAACCATGGGGTTGGGTTGCCATGGCAACCATGGGGTTTTGTTGCCATGGGAACCATGGGGTTGGGTTGCCATGGCATCCACGGGGTTTGGTTGCCATGGCAACCACGGGGTTTGGTTGCCATGGCAACCATGGGGTTCTGTGTCCATGGTAACCATGGGGTTGTGTTGCCATGGTAACCATTGCGTTTTGTTGCCATGGCAACTATGGGGTCCTGATGCCATGGCAACCATGGGGTAGTGTTTCCATGGCAACCACGGGGTTTGGTTGCCATGGTAACCATGGGGTTGTGTTGCCATGGCAACCATGGGGTTGGGTTGCCATGGCAACCATGGGGTTGTGTTGCCATGGTAAGCATGGGGTTGGGTTGCCATGGCAACCATGGGGTTGTGTTGCCATGGTAACCATGGCGTTTAGATGCCATGGCAACTATGGTGTTCTGTTGCCATGGTAACCATGGGGTTGGGTTGCCATGGCAACCATGGGGTTGTGTTGCCATGGGAACCATGGGGTTGGGTTGCCATGGCATCCACGGGGTTGTGTTGCCATGGCAACCACGGGGTTTGGTTGCCATGGGAACCATGGGGTTCTGTGTCCATGGTAACCATGGGGTTGTGTTGCCATGGTAACCATGGCGTTTTTTTGCCATGGCAACTATGGGGTTCTGTTGCCATGGCAACCATGGGGTAGTGTTGCCATGGGAACCATGGGGTTGGGTTGCCATGGCAACCATGGGGTTGGGTTGCCATGGCAAGCATGGGGTTGTGTTGCCATGGTAACCATGGCGTTTTGTTGCCATGGCAACCACGGGGTTTGGTTGCCATGGTAACCATGGGGTTGGGTTGCCATGGCAACCATGGGGTTGGGTTGCCATGGCAACCATGGGGTTGGGTTCCCATGGTAACCATGGGGTTGGGTTGCCATGGCAACCATGGTGTTGTGTTGCCATGGTAACCATGGCGTTCAGTTGCCATGGCAACTATGGGGTTCTGTTGCCATGGTAACCATGGGGTTGGGTTGCCATGGCAACCATGGGGTTGTGTTGCCATGGGAACGTTGGGGTTGGGTTGCCATGGCATCCACGGGGTTGGGTTGCCATGGCAACCACGGGGTTTGGTTGCCATGGCAACCATGGGGTTCTGTGACCATGGTAACCATGGGGTTGTGTTGCCATGGTAACCATGGCGTTTTGTTGCCATGGTAACCATGGGGTTGGGTTGCCATGGCAACCATGGGGTTGTGTTGCCATGGTAACCATGGCGTTTAGTTGCCATGGCAACTATGGGGTTCTGTTGCCATGGTAACCAGGGGGTTTGGTTGCCATGGCAACCATGGGGTTGTGTTGCCATGGGAACCATGGGGTTGGGTTGCCATGGCATCCACAGGGTTGCGTTGCCATGGTAACCACGGGGTTTGGTTGCCATGGCAACCATGGGGTTGTGTTGCCATGGTAACCATGGCGTTTAGTTGCCATGGCAACTATGGGGTTCTGTTGCCATGGTAACCATGGGGTTGGGTTGCCATGGCAACCATGGGGTTTTGTTGCCATGGGAACCATGGGGTTGGGTTGCCATGGCAACCATGGGGTTGGGTTGCCATAGTAACCATGGCGTTTAGTTGCCATGGCAACCACAGGGTTTGGTTGCCATGGTAACCATGGGGTTGGGTTGCCATGGCAACCATGGGGTTGGGTTGCCATGGCAACCATGGGGTTGGGTTCCCATGGTAACCATGGGGTTGGGTTGCCGTGGCAACCATGGGGTTGTGTTGCCATGGTAACCATGGCGTTTAGTTGCCATGGCAACTATGGGGTTCTGTTGCCCTGGTAACCATGGGGTTGGGTTGCCATGGCAACCATGGGGTTGTGTTGCCATGGGAACCATGGGGTTGGGTTGCCATGGCATCCACGGGGTTGGGTTGCCATGGCAACCACGGGGTTTGGTTGCCATGGCAACCATGGGGTTCTGTGTCCATGGTAACCATGGGGTTGTGTTGCCATGGTAACCATGGCGTTTAGTTGCCATGGCAACTATGGGGTTCTGTTGCCATGGCAACCACGGGCTTTGGTTGCCACGGTAACCATGGGGTTGGGTTGCCATGGCAACCATGGGGTTGTGTTGCCATGGTAACCATGTGGTTGTGTTGCCATGGCAACCATGGGGTTGTGTTGCCATGGTAACCATGGCGTTTAGTTGCCATGGCAACTATGGGGTTCTGTTGCCATGGTAACCATGGGTTTGGGTTGCCATGGCAACCATGGGGTTGTGTTGCCATGGCATCCACGGGGTTGGGTTGCCATGGCAACCACGGGGTTTGGTTGCCATGGCAACCATGGGGTTCTGTGTCCATGGTAACCATGGGGTTGTGTTGCCATGGAAACCATGGCGTTTTGTTGCCATGGCAACTATGGGGTTCTGTTGCCATGGCAACCATGCGGTAGTGTTTCCATGGCAACCACGGGGTTTGGTTGCCATGGTAACCATGGGGTTGGGTTGCCATGGCAACCATGGGGTTTTGTTGCCATGGCAACCATGGGGTTGTGTTGCCATGGTAACCATGGGGTTGGGTAGCCATGGAAACCTTGGGGTTGTGTTGCCATAGTAACCATGGCGTTTAGTTGCCATGGCAACTATGGGGTTCTGTTGCCATGGTAACCATGGGGTTGGGTTGCCATGGCAACCATGGGGTTGTGTTGCCATGGCATCAACGGGGTTGGGTTGCCATGGCAACCACGGGGTTTGGTTGCCATGGCAACCATGGGGTTGTGTTGCCATGGTAACCATGGCATTTAGTTCATGGTAACCATGGGGTTGGGTTGCCATGGCAACCACGGGGTTTGGTTGCTATGGTAACCATGGGGTTGGGTTGCCATGGCAACCATGGGGTAGTGTTTCCATGGCAACCACGGGGTTTGGTTGCCATGGTAACAATGGGTTTGGGTTGCCATGGCAACCACGGGGTTTGGTTGCTATGGTAACCATGGGGTTGGGTTGCCATGGCAACCATGGGGTTGTGTTGCCATGGTAACCATGGCGTTTAGTTGCCATGGCAACCACGGGGTTTGGTTGCCATGGTAACCATGGGGTTGGGTTGCCATGGCAACCATGGGGTTGGGTTGCCATGGCAACCATGGGGTTGTGTTGCCATGGTAACCATGGGGTTGGGTTGCCATGGGAACCATGGGGTTGGGTTGCCATGGCAACCATGGGGTTGGGTTTCCATGGCAATCATGGGGTTGTGTTGCCATGGTAACCATGGCGTTTAGTTGCCATGGCAACCACGGGGTTTGGTTGCCATGGTAACCATGGGGTTGGGTTGCCATGGCAATCATGGGGTTGTGTTGCCATGGTAACCATGGCGTTTTGTTGACATGGCAACTATGGGGTTCTGTTGCCATGGTAACCATGGGGTTGTGTTGCCATGGGAACCGTGGGGTTGGGTTGCCATGGCATCCACGGGGTTGGGTTGCCATGGCAACCACGGGGTTTGGTTGCCATGGCAACCATGGGGTTCTGTGTCCATGGTAACCATGGGGTTGTGTTGCCATGGTAACCATGGCGTTTTGTTGCCATGGCAACTATGGGGTTCTGTTGCCATGGCAACCATGGCGTAGTGTTTCCATGGCAACCACGGTGTTTGGTTGCCATGGTAACCATGGGGTTGGGTTGCCATGGCAACCATGGGGTTGGGTTGCCATGGTAACCATGGGGTTGGGTTGCCATGGCAACCATGGGGTTGTGTTGCCATGGTAACCATGGCGTTTAGTTGCCATGGCAACTATGGGGTTCTGTTTCCATGGTAACCATGGGGTTGGGTTGCCATGGCAACCATGGGGTTGTGTTGCCATGGGAAGCATGGGGTTGGTTTGCCATGGCATCCACGGGGTTGGGTTGCCATGGCAACCACGGGGTTTGGTTGCCATGGCAACCATGGGGTTGTGTTGCCATGGTAACCATGGCGTTTAGTTGCCATGGCAACTATGGGGTTCTGTTGCCATGGTAACCACGGGGTTTGGTTGCCATGGCAACCATGGGGTTGTGTTGCCATGGGAAGCATGGGGTTGGGTTGCCATGGCAACCATGGGGTTGTGTTGCCATGGGAACCATGGGGTTGGGTTACCATGGCAACCATGGGGTTGGGTTGCCATGGCAACCATGGGGTTGGGTTGCCATGGCAACCATGGGGTTGTGTTGCCATGGTAACCATGGCGTTTAGTTGCCGTGGCAACCACGGGGTTTGGTTGCCATGGTAACCATGGGGTTGGGTTGCCATGGCAACCATGGGGTTGGTTTCCCATGGTAACCATGGGGTTGGGTTGCCATGGCAACCATGGTGTTGTGTTGCCATGGTAACCATGGCGTTTAGTTGCCATGGCAACTATGGGGTTCTGTTGCCATGGTAACCATGGGGTTGGGTTGCCATGGCAACCATGGGGTTGTGTTGCCATGGGAACCATGGGGTTGGGTTGCCATGGCATCCACGGGGTTGGGTTGCCATGGCAACCACGGGGTTTGGTTGCCATGGCAACCATGGGGTTCTGTGTCCATGGTAACCATGGGGTTGTGTTGCCATGGTAACCATGGCGTTTTGTTGCCATGGCAACTATGGGGTTCTGTTGCCATGGCAACCAAGGGGTTTGGTTACCATCGTAACCATGGGGTTTTGTTGCCATGGTAACCATGGGGTTGGGTTGCCATGGCAACCATGGCGTTTAGTTGCCATGGCAACCACGGGGTTTGGTTGCCATGGTAACCATGGGGTTGGGTTGCCATGGCAACCATGGGGTTGGGTTGCCATGGCAACCATGGGGTTGGGTTCCCATGGTAACCATGGGGTTGGGTTTCCATGGCAACCATGGGGTTGTGTTGCCATGGTAACCATGGCGCTTAGTTGCCATGGCAACTATGGGGTTCTGTTGCCATGGTAACCATGGGGTTGGGTTGCCATGGCAACCATGGGGTTGTGTTGCCATGGGAACCATGGGGTTGGGTTGCCATGGCATCCACGGAATTGGGTTGCCATGGCAACCACGGGGTTGGGTTGCCATGGCAACCATGGGGTTGTGTTGCCATGGTAACCATGGCGTTTAGTTGCCATGGCAACCACGGGGTTTGGTTTCTATGGTAACCATGGGGTTGGGTTGCCATGGCAACCATGGTGTTGGTTTCCCATGGTAACCATGGGGTTGGGTTGCCATGGCAACCATGGTGTTGTGTTGCCATGGTAACCATGGCGTTTAGTTGCCATGGCAACTATGGGGTTCTGTTGCCATGGTAACCATGGGGTTGGGTTGCCATGGCAACCATGGGGTTGTGTTGCCATGGGAACCATGGGGTTGGGTTGCCATGGCATCCACGGGGTTGGGTTGCCATGGCAACCACGGGGTTTGGTTGCCATGGCAACCATGGGGTTCTGTGTCCATGGTAACCATGGGGTTGTGTTGCCATGGTAACCATGGCGTTTTGTTGCCATGGCAACTATGGGGTTCTGTTGCCATGGCAACCAAGGGGTTTGGTTGCCATGGTAACCATGGGGTTTTGTTGCCATGGCAACCATGGGGTTGGGTTGCCATGGCAATCATGGGGTTGTGTTGCCATGGTAACCATGGCGTTTAGTTGCCATGGCAACCACGGGGTTTGGTTGCCATGGTAACCATGGGGTTGGGTTGCCATGGCAACCATGGGGTTGGGTTGCCATGGCAACCATGGGGTTGTGTTGCCATGGGAACCATGGGGTTGGGTTTCCATGGCAACCATGGGGTTGTGTTGCCATGGTAACCATGGCGCTTAGTTGCCATGGCAACTATGGTGTTCTGTTGCCATGGTAACCATGGGGTTGGGTTGCCATGGCAACCATGGGGTTGTGTTGCCATGGGAACCATGGGGTTGGGTTGCCATGGCATCCACGGGTTTGGGTTGCCATGGCAACCACGGGGTTTGGTTGCCATGGCAACCATGGGGTTCTGTGTCCATGGTAACCATGGGGTTGTGTTGCCATGGTAACCATGGCGTTTTGTTGCCATGGCAACTATGGGGTTCTGTTGCCATGGCAACCATGGGGTAGTGTTTCCATGGCAACCACGGGGTTTGGTTGCCATGGTAACCATGGGGATGGGTTGCCATGGCAACCATGGGGTTGTGTTGCCATGGGAACCATGGGGTTGGGTTGCCATGGCATCCACGGGGTTGGGTTGCCATGGCAACCACGGGGTTTGGTTGCCTTGGCAACCATGGGGTTCTGTGTCCATGGTAACCATGGGGTTGTGTTGCCATGGTAACCATGGCGTTTTGTTGCCATGGCAACTATGGTGTTCTGTTGCCATGGCAACCACGAGGTTTGGTTGCTATGGTAACCATGGGGTTGGGTTGCCATGGCAAATATGGGGTTGTGTTGCCATGGTAACCATGGCGTTTTGTTACCATGGCAAACACGGGGTTTGGTTGCCATGGTAACCATGGGGTTGGGTTGCCATGGCAACCATGGGGTTGTGTTGCCATGGTAACCATGGGGTTGGGTTACCATGGCAACCATGGGGTTGGGTTGCCATGGTAACCATGGGGTTTGGGTTGCCATGGCAACCATGGGGTTGTGTTGCCATGGTAACCATGGCGTTTAGTTGCCATGGCAACTATGGGGTTCTGTTGCCATGGTAACCATGGGGTTGGGTTGCCATGGCAACCATGGGGTTGTGTTGCCATGGGAACCATGGTGTTGGGTTGCCATGGCATCCACGGGGTTGGGTTGCCATGGCAACCACAGGGTTTGGTTGCCATGGCAACCATGGGGTTCTGTGTCCATGGTAACCATGGGGTTGTGTTGCCATGGTAACCATGGCGTTTAGTTGCCATGGCAACTATGGGGTTCTGGTGCCATGGCAACCATGGGGTAGTGTTCCCATGGCAACCACGGGGTTTGGTTGCCATGGTAACCATAGAGTTGGGTTGCCATGGTAACCATGGGGTTGGGTTGCCATGGCAACCATGGGGTTGTGTTGCCATGGTAACCATGGCGTTTAGTTGCCATGGCAACTATAGGGTTCTGTTGCCATGGTAACCATGGGGTAGTGTTTCCATGGCAACCACGGGGTTTAGGTGCCATGGTAACCATGGGGTTGGGTTGCCATGGCAACCATGGGGTTGTGTTGCCATGGTAACCATGGCGTTTGGTTGCCATGGCAACTATGGGGTTCTGTTGCCATGGTAACCATGGGGTTGGGTTGCCATGGCAACCATGGGGTTGTGTTGCCATGGGAACCATGGGGTTGGGTTGCCATGGCATCCACGGGGTTGGGTTACCATGGCAACCACGGGGTTTGGTTTCCATGGCAACCATGGGGTTGTGTTGCCATGGTAAACATGGCGTTTAGTTGCCATGGCAACTATGGGGTTCTGTTGCCATGGTAACCATGGGGTTGGGTTGCCATGGCAACCATGGGGTTGTGTTGCCATGGGAACCATGGGGTTGGGTTGCCATGGCAACCATGGGGTTGGGTTGCCATGGCAACCATGGGGTTGGGTTGCCATGGCAACCATGGGGTTGGGTTGCCATGGCAACCATGGGGTTGTGTTGCCATGGTAACCATGGCGTTTAGTTGCCATGGCAACCACGGGGTTTGGTTGCCATGGTAACCATGGGGTTGGATTGCCATGGCAACCATGGGGTTGGGTTGCCATGGCAACCATGGGGTTGGGTTCCCATGGTAACCATGGGGTTGGGTTGCCATGGCAACCATGGGGTTGTGTTGCCTTGGGAACCATGGGGTTGGGTTGCCATGGCATCCACGGGGTTGGGTTGCCATGGCAACCACGGGGTTTTATTGCCATGGCAACCATGCGGTTCTGTGTCCATGGTAACAATGGGGTTGTGTTGCCATGGTAACCATGGCGTTTTGTTGCCATGGCAACTATGGGGTTCTGTTGCCATGGCAACCACGGGGTTTGGTTGCCATGGTAACCATGGGGCTGGGTTGCCATGGCAACCATGGGGTTGGGTTGCCATGGTAACCATGGGGTTGGGTTGCCATGGCAACCATGGGGTTGTGTTGCCATGGGAACCATGGGGTTGGGTTGCCATGGCATCCACGGGGTTGGGTTGCCATGGCAACCACGGGGTTTGGTTGCCATGGCAACTATGGTGTTCTGTTGCCATGGCAACCACGGGGTTTGGTTGCTATGGTAACCATGGGGTTGGGTTGCCATGGCAACCATGGGGTTGTGTTGCCATGGGAACCATGGGGTTCTGTGTCCATGGTAACCATGGGGTTGTGTTGCCATGGTAACCATGGCGTTTTGTTGCCATGGCAACTATGGTGTTCTGTTGCCATGGCAACCACGGGGTTTGGTTGCTATGGTAACCATGGGGTTGGGTTGCCATGGCAAATATGGGGTTGTGTTGCCATGGTAACCATGGCGTTTAGTTGCCATGGCAACCACGGGGTTTGGTTGCCATGGTAACCATGGGGTTGGGTTGCCATGGCAACCATGGGGTTGTGTTGCCATGGTAACCATGGGGTTGGGTTGCAATGGCAACCATGGGGTTGGGTTGCCATGGTAACCATGGGGTTGGGTTGCCATGGCAACCATGGGGTTGTGTTGCCATGGTAACCATGGCGTTTTGTTTCCATGGCAACTATGGGGTTCTGTTGCCATGGTAACCATGGGGTTGGGTTGCCATGGCAACCATGGGGTTGTGTTGCCATGGGAACCATGGGGTTGGGTTGCCATGGCATCCACGGGTTTGGGTTGCCATGGCAACCACGGGGTTTGGTTGCCATGGCAATCATGCGGTTCTGTGTCCATGGTAACCATGGGGTTGTGTTGCCATGGTAACCATGGCGTTTAGTTGCCATGGCAACTATGGGGTTCTGATGCCATGGCAACCATGGGGTAGTGTTTCCATGGCAACCACGGGGTTTGGTTGCCATGGTAACCATGAGGTTGGGTTGCCATGGCAACCATGGGGTCGTGTTGCCATGGCAACCATGGGGTTGTGTTGCCATGGTAACCATGGGGTTGGGTTGCCATGGCAACCATGGGGTTGTGTTGCCATGGGAACCATGGGGTTGGGTTTCCATGGCATCCACGGGGTTGGGTTGCCATGGCAACCACGGGGTTTGGTTGCCATGGCAACCATGGGGTTGTGTTGCCATGGTAACCATGGCGTTTAGTTGCCATGGCAACTATGGGGTTCTGTTGCCATGGCAACCATGGGGTTGGGTTGCCATGGCAACCATGGGGTTGTGTTGCCATGGCAACCATGGGGTTGGGTTGCCATGGCAACCATGGGGTTGGGTTGCCATGGCAATCATGGGGTTGTGTTGCCATGGTAACTATGGGGTTGGGTTGCTATGGAAACTATGGGGTTTAGTTGCCATGGCAACCATGGGGTTGAGATGCCGTGGTAACCATGCAGTTGGGTTGCCGTGGTAACCATGCGGTTGTGTTGTTGTGCTAACCATGCTGTTGTGTTGCCATGGTTACCATGGGGTAGTGTTTCCATGGTAACCATGGCGTTTTGTTGCCATGGCAACCATGGGGTTCTGTTGCCATGGTAACCATGGGGTTGGGTTGCCATGGTAACCATGGCGTTTAGTTGCCATGGTAACCACGGGGTTTGGTTGCTATGGTAACCATGGGGTTCTTTTTCCATGGCAACCACGGGGTTTGGTTGCCATGGTAACCATGGGGTTGGGTTGCCATGGCAACCATGGGGTTGGGTTCCCATGGTAACCATGGGGTTGTGTTGCCATGGGAACCATGGGGTTGGGTTGCCATGGCATCCACGGGGTTGGGTTGCCATGGCAACCACGGGGTTTGGTTGCCATGGTAACCATGGGGTTCTGTGTCCATGGTAACCATGGGGTTGTGTTGCCATGGTAACCATGGCGTTTTGTTGCCATGGCAACTATGGTGTTCTGTTGCCATGGCAACCACGGGGTTTGGTTGCTATGGTAACCATGGGGTTGGGTTGCCATGGCAAATATGGGGTTGTGTTGCCATGGTAACCATGGCGTTTAGTTGCCATGGCAACCACGGGGTTTGGTTGCCATGGTAACCATGGGGTTGGGTTGCCATGGCAACCATGGGGTTGTGTTGCCATGGTAACCATGGGGTTGTGTTGCAATGGCAACCATGGGGTTGGGTTGCCATGGTAACCATGGGGTTGGGTTGCCATGGCAACCATGGGGTTGTGTTGCCATGGTAACAATGGCGTTTTGTTTCCATGGCAACTATGGGGTTCTGTTGCCATGGTAACCATGGGGTTGGGTTGCCATGGCAACCATGGGGTTGTGTTGCCATGGGAACCGTGGGGTTGGTTTGCCATGGCATCCACGGGTTTGGGTTGCCATGGCAACCACGGGGTTTGGTTGCCATGGCAACCATGCGGTTCTGTGTCCATGGTAACCATGGGGTTGTGTTGCCATGGTAAACATGGCGTTTAGTTGAAATGGCAACTATGGGGTTCTGATGCCATGGCAACCATGGGGTAGTGTTTCCATGGCAACCACGGGGTTTGGTTGCCATGGTAACCATGAGGTTGGGTTGCAATAGCAACCATGGGGTTGGGTTTCCATGGCAACCATGGGGTTGTGTTGCTATGGTAACCATGGGGTTGGGTTGCCATGGCAACCATGGGGTTGTGTTGCCATGGTAACCATGGCGTTTAGTTGCCATGGCAACTATGGGGTTCTGTTGCCATGGTAACCATTGGGTTGGGTTGCCATGGCAACCATGGGGTTGTGTTGCCATGGGAACCATGGGGTTGGGTTGCCATGGCATCCACGGGGTTGGGTTGCCATGGCAACCACGGGGTTTGGTTGCCATGGCAACCATGGGGTTGTGTTGCCATGGTAACCATGGCGTTTAGTTGCCATGGCAAATATGGGGTTCTGTTGCCAT
The DNA here is from genome assembly GCF_964035555.1 of Netta rufina. NCBI lineage: Eukaryota > Metazoa > Chordata > Aves > Anseriformes > Anatidae > Netta > Netta rufina. The sequence continues at coordinate 783,416 of NW_028168888.1, read as the reverse complement.
GGCAACCATGGGGTTGGGTTGCCATGGCAACCATGGGGTTGTGTTGCCATGGCAACCATGGGGTTGGGTTGCCATGGCAACCATGGGGTTGGGTTGCCATGGCAACCATGGGGTTGGGTTGCCATGGCAATCATGGGGTTGGGTTGCCATGGTAACCATGGCTTTTAGTTGCCATGGCAACTATGGGGTTCTCTTGCCATGGTAACCATGGGGTTGTGTTGCCATGGTAACGATGGGGTTGTGTTGCCATGGTAACTATGGGGTTGGGTTGCTATGGAAACTATGGGGTTTAGTTGCCATGGCAACCATGGGGTTGAGATGCCGTGGTAACCATGCAGTTGGGTTGCCGTGGTAACCATGCGGTTGTGTTGTTGTGCTAACCATGCTGTTGTGTTGCCATGGTAACCATGGGGTAGTGTTGCCATGGTAACCATGGCGTTTTGTTGCCATGGCAACCATGGGGTTCTGTTGCCATTGTAACCATGGGGTTGGGTTGCCATGGTAACCATGGCGTTTAGTTGCCATGGCAACCAAGGGGTTTGGTTGCTATGGTAACCATGGGGTTCTTTGTCCATGGCAACCACGGGGTTTGGTTGCCATGGTAACCATGGGGTTGGGTTGCCATGGCAACCATGGGGTTGGGTTCCCATGGTAACCATGGGTTTGGGTTGCCATGGCAACCATGGGGTTCTGTGTCCATGGTAACCATGGGGTTGTGTTTCCATGGTAACCATGGCGTTTCGTTGCCATGGCAACCACGGGGTTTGGTTGCTATGGTAACCATGGGGTTGGGTTTCCATGGCAACCATGGGGTTGTGTTGCCATGGTAACCATGGCGCTTAGTTGCCATGGCAACTATGGTGTTCTGTTGCCATGGTAACCATGGGGTTGGGTTGCCATGGCAACCATGGGGTTGTGTTGCCATGGGAACCATGGGGTTGGGTTGCCATGGCATCCACGGGTTTGGGTTGCCATGGCAACCACGGGGTTTGGTTGCCATGGCAACCATGGGGTTCTGTGTCCATGGTAACCATGGGGTTGTGTTGCCATGGTAACCATGGCGTTTTGTTGCCATGGCAACTATGGGGTTCTGTTGCCATGGCAACCATGGGGTAGTGTTTCCATGGCAACCACGGGGTTTGGTTGCCATGGTAACCATGGGGATGGGTTGCCATGGCAACCATGGGGTTGTGTTGCCATGGGAACCATGGGGTTGAGTTGCCATGGCATCCACGGGGTTGGGTTGCCATGGCAACCACGGGGTTTGGTTGCCTTGGCAACCATGGGGTTCTGTGTCCATGGTAACCATGGGGTTGTGTTGCCATGGTAACCATGGCGTTTTGTTGCCATGGCAACCACGAGGTTTGGTTGCTATGGTAACCATGGGGTTGGGTTGCCATGGCAAATATGGGGTTGTGTTGCCATGGTAACCATGGCGTTTTGTTACCATGGCAAACACGGGGTTTGGTTGCCATGGTAACCATGGGGTTGGGTTGCCATGGCAACCATGGGGTTGTGTTGCCATGGTAACCATGGGGTTGGGTTACCATGGCAACCATGGGGTTGGGTTGCCATGGTAACCATGGGGTTTGGGTTGCCATGGCAACCATGGGGTTGTGTTGGCATGGTAACCATGGCGTTTAGTTGCCATGGCAACTATGGGGTTCTGTTGCCATGGTAACCATGGGGTTGGGTTGCCATGGCAACCATGGGGTTGTGTTGCCATGGGAACCATGGTGTTGGGTTGCCATGGCATCCACGGGGTTGGGTTGCCATGGCAACCACGGGGTTTGGTTGCCATGGCAACCATGGGGTTCTGTGTCCATGGTAACCATGGGGTTGTGTTGCCATGGTAACCATGGCGTTTAGTTGCCATGGCAACTATGGGGTTCTGGTGCCATGGCAACCATGGGGTAGTGTTCCCATGGCAACCACGGGGTTTGGTTGCCATGGTAACCATAGAGTTGGGTTGCCATGGTAACCATGGGGTTGGGTTGCCATGGCAACCATGGGGTTGTGTTGCCATGGTAACCATGGCGTTTAGTTGCCATGGCAACTATAGGGTTCTGTTGCCATGGTAACCATGGGGTAGTGTTTCCATGGCAACCACGGGGTTTAGTTGCCATGGTAACCATGGGGTTGGGTTGCCATGGCAACCATGGGGTTGTGTTGCCATGGTAACCATGGCGTTTGGTTGCCATGGCAACTATGGGGTTCTGTTGCCATGGTAACCATGGGGTTGGGTTGCCATGGCAACCATGGGGTTGTGTTGCCATGGGAACCATGGGGTTGGGTTGCCATGGCATCCACGGGGTTGGGTTACCATGGCAACCACGGGGTTTGGTTTCCATGGCAACCATGGGGTTGTGTTGCCATGGTAAACATGGCGTTTAGTTGCCATGGCAACTATGGGGTTCTGTTGCCATGGTAACCATGGGGTTGGGTTGCCATGGCAACCATGGGGTTGTGTTGCCATGGGAACCATGGGGTTGGGTTGCCATGGCAACCATGGGGTTGGGTTGCCATGGCAACCATGGGGTTGGGTTGCCATGGCAACCATGGGGTTGGGTTGCCATGGCAACCATGGGGTTGTGTTGCCATGGTAACCATGGCGTTTAGTTGCCATGGCAACCACGGGGTTTGGTTGCCATGGTAACCATGGGGTTGGATTGCCATGGCAACCATGGGGTTGGGTTGCCATGGCAACCATGGGGTTGGGTTCCCATGGTAACCATGGGGTTGGGTTGCCATGGCAACCATGGGGTTGTGTTGCCTTGGGAACCATGGGGTTGGGTTGCCATGGCATCCACGGGGTTGGGTTGCCATGGCAACCACGGGGTTTTATTGCCATGGCAACCATGCGGTTCTGTGTCCATGGTAACAATGGGGTTGTGTTGCCATGGTAACCATGGCGTTTTGTTGCCATGGCAACTATGGGGTTCTGTTGCCATGGCAACCACGGGGTTTGGTTGCCATGGTAACCATGGGGTTGGGTTGCCATGGCAACCATGGGGTTGGGTTGCCATGGTAACCATGGGGTTGGGTTGCCATGGCAACCATGGGGTTGTGTTGCCATGGGAACCATGGGGTTGGGTTGCCATGGCATCCACGGGGTTGGGTTGCCATGGCAACCACGGGGTTTGGTTGCCATGGCAACTATGGTGTTCTGTTGCCATGGCAACCACGGGGTTTGGTTGCTATGGTAACCATGGGGTTGGGTTGCCATGGCAACCATGGGGTTGTGTTGCCATGGGAACCATGGGGTTCTGTGTCCATGGTAACCATGGGGTTGTGTTGCCATGGTAACCATGGCGTTTTGTTGCCATGGCAACTATGGTGTTCTGTTGCCATGGCAACCACGGGGTTTGGTTGCTATGGTAACCATGGGGTTGGGTTGCCATGGCAAATATGGGGTTGTGTTGCCATGGTAACCATGGCGTTTAGTTGCCATGGCAACCACGGGGTTTGGTTGCCATGGTAACCATGGGGTTGGGTTGCCATGGCAACCATGGGGTTGTGTTGCCATGGTAACCATGGGGTTGGGTTGCAATGGCAACCATGGGGTTGGGTTGCCATGGTAACCATGGGGTTGGGTTGCCATGGCAACCATGGGGTTGTGTTGCCATGGTAACCATGGCGTTTTGTTTCCATGGCAACTATGGGGTTCTGTTGCCATGGTAACCATGGGGTTGGGTTGCCATGGCAACCATGGGGTTGTGTTGCCATGGGAACCATGGGGTTGGGTTGCCATGGCATCCACGGGTTTGGGTTGCCATGGCAACCACGGGGTTTGGTTGCCATGGCAATCATGCGGTTCTGTGTCCATGGTAACCATGGGGTTGTGTTGCCATGGTAACCATGGCGTTTAGTTGCCATGGCAACTATGGGGTTCTGATGCCATGGCAACCATGGGGTAGTGTTTCCATGGCAACCACGGGGTTTGGTTGCCATGGTAACCATGAGGTTGGGTTGCCATGGCAACCATGGGGTCGTGTTGCCATGGCAACCATGGGGTTGTGTTGCCATGGTAACCATGGGGTTGGGTTGCCATGGCAACCATGGGGTTGTGTTGCCATGGTAACCATGGCGTTTAGTTGCCATGGCAACTATGGGGTTCTGTTGCCATGGTAACCATGGGGTTGGGTTGCCATGGCAACCATGGGGTTGTGTTGCCATGGGAACCATGGGGTTGGGTTTCCATGGCATCCACGGGGTTGGGTTGCCATGGCAACCACGGGGTTTGGTTGCCATGGCAACCATGGGGTTGTGTTGCCATGGTAACCATGGCGTTTAGTTGCCATGGCAAATATGGGGTTCTGTTGCCATGGCAACCATGGGGTTGGGTTGCCATGGCAACCATGGGGTTGTGTTGCCATGGCAACCATGGGGTTGGGTTGCCATGGCAACCATGGGGTTGGGTTGCCATGGCAATCATGGGGTTGTGTTGCCATGGTAACTATGGGGTTGGGTTGCTATGGAAACTATGGGGTTTAGTTGCCATGGCAACCATGGGGTTGAGATGCCGTGGTAACCATGCAGTTGGGTTGCCGTGGTAACCATGCGGTTGTGTTGTTGTGCTAACCATGCTGTTGTGTTGCCATGGTTACCATGGGGTAGTGTTTCCATGGTAACCATGGCGTTTTGTTGCCATGGCAACCATGGGGTTCTGTTGCCATGGTAACCATGGGGTTGGGTTGCCATGGTAACCATGGCGTTTAGTTGCCATGGTAACCACGGGGTTTGGTTGCTATGGTAACCATGGGGTTCTTTTTCCATGGCAACCACGGGGTTTGGTTGCCATGGTAACCATGGGGTTGGGTTGCCATGGCAACCATGGGGTTGGGTTCCCATGGTAACCATGGGGTTGTGTTGCCATGGGAACCATGGGGTTGGGTTGCCATGGCATCCACGGGGTTGGGTTGCCATGGCAACCACGGGGTTTGGTTGCCATGGTAACCATGGGGTTCTGTGTCCATGGTAACCATGGGGTTGTGTTGCCATGGTAACCATGGCGTTTTGTTGCCATGGCAACTATGGTGTTCTGTTGCCATGGCAACCACGGGGTTTGGTTGCTATGGTAACCATGGGGTTGGGTTGCCATGGCAAATATGGGGTTGTGTTGCCATGGTAACCATGGCGTTTAGTTGCCATGGCAACCACGGGGTTTGGTTGCCATGGTAACCATGGGGTTGGGTTGCCATGGCAACCATGGGGTTGTGTTGCCATGGTAACCATGGGGTTGTGTTGCAATGGCAACCATGGGGTTGGGTTGCCATGGTAACCATGGGGTTGGGTTGCCATGGCAACCATGGGGTTGTGTTGCCATGGTAACCATGGCGTTTTGTTTCCATGGCAACTATGGGGTTCTGTTGCCATGGTAACCATGGGGTTGGGTTGCCATGGCAACCATGGGGTTGTGTTGCCATGGGAACCGTGGGGTTGGGTTGCCATGGCATCCACGGGTTTGGGTTGCCATGGCAACCACGGGGTTTGGTTGCCATGGCAATCATGCGGTTCTGTGTCCATGGTAACCATGGGGTTGTGTTGCCATGGTAACCATGGCGTTTAGTTGCCATGGCAACTATGGGGTTCTGATGCCATGGCAACCATGGGGTAATGTTTCCATGGCAACCACGGGGTTTGGTTGCCATGGTAACCATGAGGTTGGGTTGCCATGGCAACCATGGGGTCGTGTTGCCATGGCAACCATGGGGTTGTGTTGCCATGGTAACCATGGGGTTGGGTTGCCATGGCAACCATGGGGTTGTGTTGCCATGGTAACCATGGCGTTTAGTTGCCATGGCAACTATGGGGTTCTGTTGCCATGGTAACCATGGGGTTGGGTTGCCATGGCAACCATGGGGTTGTGTTGCCATGGGAACCATGGGGTTGGGTTTCCATGGCATCCACGGGGTTGGGTTGCCATGGCAACCACGGGGTTTGGTTGCCATGGCAACCATGGGGTTGTGTTGCCATGGTAACCATGGCGTTTAGTTGCCATGGCAAATATGGGGTTCTGTTGCCATGGCAACCATGGGGTTGGGTTGCCATGGCAACCATGGGGTTGTGTTGCCATGGCAACCATGGGGTTGGGTTGCCATGGCAACCATGGGGTTGGGTTGCCATGGCAATCATGGGGTTGTGTTGCCATGGTAACTATGGGGTTGGGTTGCTATGGAAACTATGGGGTTTAGTTGCCATGGCAACCATGGGGTTGAGATGCCGTGGTAACCATGCAGTTGGGTTGCCGTGGTAACCATGCGGTTGTGTTGTTGTGCTAACCATGCTGTTGTGTTGCCATGGTTACCATGGGGTAGTGTTTCCATGGTAACCATGGCGTTTTGTTGCCATGGCAACCATGGGGTTCTGTTGCCATGGTAACCATGGGGTTGGGTTGCCATGGTAACCATGGCGTTTAGTTGCCATGGTAACCACGGGGTTTGGTTGCTATGGTAACCATGGGGTTCTTTTTCCATGGCAACCACGGGGTTTGGTTGCCATGGTAACCATGGGGTTGGGTTGCCATGGCAACCATGGGGTTGGGTTCCCATGGTAACCATGGGGTTGTGTTGCCATGGGAACCATGGGGTTGGGTTGCCATGGCATCCACGGGGTTGGGTTGCCATGGCAACCACGGGGTTTGGTTGCCATGGTAACCATGGGGTTCTGTGTCCATGGTAACCATGGGGTTGTGTTGCCATGGTAACCATGGCGTTTTGTTGCCATGGCAACTATGGTGTTCTGTTGCCATGGCAACCACGGGGTTTGGTTGCTATGGTAACCATGGGGTTGGGTTGCCATGGCAAATATGGGGTTGTGTTGCCATGGTAACCATGGCGTTTAGTTGCCATGGCAACCACGGGGTTTGGTTGCCATGGTAACCATGGGGTTGGGTTGCCATGGCAACCATGGGGTTGTGTTGCCATGGTAACCATGGGGTTGTGTTGCAATGGCAACCATGGGGTTGGGTTGCCATGGTAACCATGGGGTTGGGTTGCCATGGCAACCATGGGGTTGTGTTGCCATGGTAACCATGGCGTTTTGTTTCCATGGCAACTATGGGGTTCTGTTGCCATGGTAACCATGGGGTTGGGTTGCCATGGCAACCATGGGGTTGTGTTGCCATGGGAACCGTGGGGTTGGTTTGCCATGGCATCCACGGGTTTGGGTTGCCATGGCAACCACGGGGTTTGGTTGCCATGGCAACCATGCGGTTCTGTGTCCATGGTAACCATGGGGTTGTGTTGCCATGGTAAACATGGCGTTTAGTTGAAATGGCAACTATGGGGTTCTGATGCCATGGCAACCATGGGGTAGTGTTTCCATGGCAACCACGGGGTTTGGTTGCCATGGTAACCATGAGGTTGGGTTGCAATAGCAACCATGGGGTTGGGTTTCCATGGCAACCATGGGGTTGTGTTGCTATGGTAACCATGGGGTTGGGTTGCCATGGCAACCATGGGGTTGTGTTGCCATGGTAACCATGGCGTTTAGTTGCCATGGCAACTATGGGGTTCTGTTGCCATGGTAACCATGGGGTTGGGTTGCCATGGCAACCATGGGGTTGTGTTGCCATGGGAACCATGGGGTTGGGTTGCCATGGCATCCACGGGGTTGGGTTGCCATGGCAACCACGGGGTTTGGTTGCCATGGCAACCATGGGGTTGTGTTGCCATGGTAACCATGGCGTTTAGTTGCCATGGCAAATATGGGGTTCTGTTGCCATGGCAACCATGGGGTTGGGTTGCCATGGCAACCATGGGGTTGTGTTGCCATGGCAACCATGGGGTTGGGTTGCCATGGCAACCATGGGGTTGGGTTGCCATGGCAACCATGGTGTTGGGTTGCCATGGCAATCATGGGGTTGTGTTGCCATGGTAACCATGGCTTTTAGTTGCCATGGCAACTATGGGGTTCTCTTGCCATGGTAACCATGGGGTTGTGTTGCCATGGTAACGATGGGGTTGTGTTGCCATGGTAACTATGGGGTTGGGTTGCTATGGAAACTATGGGGTTTAGTTGCCATGGCAACCATGGGGTTGAGATGCCGTGGTAACCATGCAGTTGGGTTGCCGCGGTAACCATGCGGTTGTGTTGTTGTGCTAACCATGCTGTTGTGTTGCCATGGTAACCATGGGGTAGTGTTGCCATGGTAACCATGGCGTTTTGTTGCCATGGCAACCATGGGGTTCTGTTGCCATTGTAACCATGGGGTTGGGTTGCCATGGTAACCATGGCGTTTAGTTGCCATGGCAACCACGGGGTTTGGTTGCTATGGTAACCATGGGGTTCTTTGTCCATGGCAACCACGGGGTTTGGTTGCCATGGTAACCATGGGGTTGGGTTGCCATGGCAACCATGGGGTTGGGTTCCCATGGTAACCATGGGGTTGGGTTGCCATGGCAACCATGGGGTTGGGTTGCCATGGCAACCACGGGGTTTGGCTGCCATGGCAACCATGGGGTTCTGTGTCCATGGTAACCATGGGGTTGTGTTTCCATGGTAACCATGGCGTTTAGTTGCCATGGCAACAATGGGGTTCTGTTGCCATGGTAACCATGGGGTTGGGTTGCCATGGCAACCATGGGGTTGTGTTGCCATGGGAACCATGGGGTTGGGTTGCCATGGCAACCATGGGGTTGGGTTGCCATGGCAACCATGGGGTTGGGTTGCCATGGCACCCATGGGGTTGTGTTGCCATGGTAACCATGGCGTTTAGTTGCCATGGCAACCACGGGGTTTGGTTGCCATGGTAACAATGGGGTTGGGTTGCCATGGCAACCACGGGGTTTGGTTGCCATGGCAACCATGGGGTTCTGTGTCCATGGTAACCATGGGGTTGTGTTGCCATGGTAACCATGGCGTTTTGTTGCCATGGCAACTATGGGGTTCTGATGCCATGGCAACCATGGGGTAGTGTTTCCATGGCAACCATGGGGTTTGGTTGCCATGGTAACCATGGGGTAGTGTTTCCATGGCAACCACGGGGTTTGGTTGCCATGGTAACCATAAGGTTGTGTTGCCATGGTAACCATGGCGTTTATTTGCCATGGCAACTATGGGGTTCTGTTGCCATGGGAACCATGGGGTTGGGTTGCCATGGCAACCATGGGGTTGTGTTGCCATGGGAACCATGGGGTTGGGTTGCCATGGCAACCATGGGGTTGTGTTGCCATGGTAACCATGGCGTTTAGTTGCCATGGCAACTATGGGGTTCTGTTGCCATGGTAACCATGGGGTTGGGTTGCCATGGCAACCATGGGGTTGTGTTGCCATGGGAACCATGGGGTTGGGTTGCCATGGCAACCATGGGGTTGGGTTGCCATGGCAACCATGGGGTTGGGTTGCCATGGCAATCATGGGGTTGTTTTGCCATGGTAACCATGGCTTTTAGTTGCCATGGCAACTATGGGGTTCTCTTGCCATGGTAACCATGGGGTTGTGTTGCCATGGTAACGATGGGGTTGTGTTGCCATGGTAACTATGGGGTTGGGTTGCTATGGAAACTATGGGGTTTATTTGCCATGGCAACCATGGGGTTGAGATGCCGTGGTAACCATGCAGTTGGGTTGCCGTGGTAACCATGCTGTTGTGTTGTTGTGCTAACCATGCTGTTGTGTTGCCATGGTAACCATGGGGTAGTGTTTCCATGGCAACCACGGGGTTTGGTTGCTATGGTAACCATGGGGTTCTGTGTCCATGGTAACCATGGGGTTGGGTTGCCATGGCAACCATGGCGTTTAGTTGCCATGGCAACCACGGGGTTTGGTTGCTATGGTAACCATGGGGTTCTGTGTCCATGGCAACCACGGGGTTTGGTTGCCATGGTAACCATGGGGTTGGGTTGCCATGGCAACCATGGGGTTGGGTTCCCATGGTAACCACGGGGTTGGGTTACCATGGCAACCATGGGGTTGTGTTGCCATGGTAACCATGGCGTTTAGTTGCCATGGCAACTATGGGGTTCTGTTGCCATGGTAACCATGGGGTTGGGTTGCCATGGCAACCATGGGGTTGTGTTGCCATGGGAACCATGGGGTTGGGTTGCCATGGCATCCACGGGGTTGTGTTGCCATGGCAAGCACGGGGTTTGGCTGCCATGGCAACCCTGGGGTTCTGTGTCCATGGTAACCATGGGGTTGTGTTGCCATGGTAACCATGGCGTTTAGTTGCCATGGCAACTATGGGGTTCTGTTGCCATGGTAACCATGGGGTTGGGTTGCCATGGCAACCATGGGGTTGTGTTGCCATGGGAACCATGGGGTTGGGTTGCCATGGCAACCATGGGGTTGGGTTGTCATGGCAACCATGGGGTTGGGTTGCCATGGCAACCATGGGGTTGTGTTGCCATGGTAACCATGGCGTTTAGTTGCCATGGCAACCACGGGGTTTGGTTGCCATGGTAACCATGGGGTTGGGTTGCCATGGCAACCATGGGGTTGGGTTCCCATGGTAACCACGGGGTTGGGTTGCCATGGCAACCACGGGGTTTGGTTGCCATGGCAACCATGGAGTTCTGTGTCCATGGTAACCATGGGGTTGTGTTGCCATGGTAACCATGGCGTTTTGTTGCCATGGCAACTATGGGGTTCTGATGCCATGGCAAACATGGGGTAGTGTTTCCATGGCAACCACGGGGTTGGGTTGCCATGGCATCCACGGGGTTGGGTTGCCATGGCAACCACGGGGTTTGGTTGCCATGGCAACCATGGCGTTGTGTTGCCATGGTAACCATGGCGTTTAGTTGCCATGGCAACTATGGGGTTCTGTTGCCATGGGAACCATGGGGTTGGGTTGCCATGGCAACCATGGGGTTGTGTTGCCATGGTAACCATGGGGTTGGGTTGCCATGGCAACCATGGGGTTGCGTTGCCATGGCAAACATGGGGTTGGGTTGCCATGGTAACCATGGGGTTGTGTTGCCATGGTAACCATGGCGTTTAGTTGCCATGGCAACTATGGGGTTCTGTTGCCATGGTAACCATGGGGTTGGGTTGCCATGGCAACCATGGGGTTGTGTTGCCATGGGAACCATGGGGTTGGGTTGCCATGGCAACCATGGGGTTGTGTTGCCATGGTAACCATGGCGTTTAGTTTCCATGGCAACTATGGGGTTCTGTTGCCACGGTAACCATGGGGTTGGGTTGCCATGGCAACCATGGGGTTGTGTTGCCATGGGAACCACGGGGTTGGGTTGCCATGGCATCCACGGGGTTGGGTTGCCATGGCAACCACGGGGTTTGGTTGCCATGGCAACCATGGGGTTCTGTGTCCATGGTAACCATGGGGTTGTGTTGCCATGATAACCATGACGTTTTGTTGCCATGGTAACCATGGCGTTTTGTTGCCATGGCAACCATGGGGTAGTGTTTCCATGTCAACCACGGGGTTTGATTGCCATGGTAACCATGGGGTTGGGTTGCCATGGCAACCATGGGGTTGTGTTGACATGGTAACCATGGGGTTGGGTTGCCATGGCAACCATGGGGTTGTGTTGCCATGGTAACCATGGCGTTTAGTTGCCATGGCAACTATGGGGTTCTGTTGCCATGGTAACCATGGGGTTGGGTTGCCATGGCAACCATGGGGTTGTGTTGCCATGGGAACCATGGGGTTGGGTTGCCATGGCATCCACGGGGTTGGGTTGCCATGGCAACCACGGGGTTTGGTTGCCATGGCAACCATGGCGTTGTGTTGCCATGGTAACCATGGCGTTTAGTTGCCATGGCAACTATGGGGTTCTGTTGCCATGGGAACCATGGGGTTGGGTTGCCATGGCAACCATGGGGTTGTGTTGCCATGGTAACCATGGGGTTGGGTTGCCATGGCAACCATGGGGTTGCGTTGCCATGGCAAACATGGGGTTGGGTTGCCATGGTAACCATGGGGTTGTGTTGCCATGGTAACCATGGCGTTTAGTTGCCATGGCAACCACGGAGTTTGGTTGCCATGGTAACCACGGGTTTTGGTTGCCATGGTAACCATGGGGTTGGGTTGCCATGGCAACCATGGGGTTGTGTTGCCATGGTAACCATGGGGTTGGGTTGCCATGGCAACCATGGGGTTGTGTTGCCATGGTAACCATGGCGTTTAGTTGCCATGGCAACTATAGGGTTCTGTTGCCATGGTAACCATGGGGTTGGGTTGCCATGGCAACCATGGGGTTGTGTTGCCATGGGAACCATGGGGTTGGGTTGCCATGGCATCCACGGGGTTGGGTTGCCATGGCAACCACGGGGTTTGGTTTCCATGGCAACCATGGGGTTCTGTGTCCATGGTAACCATGGGGTTGTGTTGCCATGGCAACCATGGCGTTTTGTTGCCATGGCAACTATGGGGTTCTGTTGCCATGGCAACCATGGGGAAGTGTTTCCATGGCAACCATGGGGTAGTGTTGCCATCGTAACGATGGGGTTGGGTTGCCATGGCAACCACGGGGTTGTGTTCTCATGGGAACCATGGGGTTGTGTTGCCATGGTAACCATGGGGTTGGGTTGCCATGGCAACCATGGGGTTGTGTTGCCATGGTAACCATGGCGTTTAGTTGCCATGGCAACTATGGGGTTCTGTTGCCATGGTAACCATGGGGTTGTGTTGCCATGGCAACCATGGGGTTGTGTTGCCATGGTAACCATGGCGTTTTGTTGCGATGGCAACTATGGTGTTCTGTTGCCATGGCAACCATGGGGTAGTGTTTCCATGGCAACCATGGGGTTGTGTTGCCATGGTAACTATGGGGTTGGGTTGCTATGGAAACTATGGGGTTTAGCTGCCTTGGCAACCATGGGGTTGGGTTGCCATGGCAACCATGGGGTTGTGTTGCCATGGTAACCATGGCGTTTAGTTGCCATGGCAACTATGGGGTTCTGTTGCCATGGTAACTATGGGGTTCTGTTGCCATGGTAACCACGGGGTTGGGTTGCCATGGCAACCATGGGGTTGTGTTTCCATGGGAACCATGGGGTTGGGTTGCCATGGCATCCACGGGGTTGGGTTGCCATGGCAACCACGGGGTTCTGTGTCCATGGTAACCATGGGGTTGGGTTGCCATGGTAACCATGGCGTTTAGTTGCCATGGCAACCACGGGGTTTGGTTGCTATGGTAACCATGGGGTTCTTTGTCCATGGCAACCACGGGGTTTGGTTGCCATGGTAACCATGGGGTTGGGTTGCCATGGCAACCATGGGGTTGGGTTCCCATGGTAACCATGGGGTTGGGTTGCCATGGCAACCATGGGGTTGGGTTGCCATGGCAACCACGGGGTTTGGCTGCCATGGCAACCATGGGGTTCTGTGTCCATGGTAACCATGGGGTTGTGTTTCCATGGTAACCATGGCGTTTAGTTGCCATGGCAACAATGGGGTTCTGTTGCCATGGTAACCATGGGGTTGGGTTGCCATGGCAACCATGGGGTTGTGTTGCCATGGGAACCATGGGGTTGGGTTGCCATGGCAACCATGGGGTTGGGTTGCCATGGCAACCATGGGGTTGGGTTGCCATGGCAACCATGGGGTTGTGTTGCCATGGTAACCATGGCGTTTAGTTGCCATGGCAACCACGGGGTTTGGTTGCCATGGTAACCATGGGGTTGGGTTGCCATGGCAACCACGGGGTTTGGTTGCCATGGCAACCATGGGGTTCTGTGTCCATGGTAACCATGGGGTTGTGTTGCCATGGTAACCATGGCGTTTTGTTGCCATGGCAACTATGGGGTTCTGATGCCATGGCAACCATGGGGTAGTGTTTCCATGGCAACCATGGGGTTTGGTTGCCATGGTAACCATGGGGTAGTGTTTCCATGGCAACCACGGGGTTTGGTTGCCATGGTAACCATAAGGTTGTGTTGCCATGGTAACCATGGCGTTTATTTGCCATGGCAACTATGGGGTTCTGTTGCCATGGGAACCATGGGGTTGGGTTGCCATGGCAACCATGGGGCTGTGTTGCCATGGGAACCATGGGGTTGGGTTGCCATGGCAACCATGGGGTTGGGTTGCCATGGCAACCATGGGGTTGTGTTGCCATGGTAACCATGGCGTTTAGTTGCCATGGCAACTATGGGGTTCTGTTGCCATGGTAACCATGGGGTTGGGTTGCCATGGCAACCATGGGGTTGTGTTGCCATGGGAACCATGGGGTTGAGTTGCCATGGCAACCATGGGGTTGTGTTGCCATGGGAACCATGGGGTTGGGTTGCCATGGCATCCACGGGGTTGGGTTGCCATGGCAACCACGGGGTTTGGTTGCCATGGCAACCATGGGGTTCTGTGTCCATGGTAACCATGGGGTTGTGTTGCCATGGTAACGATGGGGTTGTGTTGCCATGGTAACTATGGGGTTGTGTTGCTATGGAAACTATGGGGTTTATTTGCCATGGCAACCATGGGGTTGAGATGCCGTGGTAACCATGCAGTTGGGTTGCCGTGGTAACCATGCTGTTGTGTTGTTGTGCTAACCATGCTGTTGTGTTGCCATGGTAACCATGGTGTAGTGTTTCCATGGCAACCACGGGGTTTGGTTGCTATGGTAACCATGGGGTTCTGTGTCCATGGTAACCATGGGGTTGGGTTGCCATGGCAACCATGGCGTTTAGTTGCCATGGCAACCACGGGGTTTGGTTGCTATGGTAACCATGGGGTTCTGTGTCCATGGCAACCACGGGGTTTGGTTGCCATGGTAACCATGGGGTTGGGTTGCCATGGCAACCATGGGGTTGGGTTCCCATGGTAACCACGGGGTTGGGTTACCATGGCAACCATGGGGTTGTGTTGCCATGGTAACCATGGCGTTTAGTTGCCATGGCAACTATGGGGTTCTGTTGCCATGGTAACCATGGGGTTGGGTTGCCATGGCAACCATGGGGTTGTGTTGCCATGGGAACCATGGGGTTGGGTTGCCATGGCATCCACGGGGTTGTGTTGCCATGGCAAGCACGGGGTTTGGCTGCCATGGCAACCATGGGGTTCTGTGTCCATGGTAACCATGGGGTTGTGTTGCCATGGTAACCATGGCGTTTAGTTGCCATGGCAACTATGGGGTTCTGTTGCCATGGTAACCATGGGGTTGGGTTGCCATGGCAACCATGGGGTTGTGTTGCCATGGGAACCATGGGGTTGGGTTGCCATGGCAACCATGGGGTTGGGTTGTCATGGCAACCATGGGGTTGGGTTGCCATGGCAACCATGGGGTTGTGTTGCCATGGTAACCATGGCGTTTAGTTGCCATGGCAACCACGGGGTTTGGTTGCCATCGTAACCATGGGGTTGGGTTGCCATGGCAACCATGGGGTTGGGTTCCCATGGTAACCACGGGGTTGGGTTGCCATGGCAACCACGGGGTTTGGTTGCCATGGCAACCATGGAGTTCTGTGTCCATGGTAACCATGGGGTTGTGTTGCCATGGTAACCATGGCGTTTTGTTGCCATGGCAACTATGGGGTTCTGATGCCATGGCAAACATGGGGTAGTGTTTCCATGGCAACCACGGGGTTTGGTTGCCATGGAAAACCATGGGGTAGGGTTGCCATGGCAACCATGGGGTTGTGTTGCCATGGGAACCATGGGGTTGGGTTGCCATGGCATCCACGGGGTTGGGTTGCCATGGCAACCACGGGGTTTGGTTGCCATGGCAACTATGGGGTTGTGTTGCCATGGTAACCATGGCGTTTAGTTGCCATGGCAACTATGGGGTTCTGTTGCCATGGTAACCATGGGGTTGGGTTGCCATGGCAACCATGGGGTTGTGTTGCCATGGGAACCATGGGGTTGGGTTGCCATGGCAACCATGGGGTTGTGTTGCCATGGGAACCATGGGGTTGGGTTGCCATGGCATCCACGGGGTTGGGTTGCCATGGCAACCACGGGGTTTGGTTGCCATGGCAACCATGGGGTTCTGTGTCCAGGGTAACCATGGGGTTGTGTTGCCATGGTAACCATGACGTTTTGTTGCCATGGTAACCATGGCGTTTTGTTGCCATGGCAACCATGGGGTAGTGTTTCCATGTCAACCACGGGGTTTGATTGCCATGGTAACCATGGTGTTGGGTTGCCATGGCAACCATGGGGTTGTGTTGCCATGGTAACCATGGGGTTGGGTTGCCATGGCAACCATGGGGTTGTGTTGCCATGGTAACCATGGCGTTTAGTTGCCATGGCAACTATGGGGTTCTGTTGCCATGGTAACCATGGGGTTTCGTTGCCATGGCAACCATGGGGTTGTGTTGCCATGGGAACCATGGGGTTGGGTTGCCATGGCATCCACGGGGTTGGGTTGCCATGGCAACCACGGGGTTTGGTTGCCATGGCAACCATGGCGTTGTGTTGCCATGGTAACCATGGCGTTTAGTTGCCATGGCAACTATGGGGTTCTGTTGCCATGGGAACCATGGGGTTGGGTTGCCATGGCAACCATGGGGTTGTGTTGCCATGGTAACCATGGGGTTGGGTTGCCATGGCAACCATGGGGTTGCGTTGCCATGGCAAACATGGGGTTGGGTTGCCATGGTAACCATGGGGTTGTGTTGCCATGGTAACCATGGCGTTTAGTTGCCATGGCAACCACGGAGTTTGGTTGCCATGGTAACCACGGGTTTTGGTTGCCATGGTAACCATGGGGTTGGGTTGCCATGGCAACCATGGGGTTGTGTTGCCATGGTAACCATGGGGTTGGGTTGCCATGGCAACCATGGGGTTGTGTTGCCATGGTAACCATGGCGTTTAGTTGCCATGGCAACTATAGGGTTCTGTTGCCATGGTAACCATGGGGTTGGGTTGCCATGGCAACCATGGGGTTGTGTTGCCATGGGAACCATGGGGTTGGGTTGCCATGGCATCCACGGGGTTGGGTTGCCATGGCAACCACGGGGTTTGGTTGCCATGGCAACCATGGGGTTCTGTGTCCATGGTAACCATGGGGTTGTGTTGCCATGGTAACCATGGCGTTTTGTTGCCATGGCAACTATGGGGTTCTGTTGCCATGGCAACCATGGGGAAGTGTTTCCATGGCAACCATGGGGTAGTGTTGCCATCGTAACGATGGGGTTGGGTTGCCATGGCAACCACGGGGTTGTGTTCTCATGGGAACATTGGGGTTGTGTTGCCATGGTAACCATGGGGTTGGGTTGCCATGGCAACCATGGGGTTGTGTTGACATGGTAACCATGGCGTTTAGTTGCCATGGCAACTATGGGGTTCTGTTGCCATGGTAACCATGGGGTTGTGTTGCCATGGCAACCATGGGGTTGTGTTGCCATGGTAACCATGGCGTTTTGTTGCGATGGCAACTATGGTGTTCTGTTGCCATGGCAACCATGGGGTAGTGTTTCCATGGCAACCATGGGGTTGTGTTGCCATGGTAACTATGGGGTTGGGTTGCTATGGAAACTATGGGGTTTAGCTGCCTTGGCAACCATGGGGTTGGGTTGCCATGGCAACCATGGGGTTGTGTTGCCATGGTAACCATGGCGTTTAGTTGCCATGGCAACTATGGGGTTCTGTTGCCATGGTAACCATGGGGTTCTGTTGCCATGGTAACCATGGGCTTGGGTTGCCATGGCAACCATGGGGTTGTGTTTCCATGGGAACCATGGGGTTGGGTTGCCATGGCATCCACGGGGTTGGGTTGCCATGGCAACCACGGGGTTCTGTGTCCATGGTAACCATGGGGTTGTGTTGCCATGGTAACCATGGCGTTTTGTTGCCATGGCAACTATGGGGTTCTGTTGCCATGGCAACCATGGGGTAGTGTTTCCATGGAAACCATGGGGTAGTGTTGCCATGGTAACGATGGGGTTGGCTTGCCATGGCAACCACGGGGTTGTGTTATCATGGGAACCATGGGGTTGTGTTGCCATCGTAACCATGGTGTTGGGTTGCCATGGCAACCACGGGGTTTGGTTGCTATGGTAACCATGGGGTTGGGTTGCCATGGTAACTATCGGGTTGGGTTGCTATGGAAACTATGGGGTTTAATTGCCTTGGAAACCATGAGGTTGGGTTGCCATGGCAACCATGGGGTTGTGTTGCCATGGTAACCATGGGGTTGAGTTGCCATGGCAACCATGGGGTTGTGTTGCCATGGTAACCATGGCGTTTAGTTGCCATGACAACTATGGGGTTCTGTTGCCATGGTAACCATGGTGTTGGGTTGCCTTAGCAACCATGGGGTTGTGTTGCCATGGGAACCATGGGGTTGGGTTGCCATGGCATCCACGGGGTTGGGTTGCCATGGCAACCACGGGGTTTGGTTGCCATGGCAACCATGGGGTTCTGTGTCCATGGTAACCATGGGGTTGTGTTGCCATGGTAACCATGGCGTTTTGTTGCCATGGCAACTATGGGGTTCTGTTGCCATGGCAACCATGGGGTAGTGTTTCCATGGCAACCATGGGGTAGTGTTGCCATGGTAACGATGGTGTTGGCTTGCCATGGCAACCACGGGGTTGTGTTATCATGGGAACCATGGGGTTGTGTTGCCATGGTAACCATGGGGTTGGGTTGCCATGGCAACCACGGGGATTGGTTGCTATGGTAACCATGGGGTTGGGTTGCCATGGCAACCATGGGGTTGTGTTGCCATGGTAACCATGGCGTTTAGTTGCCATGGCAACCACGGGGTTTGGTTGCCATGGTAACCATGGGGTTGTGTTGCCATGGCAACCAAGGGGTTGTGTTGCCATGGTAACCATGGCGTTTTGTTGCGATGGCAACTATGGGGTTCTGTTGCCATGGCAACCATGGGGTAGTGTTTCCATGGCAACCATGGGGTTGTGTTGCCATGGTAACCATGGGGTTGGGTTGCTATGGAAACTATGGGGTTTAGTTGCCTTGGCAACCATGGGGTTGGGTTGCCATGGCAACCATAGGGTTGTGTTGCCATGGTAACCATGGCGTTTCGTTGCCATGGCAACCACGGGGTTTGGTTGCTATGGTAACCATGGGGTTGGGTTGCCATGGCAACCATGGCGTTTAGTTGCCATGGCAACCACGGGGTTTGGTTGCCATGGTAACCATGGGGTTGGGTTGCCATGGCAACCATGGGGTTGGGTTGCCATGGGAACCATGGGGTTGGGTTGCCATGGCAACCACGGGGTTGGGTTGCCATGGCAACCACGGGGTTTGGTTGCCATGGCAACCATGGGATTCTGTGTCCATGGTAACCATGGGGTTGTGTTGCCATGGTAACCATGGCGTTTAGTTGCCATGGCAACTATGGGGTTCTGTTGCCATGGCAACTATGGGGTAGTGTTTCCATGGCAACCACGGGGTTTGGTTACCATGGTAACCATAGGGTTGGGTTGCCATGGCAACCATATGGTTGGGTTGCCATGGCAACCATGGGGTTGTGTTGCCATGGTAACCATGGGGTTGGGTTGCCATGGCAACCATGGGGTTGTGTTGCCATGGTAACCATGGCGTTTAGTTGCCATGGCAACTATGGGGTTCTGTTGCCATGGTAACCATGGGGTTGGGTTGCCATGGCAACCATGGGGTTGTGTTGCCATGGGAACCATGGGGTTGGGTTGCCATGGCATCCACGGGGTTGGGTTGCCACGGCAACCACGGGGTTTGGTTGCCATGGCAACCATGGGGTTGTGTTGCCATGGTAACCATGGCGTTTTGTTGCCATGGCAACTATGGGGTTCTGTTGCCATGGCAACCATGGGGTAGTGTTTCCATGGCAACCACGGGGTTTGGTTGCCATGGTAACCATGGGGTTGGGTTGCCATGGCAACCACGGGGTTTCGTTGCTATGGTAACCATGGGGTTGGGTTGCCATGGCAACCATGGGGTTGTGTTGCCATGGTAACCATGGCGTTTAGTTGCCATGGCAACCACGGGGTTTGGTTGCCATGGTAACCATGGGGTTGGGTTGCCATGGCAACCATGGGGTTGGGTTGCCATGGGAACCATGGGGTTTGGTTGCCATGGCAACCATGGGGTTGGGTTGCCATGGTAACCATGGCGTTTAGTTGCCATGGCAACTATGGGGTTCTGTTGCCATGGTAACCATGGGGTTGGGTTGCCATGGCAACCATGGGGTTGTGTTGCCATGGTAACCATGGGGTTGGGTTGCCATGGCAACCATGGGGTTGTGTTGCCATGGTAACCATGGCGTTTTGTTGCCATGGCAACCACGGGGTTCTGATGCCATGGCAACCATGGGGTAGTGTTTCCATGGCAACCACGGGGTTTGGTTGCCATGGTAACCATGGGGTTGGGTTGCCATGGCAACCATGGGGTTTGGTTGCCATGGCAACCATGGGGTTGTGTTGCCATGGTAACGATGGGGTTGGGTTGCCATGGCAACCGTGGGGTTTTGTTGCCATGGTAACCATGGCGTTTAGTTGCCATGGCAACTATGGGGTTCTGTTGCCATGGTAACCATGGCGTTTAGTTGCCATGGCAACTATGGGGTTCTGTTGCCATGGTAACCATGGGGTTCTGTTGCCATGGTAACCATGGGGTTGGGTTGCCATGGCAACCATGGGGTTGTGTTTCCATGGGAACCATGGGGTTGGGTTGCCATGGCATCCACGGGGTTGGGTTGCCATGGCAACCACGGGGTTCTGTGTCCATGGTAACCATGGGGTTGTGTCGCCATGGTAACCGTGGCGTTTTGTTGCCATGGCAACTATGGTGTTCTGTTGCCATGGCAACCATGGGGTAGTGTTTCCATGGAAACCATGGGGTAGTGTTGCCATGGTAACGATGGGGTTGGCTTGCCATGGCAACCACGGGGTTGTGTTATCATGGGAACCATGGGGTTGTGTTGCCATGGTAACCATGGTGTTGGGTTGCCATGGCAACCACGGGGTTTGGTTGCTATGGTAACCATGGGGTTGGGTTGCCATGGTAACTATCGGGTTGGGTTGGTATGGAAACTATGGGGTTAAATTGCCTTGGAAACCATGAGGTTGGGTTGCCATGGCAACCATGGGGTTGTGTTGCCATGGTAACCATGGGGTTGAGTTGCCATGGCAACCATGGGGTTGTGTTGCCATGGTAACCATGGCGTTTAGTTGCCATGACAACTATGGGGTTCTGTTGCCATGGTAACCATGGTGTCGGGTTGCCATGGCAACCATGGGGTTGGGTTGCCATGGGAACCATGGGGTTGGGTTGCCATGGCATCCACGGGGTTGGGTTGCCATGGCAACCACGGGGTTTGTTTGCCATGGCAACCATGGGGTTCTGTGTCCATGGTAACCATGGGGTTGTGTTGCCATGGTAACCATGGCGTTTTGTTGTCATGTCAACTATGGGGTTCTGTTGCCATGGCAACCATGGGGTAGTGTTTCCATGGCAACCATGGGGTTGTGTTGCCATGGTAACCATCGGGTTGGGTTGCTATGGAAACTATGGGGTTTAGTTGCCTTGGCAACCATGGGGTTGGGTTGCCATGGCAACCATGGGGTTGTGTTGCCATGGTAACCATGGCGTTTCGTTGCCATGGCAACCACGGGGTTTGGTTGCTATGGTAACCATGGGGTTGGGTTGCCATGGCAACCATGGGGTTGTGTTGCCATGGTAACCATGGCGTTTAGTTGCCATGGCAACTATGGGGTTCTGTTGCCATGGTAACCATGGGGTTCGGTTGCCATGGCAACCATGGGGTTGTGTTGCCATGGGAACCATGGGGTTGGGTTGCCATGGCAACCACGGGGTTGGGTTGCCATGGCAACCACGGGGTTTGGTTGCCATGGCAAACATGGGATTCTGTGTCCATGGTAACCATGGGGTTGTGTTGCCATGGTAACCATGGCGTTTAGTTGCCATGGCAACTATGGGCTTCTGTTGCCATGGCAACCATTGGGTAGTGTTTCCATGGCAACCACGGGGTTTGGTTACCATGGTAACCATAGGGTTGGGTTGCCATGGCAACCATGGGGTTGGGTTGCCATGGCAACCATGGGGTTGTGTTGCCATGGTAACCATGGGGTTGGGTTGCCATGGCAACCATGGGGTTGTGTTGCCATGGTAACCATGGCGTTTAGTTGCCATGGCAACTATGGGGTTCTGTTGCCATGGTAACCATGGGGTTGGGTTGCCATGGCAACTATGGGGTTGTGTTGCCATGGGAACCATGGGGTTGGGTTGCCATGGCATCCACGGTGTTGGGTTGCCATGGCAACCACGGGGTTTGGTTGCCATGGCAACCATGGGGTTGTGTTGCCATGGTAACCATGGCGTTTAGTTGCCATGGCAACTATGGGGTTCTGTTGCCATGGTAACGATGGG
Organism: Netta rufina; assembly: GCF_964035555.1. Lineage (NCBI taxonomy): Eukaryota > Metazoa > Chordata > Aves > Anseriformes > Anatidae > Netta > Netta rufina. The sequence goes on along the minus strand of NW_028168888.1, from coordinate 761,177 downwards.
GTTGGGTCGCCATGGCAACCATAGGGTTGTGTTGCAATGGTAACCATGGGGTTGGGTTGCCATGGCAACTATGGGGTTTGGTTGCCATGGCAACCATGGGGTTGTGTTGCCATGGTAACCATGGCGTTTAGTTGCCATGGCAACCACGGGGTTTGGTTGCCATGGTAACCATGGGGTTGGGTTGCCATGGCAACCATGGGGTTGGGTTGCCATGGCAACCATGGGGTTGGGTTCCCATGGTAACCATGGGGTTGGGTTGCCATGGCAACCATGGGGTTGTGTTGCCATGGTAACCATGGCGTTTAGTTGCCATGGCAACTATGGGGTTCTGTTGCCATGGTAACCATGGGGTTGGGTTGCCATGGCAACCATGGGGTTGTGTTGCCATAGGAACCATGGGGTTGGGTTGCCATGGCATCCACGGGGTTGGGTTGCCATGGCAACCACGGGGTTTGGTTGCCATGGCAACCATGGGGTTCTGTGTCCATGGTAACCATGGGGTTGTGTTGCCATGGTAAACATGGCGTTTTGTTGCCATGGCAACTATGGGGTTCTCTTGCCATGGCAACCATGGGGTAGTGTTTCCATGGCAACCACGGGGTTTGGTTGCCATGGTAACCATGGGGTTGGGTTGCCATGGCAACCACGGGGTTTGGTTGCTATGGTAACCATGGGGTTGGGTTGCCATGGCAACCATGGGGTTGTGTTGCCATGGTAACCATGGCGTTTAGTTGCCATGGCAACCACGGGGTTTGGTTGCCATGGTAACCATGGGGTTGGGTTGCCATGGCAACCATGGGGTTGGGTTGCCATGGCAACCATGGGGTTGGGTTGCCATGGTAACCATGGGGTTGGGTTGCCATGGCAACCATGGGGTTGGGTTGCCATGGTAACCATGGCGTTTAGTTGCCATGGCAACTATGGGGTTCTGTTGCCATGGTAACCATGGGGTTGGGTTGCCATGGCAACCATGGGGTTGTGTTGCCATGGGAACCATGGGGTTGGGTTGCCATGGCATCCACGGGGTTGGGTTGCCATGGCAACCACGGGGTTTGGTTGCCATGGTAACCATGGGGTTGGGTTGCCATGGCAACCATGGGGTTGTGTTGCCATGGTAACCATGGCGTTTTGTTGCCATGGCAACTATGGGGTTCTGATGCCATGGCAACCATGGGGTAGTGTTTCCATGGCAACCACGGGTTTTGGTTGCCATGGTAACCATGGGGTTGGGTTGCCATGGCAACCATGGGGTTTGGTTGCCATGGCAACCATGGGGTTGTGTTGCCATGGTAACCATGGGGTGGGTTGCCATGGCAACCATGGGGTTATGTTGCCATGGTAACCATGGCGTTTAGTTGCCATGGCAACTATGGGGTTCTGTTGCCATGGTAACCATGGGGTTGGGTTGCCATGGCAACCATGGGGTTGTGTTGCCATGGTAACCATGGCGTTTAGTTGCCATGGCATCCACGGGGTTGGGTTGCCATGGCAACCACGGGGTTTGGTTGCCATGGCAACCATGGGGTTGTGTTGCCATGGTAACCATGGCGTTTAGTTGCCATGGCAACTATGGGGTTCTGTTGACATGGTAACCATGGGGTTGGGTTGCCATGGCAACCATGGGGTTGTGTTGCCATGGTAACCATGGGGTTGGGTTGCCATGGCAACCATGGGGTTGGGTTGCCATGGCAACCATGGGGTTGTGTTGCCATGGTAACCATTGGGTTGGGTTGCCATGGCAACCATGGGTTTGTGTTGCCATGGTAACCATGGCGTTTAGTTGCCATGGCAACTATGGGGTTCTGTTGCCATGGTAACCATGGGGTTGGGTTGCCATGGCAACCATGGGGTTGTGTTGCCATGGGAACCATGGGGTTGGGTTGCCATGGCATCCACGGGGTTGGGTTGCCATGGCAACCACGGGGTTTGGTTGCCATGGCAACCATGGGGTTGTGTTGCCATGGTAACCATGGCGTTTAGTTGCCATGGCAACTATGGGGTTCTGTTGCCATGGTAACGATGGGGTTGGGTCGCCATGGCAACCATAGGGTTGTGTTGCCATGGTAACCATGGGGTTGGGTTGCCATGGCAACCATGGGGTTGGGTTGCCATGGCAACCATGGGGTTGTGTTGCCATGGTAACCATGGCGTTTAGTTGCCATGGCAACCACGGGGTTGATTGCCATGGTAACCATGGGGTTGGGTTGCCATGGTAACCATGGGGTTGTGTTGCCATGGTAACCATGGCGTTTAGTTGCCATGGCAACCACGGGGTTTGGTTGCCATGGTAACCATGGGGTTGGGTTGCCATGGCAACCATGGGGTTGTGTTGCCATGGCAACCATGGGGTTGGGTTGCCATGGCAACCATAGCGTTGGGTTGCCATGGCAACCATGGGGTTGGGTTGCCATGGCATCCACGGGGTTGGGTTGCCATGGCAACCACGGGGTTTGGTTGCCATGGTAAGCATGGGGTTGGGTTGCCATGGCAACCATGGGGTTGTGTTGCCATGGTAACCATGGCGTTTTGTTGCCATGGCAACTATGGGGTTCTGATGCCATGGCAACCATGGGGTAGTGTTTCCATGGCAACCACGGGGTTTGGTTGCCATGGTAACCATGGGGTTGGGTTGCCATGGCAACCATGGGGTTTGGTTGCCATGGCAACCATGGGGTTGTGTTGACATGGTAACCATGGGGTTGGGTTGCCATGGCAACCATGGGGTTGTGTTGCCATGGTAACCATGGCGTTTAGTTGCCATGGCAACTATGGGGTTCTGTTGCCATGGTAACCATGGGGTTGTGTTGCCATGGGAACCATTGGGTTGGGTTGCCATGGCATCCACGGGGTTGGGTTGCCATGGCAACCGCGGGGTTTGGTTGCCATGGCAACCATGGGGTTGTGTTGCCATGGCAACCACGGGGTTTGGTTGCCATGGCATCCACGGGGTTGGGTTGCCATGGCAACCACGGTGTTTGGTTGCCATGGCAACCATGGGATTCTGTGTCCATGGTAACCATGGCGTTGTGTTGCCATGGTAACCATGGCGTTTAGTTGCCATGGCAAACACGGAGATGGTTGCCATGGTAACCATGGGGTTGTGTTGCCATGGTAACGCTGGCGTTTAGTTGCCATGGCAACTATGGGGTTCTGTTGCCATGGTAACCATGGGGTTGGGTTGCCATGGCAACCATGGGGTTGTGTTGCCATGGGAACCATGGGGTTGGGTTGCCATGGCATCCACGGGGTTGGGTTGCCATGGCAACCACGGGGTTTGGTTGCCATGGCAACCATGGGGTTCTGTGTCCATGGTAACCATGGCGTTGTGTTGCCATGGTAACCATGGCGTTTAGTTGCCATGGCAACTATGGGATTCTGTTGCCATGGTAACCATGGGGTTGGGTTGCCATGGCAACCATGGGGTTGTGTTGCCATGGCAACCATGGGGTTGTGTTGCCATGGGAACCATGGGGTTGTGTTGCCATGGCATCCACGGGGTTGGGTTGCCATGGCAACCACGGGGTTTGGTTGCCATGGCAACCATGGGGTTCTGTGTCCATGGTAACCATGGGGTTGTGTTGCAATGGCAACCATAAGGTTGGGTTGCCATGGCAACCATGGGGTTGTGTTGCCATGGTAACCATGGCGTTTTGTTGCCATGGCAACTATGGGGTTCTGATGCCATGGCAACCATGGGGTAGTGTTTCCATGGCAACCACGGGGTTTGGTTGCCATGGTAACCATGGGGTTGGGTTGCCATGGCAACCATGGGGTTTGGTTGCCATGGCAACCATGGGGTTGTGTTGCCATGGTAACCATGGGGTTGGGTTGCCATGGCAACCATGGGGTTGTGTTGCCATGGTAACCATGGCGTTTAGTTGCCATGGCAACTATGGGGTTCTGTTGCCATGGTAACCATGGGGTTGTGTAGCCATGGCAACCATGGGGTTGTGTTGCCATGGGAACCATGGGGTTGGGTTGCCATGGCATCCACGGGGTTGGGTTGCCATGGCAACCACGGGTATTGGTTGCCATGGCAACCATGGGGTTGTGTTGCCATGGTAACCATGGCGTTTAGTTGCCATGGCAACTATGGGGTTCTGTTGACATGGTAACCATGGGATTGTGTTGCCATGGCAACCATGGGGTTGTGTTGCCATGGGAACCATGGGGTTGGGTTGCCATGGCAACCACGGGGTTGGGTTGCCATGGCAACCATGGGGTTCTGTTGCCATGGTAACCATGGCGTTTAGTTGCCATTGCATCCACGGTGTTGGGTTGCCATGGCAACCACGGGGTTTGGTTGCCATGGCAACCATGGGGTTGTGTTGCCATGGTAACCATGGCGTTTAGTTGCCATGGCAACTATGGGGTTCTGTTGACATGGTAACCATGGGGTTGGGTTGCCATGGCAACCATGGGGTTGTGTTGCCATGGGAACCATGGGGTTGGGTTGCCATGGCAACCATGGGGTTGGGTTGCTACGGCAACCATGGGGTTGTGTTGCCATGGTAACCATGGGGTTGGGTTGCCATGGCAACCATGGGGTTGTGTTGCCATGGTAACCATGACGTTTAGTTGCCATGGCAACTATGGGGTTCTGTTGCCATGGTAAACATGGGGTTGGGTTGCCATGGCAACCATGGGGTTGTGTTGCCATGGGAACCATGGGGTTGGGTTGCCATAGCATCCACGGGGTTGGGTTGCCATGGCAACCACGGGGTTTGGTTGCCATGGCAACCATGGGATTCTGTGTCCATGGTAACCATGGCGTTGTGTTGCCATGGTAACCATGGCGTTTAGTTGCCATGGCAACCACGGAGATGGTTGCCATGGTAACCATGGGGTTGTGTTGCCATGGTAACCATGGCGTTTAGTTGCCATGGCAACCATGGGGTTCTGTTGCCATGGTAACCATGGGGTTGGGTTGCCATGGCAACCATGGGGTTGTGTTGCCATGGTAACCATGGGGTTGGGTTGCCATGGCAACCATGGGGTTGTGTTGCCATGGTAACCATGGGGTAGTGTTTCCATGGCAACCACTGGGTTTGGTTGCCATGGTAACCATGGGGTTGGGTTGCCATGGTAACCATGGGGTTGGGTTGCCATGGCAACCATGAGGTTGTGTTGCCATGGTAACCATGGGGTTGGGTTACCATGGCAACCATGGGGTTGTGTTGCCATGGGAACCATGTGGTTGTGTTGCCATGGTAACCATGGGGTTGGGTTGCCATGGCAACCATGGGGTTGTGTTGCCATGGTAACCATGACGTTTAGTTGCCATGGCAACTATGGGGTTCTGTTGCCATGGTAACCATGGGGTTGGGTTGCCATGGCAACCATGGGGTTGTGTTGCCATGGGAACCATGGGGTTGGGTTGCCATAGCATCCACGGGGTGGGGTTGCCATGGCAACCACGGGGTTTGGTTGCCATGGCAACCATGGGATTCTGTGTCCATGGTAACCATGGCGTTGTGTTGCCATGGTAACCATGGCGTTTAGTTGCCATGGCAACCACGGAGATGGTTGCCATGGTAACCATGGGGTTGTGTTGCCATGGTAACCATGGCGTTTAGTTGCCATGGCAACTATGGGGTTCTGTTGCCATGGTAAACATGGGGTTGGGTTGCCATGGCAACCATGGGGTTGTGTTGCCATGGGAACCATAGGGTTGGGTTGCCATGGCAACCATGGGGTTGTGTTGCCATGGTAACCATGGGGTAGTGTTTCCATGGCAACCACTGGGTTTGGTTGCCATGGTAACCATGGGGTTGGGTTGCCATGGTAACCATGGGGTTGTGTTGCCATGGTCACCATGGGGTTTGGTTGCCATGGCAACCATGGGGTTTGGTTGTTATGGTAACCATGGGGTTGGGTTGCCATGGCAACCATGGGGTTGTGTTGCCATGGTAACCATGGCGTTTAGTTGCCATGGCAACTATGGGGTTCTGTTGCCATGGTAACCATGGGGTTGTGTTGCCATGGCAACCATGGGGTTGTGTTGCCATGGGAACCATGGGGTTGGGTTGCCATGGCATCCACGGGGTTGGGTTGCCATGGCAACCATGGGGTTGTGTTGCCACGTTAACCATATCGTTTAGTTGCCATGGCAACCACGGGGTTTGGTTGCCATGGTAACCATGGGGTTGGGTTGCCATGGCAACCATGGCGTTTAGTTGCCATGGCAACTATGGGGTTCTGTTGCCATGGCAACCATGGGGTAGTGTTTCCATGGCAACCACGGGGTTTGGTTGCCATGGTAACCATGGGGTTGGGTTGCCATGGCAACCATGGGGTTGGGTTGCCATGGCAACCATGGGGTTGTGTTGCCATGGTAACCATGGGGTTGGGTTGCCATGGCAACCATGGGGTTGTGTTGCCATGGTAACCATGGCGTTTAGTTCCCATGGCAACCACGGAGTTTGGTTGCCATGGTAACCACGGGGTTTGGTTGCCATGGTAACCATGGGGTTGGGTTGCCATGGCAACCATGGGGTTGTGTTGCCATGGGAACCATGGGGTTGGGTTGCCATGGCAACCATGGAGTTGTGTTGCCATGGTAACCATGGCGTTTAGTTGCCATGGCAACTATGGTGTTGTGTTGCCATGGTAACCATGGGGTTGGGTTGCCATGGCAACCATGGGGTTGTGTTGCCATGGGAACCATGGGGTTGGGTTGCCATGTCAACCACGGGGTTTGGTTGCCATGGCAACCATGGGGTTCTGTGTCCATGGTAACCATGGGGTTGTGTTGCCATGGTAACCATGGCGTTTAGTTGCCATGGCAACCACGGAGATTGGTTTCCATGGTAACCATGGGGTTGTGTTGCCATGGTAACCATGGCGTTTTGTTGCCATGGCAACTATGGGGTTCTGTTGCCATGGTAACCATGGGGTTGGGTTGCCATGGCAACCATGGGGTTGTGTTGCCATGGGAACCATGGGGTTGGGTTGCCATGGCATCCACGTGGTTGGGTTGCCATGGCAACCACGGGGTTTGGTTGCCATGGCAACCATGGGGTTCTGTGTCCATGGTAACCATGGGGTTGTGTTGCCATGGTAACCATGGCGTTTAGTTGCCATGGCAACTATGGGGTTGGGTTGCCATGGCAACCATGGGGTAGTGTTTCCATGGCAACCATGGGGTAGTGTTGCCATGGTAACGATGGGGTTGGCTTGCCATGGCAACCACGGGGTTGTGTTCTCATGGGAACCATGGGGTTGTGTTGCCATGGTAACCATGGGGTTGGGTTGCCATGGCAACCACGGGGTTTGGTTGCTATGGCAACTATGGAGTTCTGTTGCCATGGTAACCATGGGGTTGGGTTGCCATGGCATCCACGGGGTTTGGTTACCATGGCAACCATGGGGTTCTGTGTCCATGGTAACCATGGGGTTGTGTTGCCATGGTAACCATGGCGTTTTGTTGCCATGGCAACTATGGGGTTCTTTTGCCATGGAAACCATGGGGTAGTGTTTCCATGGCAACCGCGGGGTTTGGTTGCCATGGTAACCATGTGGTTGGGTTGCAATGGCAACCATGGGGTTGGGTTGCCATGGCAACCATGGGGTTGTGTTGCCATGGTAACCATGGGGTTGGATTGCCATGGCAGCCTTGGGGTTGTGTTGCAATGGTAACCATGGCGTTTAGTTGCCATGGAAACCACGGAGTTTCGTTGCCATGGTAACCACGGGGTTTGGTTGCCATGGTAACCATGGGGTTGTGTTGCCATGGTAACCATGGGGTTGGGTTGCCATGGCAACCATGGGGTTGTGTTGCCATGGTAACCATGGCGTTTAGTTGCCATGGCAACTATGGGGTTCTGTTGCCATGGTAACCATGGGGTTGGGTTGCCATGGCAACCACGGGGTTGTGTTGCCATGGGAACCATGGGGTTGGGTTGCAATGGCATCCACGGGGTTGGGTTGCCATGGCAACCACGGGGTTTTGTTGCCAAGGCAACCATGGGATTCTGTGTCCATGGTACCAATGGCGTTGTGTTGCCATGGTAACCATGGCGTTTAGTTGCCATGGCAACCACGGAGATGGTTGCCATGGTAACCTTTGGGTTGTGTTGCCATGGTAACCATGGCGTTTAGTTGCCATGGCAACTATGGGGTTCTGTTGCCATGGCAACCACGGAGATGGTTGCCATGGCAACTATGGGGTTCTGTTGCCATGGTAACCATGGCGTTTTGTTGCCATGGCAACCACGGGGTTTGGTTGCCATGGTAACCATGGGGTTGTGTTGCCATGGCAACCATGGGGTTGGGTTCCCATGGTAACCACGGGGTTGGGTTGCCATGGCAACCACGGGGTTTGGTTGCCATGGCAACCATGGGATTCTGTGTCCATGGTAACCATGGGGTTGTGTTGCCATGGTAACCATGGCGTTTTGTTGCCATGGCAACTATGGTGTTCTGATGCCATGGCAACCATGGGGTAGTGTTTCCATGGAAACCATGGGGTAGTGTTGCCATGGTAACGATGGGGTTGGCTTGCCATGGCAACCACGGGGTTGTGTTATCATGGGATCCATGGGGTTGTGTTGCCATGGTAACCATGGTGTTGGGTTGCCATGGCAACCACGGGGTTTGGTTGCTATGGTAACCATGGGGTTGGGTTGCCATGGTAACTATCGGGTTGGGTTGCTATGGAAACTATGGGGTTTAATTGCCTTGGAAACCATGAGGTTGGGTTGCCATGGCAACCATGGGGTTGTGTTGCCATGGTAACCATGGGGATGAGTTGCCATGGCAACCATGGGGTTGTGTTGCCATGGTAACCATGGCGTTTAGTTGCCATGACAACTATGGGGTTCTGTTGCCATGGTAACCATGGTGTTGGGTTGCCATGGCAACCATGGGGTTGGGTTGCCATGGGAACCATGGGGTTGGGTTGCCATGGCATCCACGGGGTTGGGTTGCCATGGCAACCACGGGGTTTGGTTGCCATGGCAACCATGGGGTTCTGTGTCCATGGTAACCATGGGGTTGTGTTGCCATGGTAACCATGGCGTTTTGTTCCCATGGCAACTATGGGGTTCTGTTGCCATGGCAACCATGGGGTAGTGTTTCCATGGCAACCATGGGGTTGTGTTGCCATGGTAACCATGGGGTTGGGTTGCTATGGAAACTATGGGGTTTAGTTGCCTTGGCAACCATGGGGTTGGGTTGCCTTGGCAACCATGGGGTTGTGTTGCCATGGTAACCATGGCGTTTCGTTGCCATGGCAACCACGGGGTTTGGTTGCTATGGTAACCATGGGGTTGGGTTGCCATGGCAACCATGGGGTTGTGTTGCCATGGTAACCATGGCGTTTAGTTGCCATGGCAACTATGGAGTTCTGTTGCCATGGTAACCATGGGGTTCGGTTGCCATGGCAACCATGGGGTTGTGTTGCCATAGGAACCATGGGGTTGGGTTGCCATGGCAACCACGGGGTTGGGTTGCCATGGCAACCACGGGGTTTGGTTGCCATGGCAACCATGGGATTCTGTGTCCATGGTAACCATGGGGTTGTGTTGCCATGGTAACCATGGCGTTTAGTTGCCATGGCAACTATGGGGTTCTGTTGCCATGGCAACCATGGGGTAGTGTTTCCATGGCAACCACGGGGTTTGGTTACCATGGTAACCATAGCGTTGGGTTGCCATGGCAACCATGGGGTTGGGTTGCCATGGCAACCATGGGGTTGTGTTGCCATGGTAACCATGGGGTTGGGTTGCCATGGCAACCATGGGGTTGTGTTGCCATGGTAACCATGGCGTTTAGTTGCCATGGCAACTATGGGGTTCTGTTGCCATGGTAACCATGGGGTTGGGTTGCCATGGCAACCATGGGGTTGTGTTGCCATGGGAACCATGGGGTTGGGTTGCCATGGCATCCACGGGGTTGGGTTGCCATGGCTACCACGGGGTTTGGTTGCCATGGCAACCATGGGGTTGTGTTGCCATGGTAACCATGGCGTTTAGTTACCATGGCAACTATGGGGTTCTGTGTCCATGGTAACGATGGGGTTTGGTCGCCATGGCAACCATAGGGTTGTGTTGCCATGGTAACCATGGGGTTGGGTTGCCATGGCAACCATGGGGTTTGGTTGCCATGGCAACCATGGGGTTGTGTTGCCATGGTAACCATGGCGTTTAGTTGCCATGGCAACCACGGGGTTTGGTTGCCATGGTAACCATGGGGTTGGGTTGCCATGGCAACCATGGGGTTGGGTTGCCATGGGAACCATGGGGTTGGGTTCCCATGGTAACCATGGGGTTGGGTTGCCATGGCAACCATGGGGTTGTGTTGCCATGGTAACCATGGCGTTTAGTTGCCATGGCAACTATGGTGTTCTGTTGCCATGGTAACCATGGGGTTTTGTTCCCATGGCAACTATGGGGTTCTGTTGCCATGGCAACCATGGGGTAGTGTTTCCATGGCAACCATGGGGTTGTGTTGCCATGGTAACCATGGGGTTGGGTTGCTATGGAAACTATGGGGTTTAGTTGCCTTGGCAACCATGGGGTTGGGTTGCCATGGCAACCATGGGGTTGTGTTGCCATGGTAACCATGGCGTTTCGTTGCCATGGCAACCACGGGGTTTGGTTGCTATGGTAACCATGGGGTTGGGTTGCGCTGGCAACCATGGGGTTGTGTTGCCATGGTAAACATGGCGTTTAGTTGCCATGGCAACTATGGGGTTCTGTTGCCATGGTAACCATGGGGTTCGGTTGCCATGGCAACCATGGGGTAGTGTTTCCATGGCAACCACGGGGTTTGGTTACCATGGTAACCATAGCGTTGGGTTGCCATGGCAACCATGGGGTTGGGTTGCCATGGCAACCATGGGGTTGTGTTGCCATGGTAACCATGGGGTTGGGTTGCCATGGCAACCATGGGGTTGTGTTGCCATGGTAACCATGGCGTTTAGTTGCCATGGCAACTATGGGGTTCTGTTGCCATGGTAACCATGGGGTTGGGTTGCCATGGCAACCATGGGGTTGTGTTGCCATGGGAACCATGGGGTTGGGTTGCCATGGCATCCACGGGGTTGGGTTGCCATGGGAACCATGGGGTTTGGTTGCCATGGCAACCATGGGGTTGTGTTGCCATGGTAACCATGGCGTTTATTTGCCATGGCAACCACGGGGTTTGGTTGCCATGGTAACCATGGGGTTGGGTTGCCATGGCAACCATGGGGTTGGGTTGCCATGGCAACCATGGGGTTGGGTTCCCATGGTAACCATGGGGTTGGGTTGCCATGGCAACCGTGGGGTTGTGTTGCCATGGTAACCATGGCGTTTAGTTGCCATGGCAACTATGGGGTTCTGTTGCCATGGTAACCATGGGGTTGGGTTGCCATGGCAACCATGGGGTTGTGTTGCCATAGGAACCATGGGGTTGGGTTGCCATGGCATCCACGGGGTTGGGTTGCCATGGCAACCACGGGGTTTGGTTACCATGGCAACCATGGGGTTCTGTGTCCATGGTAACCATGGGGTTGTGTTGCCATGGTAAACATGGCGTTTTGTTGCCATGGCAACTATGGGGTTCTCTTGCCATGGCAACCATGGGGTAGTGTTTCCATGGCAACCACGGGGTTTGGTTGCCATGGTAACCATGGGGTTGGGTTGCCATGGAAACCACGGGGTTTGGTTGCTATGGTAACCATGGGGTTGGGTTGCCATGGCAACCATGGGGTTGTGTTGCCATGGTAACCATGGCGTGTAGTTGCCATGGCAACTATGGGGTTCTGTTGCCATGGTAACCATGGGGTTGGGTTGCCATGGCAACCACGGGGTTTGGTTGCCATGGTAACCATGGGGTTGGGTTGCCATGGCAACCATGGGGTTTGGTTGCCATGGCAACCATGGGGTTGTGTTGCCATGGTAACAATGGGGTTGGGTTGCCATGGCAACCATGGGGTTGTGTTCCCATGGTAACCATGGCGTTTAGTTGCCATGGCAACTATGGGGTTCTGTTGCCATGGTAACCATGGGGTTGTGTTGCCATGGCAACCATGGGGTTGTGTTGCCATGGGAACCATGGGGTTGGGTTGCCATGGCATCCTCGGGGTTGGGTTGCCATGGCAACCACGGGGTTTGGTTGCCATGGCAACCATGGGGTTGTGTTGCCATGGTAACCATGGCGTTTAGTTTCCATGGCAACTATGGGGTTGTGTTGACATGGTAACCATGGGGTTGGGTTGCCATGGCAACCATGGGGTTGTGTTGCCATGGGAACCATGGGGTTGGGTTGCCATGGTAACCATGGCGTTTTGTTGCCATGGCAACTATGGTGTTCTGTTGCCATGGCAACCACGGGGTTTGGTTGCTATGGTAACCATGGCGTTGGGTTGCCATGGCAAATATGGGGTTGTGTTGCCATGGTAACCATGGCGTTTAGTTGCCATGGCAACTATGGGGTTGTGTTGCCATGGTAACCATGGGGTTGGGTTGCCATGGCAACCATGGGGTTGTGTTGCCATGGGAACCATGGGGTTGGGTTGCCATGGCAACCATGGTGTTGTGTTGCCATGGTAACCATGGCGTTTAGTTGCCATGGCAACTATGGGGTTCTGTTGCCATGGTAAACATGGGGTTGGGTTGCCATGGCAACCATGGGGTTGTGTTGCCATGGGAACCATGGGGTTGGGTTGCCATGGCATCCACGGGGTTGGGTTGCCATGGCAACCACGGGGTTTGGTTGCCATGGCAACCATGGGGTTCTGTGTCCATGGTAACCATGGGGTTGTGTTGCCATGGTAACCATGGCGTTTTGTTGCCATGGCAACTATGGGGTTCTGATGCCATGGCAACCATGGGGTAGTGTTTCCATGGCAACCACGGGGTTTGGTTGCCATGGTAACCATGAGGTTGGGTTGCTATGGAAACCATGGGGTTGGGTTGCCATGGCAACCATGGGGTTGTGTTGCCATGGTCACCATGGGGTTTGGTTGCCATGGCAACCATGGGGTTTGGTTGTTATGGTAACCATGGGGTTGGGTTGCCATGGCAACCATGGGGTTGTGTTGCCATGGTAACCATGGCGTTTAGTTGCCATGGCAACTATGGGGTTCTGTTGCCATGGTAACCATGGGGTTGTGTTGCCATGGCAACCATGGGGTTGTGTTGCCATGGGAACCATGGGGTTGGGTTGCCATGGCATCCACGGGGTTGGGTTGCCATGGCAACCATGGGGTTGGGTTGCCATGGCAACCACGGGGTTTGGTTGCCATGGCAACCATGGGATTCTGTGTCCATGGTAACCATGGGGTTGTGTTGCCATGGTAACCATGGCGTTTAGTTGCCATGGCAACTATGGGGTTCTGTTGCCATGGCAACCATGGGGTAGTGTTTCCATGGCAACCACGGGGTTTGGTTACCATGGTAACCATAGCGTTGGGTTGCCATGGCAACCATGGGGTTGGGTTGCCATGGCAACCATGGGGTTGTGTTGCCATGGTAACCATGGGGTTGGGTTGCCATGGCAACCATGGGGTTGTGTTGCCATGGTAACCATGGCGTTTAGTTGCCATGGCAACTATGGGGTTCTGTTGCCATGGTAACCATGGGGTTGGGTTGCCATGGCAACCATGGGGTTGTGTTGCCATGGGAACCATGGGGTTGGGTTGCCATGGGAACCATGGGGTTGGGTTGCCATGGCATCCACGGGGTTGGGTTGCCATGGCAACCATGGGGTTGTGTTGCCATGTTAACCATGGCGTTTAGTTGCCATGGCAACCACGGGGTTTGGTTGCCATGGTAACCATGGGGTTGGGTTGCCATGGGAACCATGGGGTTGGGTTGCCATGTCAACCATGGGGTTGTGTTGCCATGGGAACCATGGGGTTGGGTTGCCATGGGAACCATGGGGTTGGGTTGCCATGGCATCCACGGGGTTGGGTTGCCATGGCAACCATGGGGTTGTGTTGCCATGTTAACCATGGCGTTTAGTTGCCATGGCAACCACGGGGTTTGGTTGCCATGGTAACCATGGGGTTGGGTTGCCATGGGAACCATGGGGTTGGGTTGCCATGGCAACCATGGGGTTGTGTTGCCATGGGAACCATGGGGTTGGGTTGCCATGGCAACCATGGAGTTGTGTTGCCATGGTAACCATGGCGTTTAGTTGCCATGGCAACTATGGTGTTGTGTTGCCATGGTAACCATGGGGTTGGGTTGCCATGGCAACCATGGGGTTGTGTTTCCATGGGAACCATGGGGTTGGGTTGCCATGTCAACCACGGGGTTTGGTTGCCATGGCAACCATGGGGTTCTGTGTCCATGGTAACCATGGGGTTGTGTTGCCATGGTAACCATGGCGTTTAGTTGCCATGGCAACCACGGAGATTGGTTTCCATGGTAACCATGGGGTTGTGTTGCCATGGTAACCATGGCGTTTTGTTGCCATGGCAACTATGGGGTTCTGTTGCCATGGTAACCATGGGGTTGGGTTGCCATGGCAACCATGGGGTTGTGTTGCCATGGGAACCATGGGGTTGGGTTGCCATGGCATCCACGGGGTTGGGTTGCCATGGCAACCACGGGGTTTGGTTGCAATGGCAACCATGGGGTTCTGTGTCCATGGTAACCATGGGGTTGTGTTGCCATGGTAACCATGGCGTTTAGTTGCCATGGCAACTATGGGGTTGTGTTGCCATGGCAACCATGGGGTAGTGTTTCCATGGCAACCATGGGGTAGTGTTGCCATGGTAACGATGGGGTTGGCTTGCCATGGCAACCACGGGGTTGTGTTCTCATGGGAACCATGGGGTTGTGTTGCCATGGTAACCATGGGGTTGGGTTGCCATGGCAACCACGGGGTTTGGTTGCTATGGCAACTATGGAGTTCTGTTGCCATAGTAACCATGGGGTTGGGTTGCCATGGCAACCATGGGGTTGTGTTGCCATGGGAACCATGGGGTTGGGTTGCCATGGCATCCACGGGGTTTGGTTACCATGGCAACCATGGGGTTCTGTGTCCATGGTAACCATGGGGTTGTGTTGCCATGGTAACCATGGCGTTTTGTTGCCATGGCAACTATGGGGTTCTTTTGCCATGGAAACCATGGGGTAGTGTTTCCATGGTAACCGCGGGGTTTGGTTGCCATGGTAACCATGTGGTTGGGTTGCAATGGCAACCATGGGGTTGGGTTGCCATGGCAACCATGGGGTTGTGTTGCCATGGTAACCATGGGGTTGGATTGCCATGGCAGCCTTGGGGTTGTGTTGCAATGGTAACCATGGCGTTTAGTTGCCATGGAAACCACGGAGTTTCGTTGCCATGGTAACCACGGGGTTTGGTTGCCATGGTAACCATGGGGTTGTGTTGCCATGGTAACCATGGGGTTGGGTTGCCATGGCAACCATGGGGTTGTGTTGCCATGGTAACCATGGCGTTTAGTTGCCATGGCAACTATGGGGTTCTGTTGCCATGGTAACCATGGGGTTGGGTTGCCATGGCAACCACGGGGTTGTGTTGCCATGGGAACCATGGGGTTGGGTTGCCATGGCATCCACGGGGTTGGGTTGCCATGGCAACCACGGGGTTTTGTTGCCATGGCAACCATGGGATTCTGTGTCCATGGTAACCATGGGGTTGTGTTGCCATGGTAACCATGGCGTTTCGTTGCCATGGCAACCACGGGGTTTGGTTGCTATGGTAACCATGGGTTTGGGTTGCCATGGCAACCATGGGGTTGTGTTGCCATGGTAACCATGGCGTTTAGTTGCCATGGCAACTATGGGGTTCTGTTGCCATGGTAACCATGGGGTTCGGTTGCCATGGCAACCATGGGGTTGTGTTGCCATAGGAACCATGGGGTTGGGTTGCCATGGCAACCACGGGGTTGGGTTGCCATGGCAACCACGGGGTTTGGTTGCCATGGCAACCATGGGATTCTGTGTCCATGGTAACCATGGGGTTGTGTTGCCATGGTAACCATGGCGTTTAGTTGCCATGGCAACTATGGGGTTCTGTTGCCATGGCAACCATGGGGTAGTGTTTCCATGGCAACCACGGGGTTTGGTTACCATGGTAACCATAGCGTTGGGTTGCCATGGCAACCATGGGGTTGGGTTGCCATGGCAACCATGGGGTTGTGTTGCCATGGTAACCATGGGGTTGGGTTGCCATGGCAACCATGGGGTTGTGTTGCCATGGTAACCATGGCGTTTAGTTGCCATGGCAACTATGGGGTTCTGTTGCCATGGTAACCATGGGGTTGGGTTGCCATGGCAACCATGGGGTTGTGTTGCCATGGGAACCATGGGGTTGGGTTGCCATGGCATCCACGGGGTTGGGTTGCCATGGCAACCACGGGGTTTTGTTGCCATGGCAACCATGGGGTTGTGTTGCCATGGTAACCATGGCGTTTATTTACCATGGCAACTATGGGGTTCTGTGTCCATGGTAACGATGGGGTTGGGTCGCCATGGCAACCATAGGGTTGTGTTGCCATGGTAACCATGGGGTTGGGTTGCCATGGCAACCATGGGGTTTGGTTGCCATGGCAACCATGGGGTTGTGTTGCCATGGTAACCATGGCGTTTAGTTGCCATGGCAACCACGGGGTTTGGTTGCCATGGTAACCATGGGGTTGGGTTGCCATGGCAACCATGGGGTTGGGTTGCCATGGGAACCATGGGGTTGGGTTCCCATGGTAACCATGGGGTTGGGTTGCCATGGCAACCATGGGGTTGTGTTGCCATGGTAACCATGGCGTTTAGTTGCCATGGCAACTATGGTGTTCTGTTGCCATGGTAACCATGGGGTTTTGTTCCCATGGCAACTATGGGGTTCTGTTGCCATGGTAACCATGGGGTAGTGTTTCCATGGCAACCATGGGGTTGTGTTGCCATGGTAACCATGGGGTTGGGTTGCTATGGAAACTATGGGGTTTAGTTGCCTTGGCAACCATGGGGTTGGGTTGCCATGGCAACCATGGGGTTGTGTTGCCATGGTAACCATGGCGTTTCGTTGCCATGGCAACCACGGGGTTTGGTTGCTATGGTAACCATGGGGTTGGGTTGCCATGGCAACCATGGGGTTGTGTTGCCATGGTAAACATGGCGTTTAGTTGCCATGGCAACTAAGGGGTTCTGTTGCCATGGTAACCTCGGGGTTCGGTTGCCATGGCAACCATGGGGTTGTGTTGCCATGGTAACCATGGGGTTGGGTTGCCATGGTAACCACGGGGTTGGGTTGCCATGGCAACCACGGGGTTTGGTTGCCATGGCAACCATGGGATTCTGTGTCCATGGTAACCATGGGGTTGTGTTGCCATGGTAACCATGGCGTTTAGTTGCCATGGCAACTATGGGGTTCTGTTGCCATGGCAACCATGGGGTAGTGTTTCCATGGCAACCACGGGGTTTGGTTACCATGGTAACCATAGCGTTGGGTTGCCATGGCAACCATGGGGTTGGGTTGCCATGGCAACCATGGGGTTGTGTTGCCATGGTAACCATGGGGTTGGGTTGCCATGGCAACCATGGGTTTGTGTTGCCATGGTAACCATGGCGTTTAGTTGCCATGGCAACTATGGGGTTCTGTTGCCATGGTAACCATGGGGTTGGGTTGCCATGGCAACCATGGGGTTGTGTTGCCATGGGAACCATGGGGTTGGGTTGCCATGGCATCCACGGGGTTGGGTTGCCATGGGAACCATGGGGTTTGGTTGCCATGGCAACCATGGGGTTGTGTTGCCATGGTAACCATGGCGTTTATTTGCCATGGCAACCACGGGGTTTGGTTGCCATGGTAACCATGGGGTTGGGTTGCCATGGCAACCATGGGGTTGGGTTGCCATGGCAACCATGGGGTTGGGTTCCCATGGTAACCATGGGGTTGGGTTGCCATGGCAACCATGGGGTTGTGTTGCCATGGTAACCATGGCGTTTAGTTGCCATGGCAACTATGGGGTTCTGTTGCCATGGTAACCATGGGGTTGGGTTGCCATGGCAACCATGGGGTTGTGTTGCCATAGGAACCATGGGGTTGGGTTGCCATGGCATCCACGGGGTTGGGTTGCCATGGCAACCACGGGGTTTGGTTGCCATGGCAACCATGGGGTTCTGTGTCCATGGTAACCATGGGGTTGTGTTGCCATGGTAAACATGGCGTTTTGTTGCCATGGCAACTATGGGGTTGGGTTGCCATGGCAACCATGGGGTTGTGTTGCCATGGGAACCATGGGGTTGGGTTGCCATGGCATCCACGGGGTTGGGTTGCCATGGCAACCACGGGGTTTGGTTGCCATGGCACCCATGGGGTTGTGTTGCCATGGTAACCATGGCGTTTAGTTGCCATGGCAACTATGGGGTTCTGTTGCCATGGTAACGATGGGTTTGGGTCGCCATGGCAACCATAGGGTTGTGTTGCCATGGTAACCATGGGGTTGGGTTGCCATGGCAATCATGGGGTTGGGTTGCCATGGCAACCATGGGGTTGGGTTCCCATGGTAACCATGGGGTAGTGTTGCCATGGCAACCATGGGGTTGTGTTGCCATGGTAACCATGGCGTTTAGTTGCCATGGCAACTATGGGGTTCTGTTGCCATGGTAACCATGGGGTTGGGTTGCCATGGCAACCATGGGGTTGTGTTGCCATAGGAACCATGGGGTTGGGTTGCCATGGCATCCACGGGGTTGGGTTGCCATGGCAACCACGGGGTTTGGTTGCCATGGCAACCATGGGGTTCTGTGTCCATGGTAACCATGGGGTTGTGTTGCCATGGTAACCATGGCGTTTTGTTGCCATGGCAACTATGGGGTTCTTTTGCCATGGAAACCATGGGGTAGTGTTTCCATGGCAACCGCGGGGTTTGGTTGCCATGGTAACCATGTGGTTGGGTTGCAATGGCAACCATGGGGTTGGGTTGCCATGGCAACCATGGGGTTGTGTTGCCATGGTAACCATGGGGTTGGATTGCCATGGCAGCCTTGGGGTTGTGTTGCAATGGTAACCATGGCGTTTAGTTGCCATGGAAACCACGGAGTTTCGTTGCCATGGTAACCACGGGGTTTGGTTGCCATGGTAACCATGGGGTTGTGTTGCCATGGGAACCATGGGGTTGGGTTGCCATGGCATCCACGGGGTTGGGTTGCCATGGGAACCATGGGGTTTGGTTGCCATGGCAACCATGGGGTTGTGTTGCCATGGTAACCATGGCGTTTATTTGCCATGGCAACCACGGGGTTTGGTTGCCATGGTAACCATGGGGTTGGGTTGCCATGGCAACCATGGGGTTGGGTTGCCATGGCAACCATGGGGTTGGGTTCCCATGGTAACCATGGGGTTGGGTTGCCATGGCAACCATGGGGTTGTGTTGCCATGGTAACCATGGCGTTTAGTTGCCATGGCAACTATGGGGTTCTGTTGCCATGGTAACCATGGGGTTGGGTTGCCATGGCAACCATGGGGTTGTGTTGCCATAGGAACCATGGGGTTGGGTTGCCATGGCATCCACGGGGTTGGGTTGCCATGGCAACCACGGGGTTTGGTTGCCATGGCAACCATGGGGTTCTGTGTCCATGGTAACCATGGGGTTGTGTTGCCATGGTAAACATGGCGTTTTGTTGCCATGGCAACTATGGGGTTGGGTTGCCATGGCAACCATGGGGTTGTGTTGCCATGGGAACCATGGGGTTGGGTTGCCATGGCATCCACGGGGTTGGGTTGCCATGGCAACCACGGGGTTTGGTTGCCATGGCAACCATGGGGTTGTGTTGCCATGGTAACCATGGCGTTTAGTTGCCATGGCAACTATGGGGTTCTGTTGCCATGGTAACGATGGGTTTGGGTCGCCATGGCAACCATAGGGTTGTGTTGCCATGGTAACCATGGGGTTGGGTTGCCATGGCAACCATGGGGTTGGGTTGCCATGGCAACCATGGGGTTGGGTTCCCATGGTAACCATGGGGTAGTGTTGCCATGGCAACCATGGGGTTGTGTTGCCATGGTAACCATGGCGTTTAGTTGCCATGGCAACTATGGGGTTCTGTTGCCATGGTAACCATGGGGTTGGGTTGCCATGGCAACCATGGGGTTGTGTTGCCATAGGAACCATGGGGTTGGGTTGCCATGGCATCCACGGGGTTGGGTTGCCATGGCAACCACGGGGTTTGGTTGCCATGGCAACCATGGGGTTCTGTGTCCATGGTAACCATGGGGTTGTGTTGCCATGGTAACCATGGCGTTTTGTTGCCATGGCAACTATGGGGTTCTTTTGCCATGGAAACCATGGGGTAGTGTTTCCATGGCAACCGCGGGGTTTGGTTGCCATGGTAACCATGTGGTTGGGTTGCAATGGCAACCATGGGGTTGGGTTGCCATGGCAACCATGGGGTTGTGTTGCCATGGTAACCATGGGGTTGGATTGCCATGGCAGCCTTGGGGTTGTGTTGCAATGGTAACCATGGCGTTTAGTTGCCATGGAAACCACGGAGTTTCGTTGCCATGGTAACCACGGGGTTTGGTTGCCATGGTAACCATGGGGTTGTGTTGCCATGGTAACCATGGGGTTGGGTTGCCATGGCAACCATGGGGTTGTGTTGCCATGGTAACCATGGCGTTTAGTTGCCATGGCAACTATGGGGTTCTGTTGCCATGGTAACCATGGGGTTGGGTTGCCATGGCAACCACGGGGTTGTGTTGCCATGGGAACCATGGGGTTGGGTTGCCATGGCATCCACGGGGTTGGGTTGCCATGGCAACCACGGGGTTTTGTTGCCATGGCAACCATGGGATTCTGTGTCCATGGTAACCATGGGGTTGTGTTGCCATGGTAACCATGGCGTTTCGTTGCCATGGCAACCACGGGGTTTGGTTGCTATGGTAACCATGGGGTTGGGTTGCCATGGCAACCATGGGGTTGTGTTGCCATGGTAACCATGGCGTTTAGTTGCCATGGCAACTATGGGGTTCTGTTGCCATGGTAACCATGGGGTTCGGTTGCCATGGCAACCATGGGGTTGTGTTGCCATAGGAACCATGGGGTTGGGTTGCCATGGCAACCACGGGGTTGGGTTGCCATGGCAACCACGGGGTTTGGTTGCCATGGCAACCATGGGATTCTGTGTCCATGGTAACCATGGGGTTGTGTTGCCATGGTAACCATGGCGTTTAGTTGCCATGGCAACTATGGGGTTCTGTTGCCATGGCAACCATGGGGTAGTGTTTCCATGGCAACCACGGGGTTTGGTTACCATGGTAACCATAGCGTTTGGTTGCCATGGCAACCATGGGGTTGGGTTGCCATGGCAACCATGGGGTTGTGTTGCCATGGTAACCATGGGGTTGGGTTGCCATGGCAACCATGGGGTTGTGTTGCCATGGTAACCATGGCGTTTAGTTGCCATGGCAACTATGGGGTTCTGTTGCCATGGTAACCATGGGGTTGGGTTGCCATGGCAACCATGGGGTTGTGTTGCCATGGGAACCATGGGGTTGGGTTGCCATGGCATCCACGGGGTTGGGTTGCCATGGCAACCACGGGGTTTTGTTGCCATGGCAACCATGGGGTTGTGTTGCCATGGTAACCATGGCGTTTATTTACCATGGCAACTATGGGGTTCTGTGTCCATGGTAACGATGGGGTTGGGTCGCCATGGCAACCATAGGGTTGTGTTGCCATGGTAACCATGGGGTTGGGTTGCCATGGCAACCATGGGGTTTGGTTGCCATGGCAACCATGGGGTTGTGTTGCCATGGTAACCATGGCGTTTAGTTGCCATGGCAACCACGGGGTTTGGTTGCCATGGTAACCATGGGGTTGGGTTGCCATGGCAACCATGGGGTTGGGTTGCCATGGGAACCATGGGGTTGGGTTCCCATGGTAACCATGGGGTTGGGTTGCCATGGCAACCATGGGGTTGTGTTGCCATGGTAACCATGGCGTTTAGTTGCCATGGCAACTATGGTGTTCTGTTGCCATGGTAACCATGGGGTTTTGTTCCCATGGCAACTATGGGGTTCTGTTGCCATGGCAACCATGGGGTAGTGTTTCCATGGCAACCATGGGGTTGTGTTGCCATGGTAACCATGGGGTTGGGTTGCTATGGAAACTATGGGGTTTAGTTGCCTTGGCAACCATGGGGTTGGGTTGCCATGGCAACCATGGGGTTGTGTTGCCATGGTAACCATGGCGTTTCGTTGCCATGGCAACCACGGGGTTTGGTTGCTATGGTAACCATGGGGTTGGGTTGCCATGGCAACCATGGGGTTGTGTTGCCATGGTAAACATGGCATTTAGTTGCCATGGCAACTAAGGGGTTCTGTTGCCATGGTAACCTCGGGGTTCGGTTGCCATGGCAACCATGGGGTTGTGTTGCCATGGGAACCATGGGGTTGGGTTGCCATGGCAACCACGGGGTTGGGTTTCCATGGCAACCACGGGGTTTGGTTGCCATGGCAACCATGGGATTCTGTGTCCATGGTAACCATGGGGTTGTGTTGCCATGGTAACCATGGCGTTTAGTTGCCATGGCAACTATGGGGTTCTGTTGCCATGGCAACCATGGGGTAGTGTTTCCATGGCAACCACGGGGTTTGGTTACCATGGTAACCATAG
The DNA here is from genome assembly GCF_964035555.1 of Netta rufina. Classification (NCBI taxonomy): domain Eukaryota; kingdom Metazoa; phylum Chordata; class Aves; order Anseriformes; family Anatidae; genus Netta; species Netta rufina. Next base: position 738,610 of record NW_028168888.1, on the reverse strand, counting down.
CGTTGGGTTTGCCATGGCAACCATGGGGTTGGGTTGCCATGGCAACCATGGGGTTGTGTTGCCATGGTAACCATGGGGTTGGGTTGCCATGGCAACCATGGGGTTGTCTTGCCATGGTAACCATGGCGTTTAGTTGCCATGGCAACTATGGGGTTCTGTTGCCATGGTAACCATGGGGTTGGGTTGCCATGGCAACCATGGGGTTGTGTTGCCATGGGAACCATGGGGTTGGGTTGCCATGGCATCCACGGGGTTGGGTTGCCATGGGAACCACGGGGTTTGGTTGCCATGGCAACCATGGGGTTGTGTTGCCATGGTAACCATGGCGTTTAGTTGCCATGGCAACCACGGGGTTTGGTTGCCATGGTAACCATGGGGTTGGGTTGCCATGGCAACCATGGGGTTGGGTTGCCATGGCAACCATGGGGTTGGGTTCCCATGGTAACCATGGGGTTGGGTTGCCATGGCAACCATGGGGTTGTGTTGCCATGGTAACCATGGCGTTTAGTTGCCATGGCAACTATGGGGTTCTGTTGCCATGGTAACCATGGGGTTGGGTTGCCATGGCAACCATGGGGTTGTGTTGCCATAGGAACCATGGGGTTGGGTTGCCATGGCATCCACGGGGTTGGGTTGCCATGGCAACCACGGGGTTTGGTTGCCATGGCAACCATGGGGTTCTGTGTCCATGGTAACCATGGGATTGTGTTGCCATGGTAAACATGGCGTTTTGTTGCCATGGCAACTATGGGGTTGTGTTGCCATGGCAACCATGGGGTTGTGTTGCCATGGGAACCATGGGGTTGGGTTGCTATGGCATCCAAGGGGTTGGGTTGCCATGGCAACCACGGGGTTTGGTTGCCATGGCAACCATGGGGTTGTGTTGCCATGGTAACCATGGCGTTTAGTTGCCATGGCAACTATGGGGTTCTGTTGCCATGGTAACGATGGGTTTGGGTCGCCATGGCAACCATAGGGTTGTGTTGCCATGGTAACCATGGGGTTGGGTTGCCATGGCAACCATGGGGTTGGGTTGCCATGGCAACCATGGGGTTGGGTTCCCATGGTAACCATGGGGTAGTGTTGCCATGGCAACCATGGGGTTGTGTTGCCATGGTAACCATGGCGTTTAGTTGCCATGGCAACTATGGGGTTCTGTTGCCATGGTAACCATGGGGTTGGGTTGCCATGGCAACCATGGGGTTGTGTTGCCATAGGAACCATGGGGTTGGGTTGCCATGGCATCCACGGGGTTGGGTTGCCATGGCAACCACGGGGTTTGGTTGCCATGGCAACCATGGGGTTCTGTGTCCATGGTAACCATGGGGTTGTGTTGCCATGGTAACCATGGCGTTTTGTTGCCATGGCAACTATGGGGTTCTGTTGCCATGGCAACCATGGGGTAGTGTTTCCATGGCAACCACGGGGTTTGGTTGCCATGGTAACCATGGGGTTCGGTTGCCATGGCAACCACGGGGTTTCGTTGCTATGGTAACCATGGGGTTGGGTTGCCATGGCAACCATGGGGCTGTGTTGCCATGGTAACCATGGCGTTTAGTTGCCATGGCAACCACGGGGTTTGGTTGCCATGGTAACCATGGGGTTGGGTTGCCATGGCAACCATGGGGTTGGGTTGCCATGGCAACCATGGGGTTGGGTTGCCATGGTAACCATGGGGTTGGGTTGCCATGGCAACCATGGGGTTGTGTTGCCATGGGAACCATGGGGTTGGGTTGCCATGGCATCCACGGGGTTGGGTTGCCATGGCAACCACGGGGTTTGGTTGCCATGGCAACCATGGGGTTCTGTGTCCATGGTAACCATGGCGTTGTGTTGCCATGGTAACCATGGCGTTTAGTTGCCATGGCAACCACGGAGATGGTTGCCATGGGAACCATGGGGTTGTGTTGCCATGGTAACCATGGCGTTTAGTTGCCATGGCAACTATGGGGTTCTGTTGCCATGGTAACCATGGGGTTGGGTTGCCATGGCAACCATGGGGTTGTGTTGCCATGGGAACCATGGGGTTGGGTTGCCATGGCAACCATGGGGTTGTGTTGCCATGGTAACCATGGGGTAGTGTTTCCATGGCAACCACTGGGTTTGGTTGCCATGGTAACCATGGGGTTGGGTTGCCATGGTAACCATGGGGTTGTGTTGCCATGGCAACCATGGGGTTGTGTTGCCATGGTAACCCTGGGGTTGGGTTACCATGGCAACCATGGGGTTGTGTTGCCATGGGAACCATGGGGTTGGGTTGCCATGGCAACTATGGGGTTCTGTTGCCATGGCAACCATGGGGTAGTGTTTCCATGGCAACCACGGGGTTTGGTTGCCATGGTAACCATGGGGTTGGGTTGCCATGGCAACCATGGGGTTGGGTTGCCATGGCAACCATGGGGTTGTGTTGCCATGGTAACCATGGGGTTGGGTTGCCATGGCAACCATGGGGTTGTGTTGCCATGGGAACCATGGGGTTGGGTTGCCATGGCGTCCACGGGGTTGAGTTGCCATGGCAACCACGGGGTTTGGTTGCCATGGCAACCATGAGGTTCTGTGTCCATGGTAACCATGGGGTTGTGTTGCCATGGTAACCATGGCGTTTTGTTGCCATGGCAACTATGGGGTTCTTTTGCCATGGAAACCATGGGGTAGTGTTTCCATGGCAACCGCGGGGTTTGGTTGCCATGGTAACCATGTGGTTGGGTTGCAATGGCAACCATGGGGTTGGGTTGCCATGGCAACCATGGGGTTGTGTTGCCATGGTAACCATGGGGTTGGATTGCCATGGCAGCCTTGGGGTTGTGTTGCAATGGTAACCATGGCGTTTAGTTGCCATGGAAACCACGGAGTTTCGTTGCCATGGTAACCACGGGGTTTGGTTGCCATGGTAACCATGGGGTTGTGTTGCCATGGTAACCATGGGGTTGGGTTGCCATGGCAACCATGGGGTTGTGTTGCCATGGTAACCATGGCGTTTAGTTGCCATGGCAACTATGGGGTTCTGTTGCCATGGTAACCATGGGGTTGGGTTGCCATGGCAACCACGGGGTTGTGTTGCCATGGGAACCATGGGGTTGGGTTGCCATGGCATCCACGGGGTTGGGTTGCCATGGCAACCACGGGGTTTTGTTGCCATGGCAACCATGGGATTCTGTGTCCATGGTAACCATGGCGTTGTGTTGCCATGGTAACCATGGCGTTTAGTTGCCATGGCAACCACGGAGATGGTTGCCATGGTAACCATGGGGTTGTGTTGCCATGGTAACCATGGCGTTTAGTTGCCATGGAAACTATGGGGTTCTGTTGCCATGGCAACCACGGAGATGGTTGCCATGGCAACTATGGGGTTCTGTTGCCATGGTAACCATGGCGTTTAGTTGCCATGGCAACCACGGGGTTTGGTTGCCATGGTAACCATGGGGTTGTGTTGCCATGGCAACCATGGGGTTGGGTTCCTATGGTAACCACGGGGTTGGGTTGCCATGGCAACCACGGGGTTTGGTTGCCATGGCAACCATGGGGTTCTGTGTCCATGGTAACCATGGGGTTGTGTTGCCATGGTAACCATGGCGTTTTGTTGCCATGGCAACTATGGTGTTCTGATGCCATGGCAACCATGGGGTAGTGTTTCCATGGAAACCATGGGGTAGTGTTGCCATGGTAACGATGGGGTTGGCTTGCCATGGCAACCACGGGGTTGTGTTATCATGGGATCCATGGGGTTGTGTTGCCATGGTAACCATGGTGTTGGGTTGCCATGGCAACCACGGGGTTTGGTTGCTATGGTAACCATGGGGTTGGGTTGCCATGGTAACTATCGGGTTGGGTTGCTATGGAAACTATGGGGTTTAATTGCCTTGGAAACCATGAGGTTGGGTTGCCATGGCAACCATGGGGTTGTGTTGCCATGGTAACCATGGGGTTGAGTTGCCATGGCAACCATGGGGTTGTGTTGCCATGGTAACCATGGCGTTTAGTTGCCATGACAACTATGGGGTTCTGTTGCCATGGTAACCATGGTGTTGGGTTGCCATGGCAACCATGGGGTTGGGTTGCCATGGGAACCATGGGGTTGGGTTGCCATGGCATCCACGGGGTTGGGTTGCCATGGCAACCACGGGGTTTGGTTGCCATGGCAACCATGGGGTTCTGTGTCCATGGTAACCATGGGGTTGTGTTGCCATGGTAACCATGGCGTTTTGTTCCCATGGCAACTATGGGGTTCTGTTGCCATGGCAACCATGGGGTAGTGTTTCCATGGCAACCATGGGGTTGTGTTGCCATGGTAACCATGGGGTTGGGTTGCTATGGAAACTATGGGGTTTAGTTGCCTTGGCAACCATGGGGTTGGGTTGCCATGGCAACCATGGGGTTGTGTTGCCATGGTAACCATGGCGTTTCGTTGCCATGGCAACCACGGGGTTTGGTTGCTATGGTAACCATGGGGTTGGGTTGCCATGGCAACCATGGGGTTGTGTTGCCATGGTAACCATGGCGTTTAGTTGCCATGGCAACTATGGGGTTCTGTTGCCATGGTAACCATGGGGTTCGGTTGCCATGGCAACCATGGGGTTGTGTTGCCATAGGAACCATGGGGTTGGGTTGCCATGGCAACCACGGGGTTGGGTTGCCATGGCAACCACGGGGTTTGGTTGCCATGGCAACCATGGGATTCTGTGTCCATGGTAACCATGGGGTTGTGTTGCCATGGTAACCATGGCGTTTAGTTGCCATGGCAACTATGGGGTTCTGTTGCCATGGCAACCATGGGGTAGTGTTTCCATGGCAACCACGGGGTTTGGTTACCATGGTAACCATAGCGTTGGGTTGCCATGGCAACCATGGGGTTGGGTTGCCATGGCAACCATGGGGTTGGGTTCCCATGGTAACCATGGGGTTGGGTTGCCATGGCAACCATGGGGTTGTGTTGCCATGGTAACCATGGCGTTTAGTTGCCATGGCAACTATGGGGTTCTGTTGCCATGGTAACCATGGGGTTGGGTTGCCATGGCAACCATGGGGTTGTGTTGCCATGGGAACCATGGGGTTGGGTTGCCATGGCATCCACGGGGTTGGGTTGCCATGGCAACCACGGGGTTTGGTTGCCATGGCAACCATGGGGTTGTGTTGCCATGGTAACCATGGCGTTTAGTTACCATGGCAACTATGGGGTTCTGTGTCCATGGTAACGATGGGGTTGGGTCGCCATGGCAACCATAGGGTTGTGTTGCCATGGTAACCATGGGGTTGGGTTGCCATGGCAACCATGGGGTTTGGTTGCCATGGCAACCATGGGGTTGTGTTGCCATGGTAACCATGGCGTTTAGTTGCCATGGCAACCACGGGGTTTGGTTGCCATGGTAACCATGGGGTTGGGTTGCCATGGCAACCATGGGGTTGGGTTGCCATGGGAACCATGGGGTTGGGTTCCCATGGTAACCATGGGGTTGGGTTGCCATGGCAACCATGGGGTTGTGTTGCCATGGTAACCATGGCGTTTAGTTGCCATGGCAACTATGGTGTTCTGTTGCCATGGTAACCATGGGGTTTTGTTCCCATGGCAACTATGGGGTTCTGTTGCCATGGCAACCATGGGGTAGTGTTTCCATGGCAACCATGGGGTTGTGTTGCCATGGTAACCATGGGGTTGGGTTGCTATGGAAACTATGGGGTTTAGTTGCCTTGGCAACCATGGGGTTGGGTTGCCATGGCAACCATGGGGTTGTGTTGCCATGGTAACCATGGCGTTTCGTTGCCATGGCAACCACGGGGTTTGGTTGCCATGGTAACCATGGGGTTGGGTTGCCATGGCAACCATGGGGTTGTGTTGCCATGGTAAACATGGCGTTTAGTTGCCATGGCAACTATGGGGTTGTGTTGCCATGGTAACCATGGGGTTGGGTTGCCATGGCAACCATGGGGTTGTGTTGCCATGGGAACCATGGGGTTGGGTTGCCATGGCAACCACGGGGTTGGGTTGCCATGGCAACCACGGGGTTTGGTTGCCATGGCAACCATGGGATTCTGTGTCCATGGTAACCATGGGGTTGTGTTGCCATGGTAACCATGGCGTTTAGTTGCCATGGCAACTATGGGGTTCTGTTGCCATGGCAACCATGGGGTAGTGTTTCCATGGCAACCACGGGGTTTGGTTACCATGGTAACCATAGCGTTGGGTTGCCATGGCAACCATGGGGTTGGGTTGCCATGGCAACCATGGGGTTGTGTTGCCATGGTAACCATGGGGTTGGGTTGCCATGGCAACCATGGGGTTGTGTTGCCATGGTAACCATGGCGTTTAGTTGCCATGGCAACTATGGGGTTCTGTTGCCATGGTAACCATGGGGTTGGGTTGCCATGGCAACCATGGGGTTGTGTTGCCATGGGAACCATGGGGTTGGGTTGCCATGGCATCCACGGGGTTGGGTTGCCATGGGAACCATGGGGTTTGGTTGCCATGGCAACCATGGGCTTGTGTTGCCATGGTAACCATGGCGTTTATTTGCCATGGCAACCACGGGGTTTGGTTGCCATGGTAACCATGGGGTTGGGTTGCCATGGCAACCATGGGGTTGGGTTGCCATGGCAACCATGGGGTTGGGTTCCCATGGTAACCATGGGGTTGGGTTGCCATGGCAACCATGGGGTTGTGTTGCCATGGTAACCATGGCGTTTAGTTGCCATGGCAACTATGGGGTTCTGTTGCCATGGTAACCATGGGGTTGTGTTGCCATGGCAACCATGGGGTTGTGTTGCCATAGGAACCATGGGGTTGGGTTGCCATGGCATCAACGGGGTTGGGTTGCCATGGCAACCACGGGGTTTGGTTGCCATGGCAACCATGGGGTTCTGTGTCCATGGTAACCATGGGGTTGTGTTGCCATGGTAAACATGGCGTTTTGTTGCCATGGCAACTATGGGGTTCTCTTGCCATGGCAACCATGGGGTAGTGTTTCCATGGCAACCACGGGGTTTGGTTGCCATGGTAACCATGGGGTTGGGTTGCCATGGAAACCACGGGGTTTGGTTGCTATGGTAACCATGGGGTTGTGTTGCCATGGTAACCATGCCGTTTAGTTGCCATGGCAACTATGGGGTTCTGTTGCCATGGCAACCATGGGGTTGGGTTCCCATGGCAACCACGGGGTTTGGTTGCCATGGTAACCATGGGGTTGGGTTGCCATGGCAACCATGGGGTTTGGTTGCCATGGCAACCATGGGGTTGTGTTGCCATGGTAACAATGGGGTTGGGTTGCCATGGCAACCATGGGGTTGTGTTCCCATGGTAACCATGGCGTTTAGTTGCCATGGCAACTATGGGGTTCTGTTGCCATGGTAACCATGGGGTTGTGTTGCCATGGCAACCATGGGGTTGTGTTGCCATGGGAACCATGGGGTTGGGTTGCCATGGCATCCTCGGGGTTGGGTTGCCATGGCAACCACGGGGTTTGGTTGCCATGGCAACCATGGGGTTGTGTTGCCATGGTAACCATGGCGTTTAGTTTCCATGGCAACTATGGGGTTCTGATGCCATGGCAACCATGGGGTTGGGTTGCCATGGCAACCACGGGGTTCTGTTGCCATGGTAACCATGGGGTTGGGTTGCCATGGCAACCATGGGGTTTGGTTGCCATGGCAACCATGGGGTTGTGTTGCCATGGTAACCATGGGGTTGGGTTGCCATGGCAACCATGGGGTTGTGTTGCCATGGTAACCATGGCGTTTAGTTGCCATGGCAACTATGGGGTTCTGTTGCCATGGTAACCATGGGGTTGTGTTGCTATGGCAACCATGGGGTTGTGTTGCCATGGGAACCATGGGGTTGGGTTGCCATGGCATCCACGGTGTTGGGTTGCCATGGCAACCACGGGGTTTGGTTGCCATGGCAACCATGGGGTTGTGTTGCCATGGTAACCATGGCGTTTAGTTGCCATGGCAACTATGGGGTTCTGTTGCCATGGTAACGATGGGTTTGGGTCGCCATGGCAACCATAGGGTTGTGTTGCCATGGTAACCATGGGGTTGGGTTGCCATGGCAACCATGGGGTTGGGTTGCCATGGCAACCATGGGGTTGGGTTCCCATGGTAACCATGGGGTAGTGTTGCTATGGCAACCATGGGGTTGTGTTGCCATGGTAACCATGGCGTTTTGTTGCCATGGCAACTATGGGGTTCTGTTGCCATGGTAACCATGGGGTTGGGTTGCCATGGCAACCATGGGGTTGTGTTGCCATAGGAACCATGGGGTTGGGTTGCCATGGCATCCACGGGGTTGGGTTGCCATGGCAACCACGGGGTTTGGTTGCCATGGCAACCATGGGGTTCTGTGTCCATGGTAACCATGGGGTTGTGTTGCCATGGTAACCATGGCGTTTTGTTGCCATGGCAACTATGGGGTTCTGTTGCCATGGCAACCATGGGGTAGTGTTTCCATGGCAACCACGGGGTTTGGTTGCCATGGTAACCATGGGGTTCGGTTGCCATGGCAACCACGGGGTTTCGTTGCTATGGTAACCATGGGGTTAGGTTGCCATGGCAACCATGGGGTTGTGTTGCCATGGTAACCATGGCGTTTAGTTGCCATGGCAACCACGGGGTTTGGTTGCCATGGTAACCATGGGGTTGGGTTGCCATGGCAACCATGGGGTTGGGTTGCCATGTCAACCATGGGGTTGGGTTGCCATGGTAACCATGGGGTTGGGTTGCCATGGCAACCATGGGGTTGTGTTGCCATGGTAACCATGGCGTTTAGTTGCCATGACAACTATGGGGTTCTGTTGCCATGGTAACCATGGGGTTGGGTTGCCATGGCAACCATGGGGTTGTGTTGCCATGGGAACCATGGGGTTGGGTTGCCATGGCATCCACGGGGTTGGGTTGCCATGGCAACCACGGGGTTTGGTTGCCATGGCAACCATGGGGTTCTGTGTCCATGGTAACCATGGGGTTGTGTTGCCATGGTAACCATGGCGTTTAGTTGCCATGGCAACTATGGGATTCTGTTGCCATGGTAACCATGTGGTTGGGTTGCCATGGCAACCATGGGGTTGTGTTGCCATGGGAACCATGGGGTTGGGTTGCCATGGCATCCACGGGGTTGGGTTGCCATGGCAACTACGGGGTTTGGTTGCCATGGCAACCATGGGGTTCTGTGTCCATGGTAACCTTGGGGTTGTGTTGCAATGGCAACCATAAGGTTGGGTTGCCATGGCAACCATGGGGTTGTGTTGCCATGGTAACCATGGCGTTTTGTTGCCATGGCAACTATGGGGTTCTGATGCCATGGCAACCATGGGGTAGTGTTTCCATGGCAACCACGGGGTTTGGTTGCCATGGTAACCATGGGGTTGGGTTGCCATGGCAATCATGGGGTTTGGTTTCCATGGCAACCATGGGGTTGTGTTGCCATGGTAACCATGGGGTTGGGTTGCCATGGCAACCATGGGGTTGTGTTGCCATGGTAACCATGGCGTTTAGTTGCCATGGCAACTATGGGGTTCTGTTGCCATGGTAACCATGGGGTTGTGTTGCCATGGCAACCATGGGGTTCTGTTGCCATGGGAACCATGGGGTTGGGTTGCCATGGCATCCACGGGGTTAGGTTGCCATGGCAACCACGGGGTTTGGTTGCCATGGCAACCATGGGGTTGTGTTGCCATGGTAACCATGGCGTTTAGTTGCCATGGCAACTATGGGGTTCTGTTGACATGGTAACCATGGGGTTGGGTTGCCATGGCAACCATGGGGTTGTGTTGCCATGGGAACCATGGGGTTGGGTTGCCATGGCAACCATGGGGTTGGGTTGCCATGGTAACCATGGGGTTGTGTTGCCATGGTAACCATGGCGTTTAGTTGCCATGGCATCCACGGGGTTGGGTTGCCATGGCAACCACGGGGTTTGGTTGCCATGGCAACCATGGGGTTGTGTTGCCATGGTAACCATGGCGTTTAGTTGCCATGGCAAATATGGGGTTCTGTTGACATGGTAACCATGGGGTTGGGTTGCCATGGCAACCATGGGGTTGTGCTGCCATGGGAACCATGGGGTTGGGTTGCCATGGCAACCATGGGGTTGGGTTGCCATGGCAACCATGGGGTTGTGTTGCCATGGTAACCATGGCGTTTAGTTGCCATGGCAACCACGGGGTTTGGTTGCCATGGTAACCATGGGGTTGGGTTGCCATGGCAACCATGGGGTTGTGTTGCCATGGTAACCATGGGGTTGGGTTGCCATGGCAACCATGGGGTTGTGTTGCCATGGTAACCATGACGTTTAGTTGCCATGGCAACTATGGGGTTCTGTTGCCATGGTAACCATGGGGTTGGGTTGCCATGGCAACCATGGGGTTGTGTTGCCATGGGAACCATGGGGTTGGGTTGCCATAGCATCCACGGGGTTGGGTTGCCATGGCAACCACGGGGTTTGGTTGCCATGGCAACCATGGGATTCTGTGTCCATGGTAACCATGGCGTTGTGTTGCCATGGTAACCATGGCGTTTAGTTGCCTTGGCAACCACGGAGATGGTTGCCATGGGAACCATGGGGTTGTGTTGTCATGGTAACCATGGCGTTTAGTTGCCATGGCAACTATGGGGTTCTGTTGCCATGGTAACCATGGGGTTGGGTTGCCATGGCAACCATGGGGTTGTGTTGCCATGGGAACCATGGGGTTGGGTTGCCATGGCAACCATGGGGTTGTGTTGCCATGGTAACCATGGGGTAGTGTTTCCATGGCAACCACTGGGTTTGGTTGCCATGGTAACCATGGGGTTGGGTTGCCATGGTAACCATGGGGTTGTGTTGCCATGGCAACCATGGGGTTGTGTTGCCATGGTAACCATGGGGTTGGGTTACCATGGCAACCATGGGGTTGTTTTGCCATGGGAACCATGGGGTTGGGTTGCCATGGCAACTATGGGGTTCTGTTGCCATGGCAACCATGGGGTAGTGTTTCCATGGCAACCACGGGGTTTGGTTGCCATGGTAACCATGGGGTTGGGTTGCCATGGCAACCATGGGGTTGGGTTGCCATGGCAACCATGGGGTTGTGTTGCCATGGTAACCATGGGGTTGGGTTGCCATGGCAACCATGGGGTTGTGTTGCCATGGGAACCATGGGGTTGGGTTGCCATGGCGTCCACGGGGTTGAGTTGCCATGGCAACCACGGGGTTTGGTTGCCATGGCAACCATGGGGTTCTGTGTCCATGGTAACCATGGGGTTGTGTTGCCATGGTAACCATGGCGTTTTGTTGCCATGGCAACTATGGTGTTCTGTTGCCATGGCAACCACGGGGTTTGGTTGCTATGGTAACCATGGCGTTGGGTTGCCATGGCAAATATGGGGTTGTGTTGCCATGGTAACCATGGCGTTTAGTTGCCATGGCAACCACGGGGTTTGGTTGCCATGGTAACCATGGGGTTGGGTTGCCATGGCAACCATGGGGTTGTGTTGCCATGGTAACCATGGGGTTGGGTTGCCATAGCAACCATGGGGTTGTGTTGCCATGGTAACCATGGGGTTGGGTTGCCATGGCAACCATGGGGTTGGGTTGCCATGGTAACCATGGCGTTTAGTTTCCATGGCAACTATGGGGTTCTGTTGCCATGGTAACCATGGGTTTGGGTTGCCATGGTCACCATGGGGTTGGGTTGCCATGGCAACCATGGGGTTGTGTTGCCATGGGAACCATGGCGTTTAGTTGCCATGGCAACTATGGGGTTCTGTTGCCATGGTAACCATGGGGTTGTGTTGCCATGGCAACCATGGGGTTGTGTTGCCATGGGAACCATGGGGTTGGGTTGCCATGGCATCCACGGGGTTGGGTTGCCATGGCAACCATGGGGTTGTGTTGCCATGGTAACCATGGCGTTTAGTTGCCATGGCAACCACGGGGTTTGGTTGCCATGGTAACCATGGGGTTGGGTTGCCATGGCAACCATGGGGTAGGGTTCCCATGGTAACCATGGGGTTGGGTTGCCATGGTAACCATGGCGTTTAGTTGCCATGGCAACTATGGGGTTCTGTTGCCATGGCAACCATGGGGTAGTGTTTCCATGGCAACCACGGGGTTTGGTTGCCATGGTAACCATGGGGTTGGGTTGCCATGGCAACCATGGGGTTGGGTTGCCATGGCAACCATGGGGTTGTGTTGCCATGGTAACCATGGGGTTGGGTTGCCATGGCAACCATGGGGTTGTGTTGCCATGGTAACCATGGCGTTTAGTTGCCATGGCAACCACGGAGTTTGGTTGGCATGGTAACCACGGGGTTTGGTTGCCATGGTAACCATGGCGTTTAGTTGCCATGGCAACTATGGTGTTGTGTTGCCATGGGAACCATGGGGTTGGGTTGCCATGGCAACCATGGGGTTGTGTTGCCATGGGAACCATGGGGTTGGGTTGCCATGGCATCCACGGGGTTGGGTTGCCATGGCAACCACGGGGTTTGGTTGCCATGGCAACCATGGGGTTCTGTGTCCATGGTAACCATGGGGTTGTGTTGCCATGGTAACCATGGCGTTTAGTTGCCATGGCAACCACGGAGATTGGTTTCCATGGTAACCATGGGGTTGTGTTGCCATGGTAACCATGGCGTTTAGTTGCCATGGCAACTATGGGGTTCTGTTGCCATGGTAACCATGGGGTTGGGTTGCCATGGCAACCATGGGGTTGTGTTGCCATGGGAACCATGGGGTTGGGTTGCCATGGCATCCAGGGGGTTGGTTTGCCATGGCAACCACGGGGTTTGGTTGCCATGGCAACCATGGGATTCTGTGTCCATGGTAACCATGGCGTTGTGTTGCCATGGTAACCATGCGGTTTAGTTGCCATGGCAACCACGGAGATGGTTGCCATGGTAACCATGGGGTTGTGTTGCCATGGTAACCATGGCGTTTAGTTGCCATGGCAACTATGGGGTTCTGTTCCATGGAAACCACGGAGATGGTTGCCATGGCAACTATGGGGTTCTGTTGCCATGGTAACCATGGCGTTTAGTTGCCATGGCAACCACGGGGTTTGGTTGCCATGGTAACCATGGGGTTGTGTTGCCATGGCAACCATGGGGTTGGGTTGCCATGGTAACCACGGGGTTGGGTTGCCATGGCAACCACGGGGTTTGGTTGCCATGGCAACCATGGGGTTCTGTGTCCATGGTAACCATGGGGTTGTGTTGCCATGGTAACCATGGCGTTTTGTTGCCATGGCAACTATGGTGTTCTGATGCCATGGCAACCATGGGGTAGTGTTTCCATGGCAACCACGGGGTTTGGTTGCCATGGTAACCATGGGGTTGGGTTGCCATGGCAACCATGGGGTTGGGTTGCCATGGCAACCATGGGGTTGTGTTGCCATGGTAACCATGGCGTTTAGTTGCCATGGCAACTATGGGGTTCTGTGGCGATGGTAACCATGGGGTTGGGTTGCCATGGCAACCATGGGGTTGTGTTGCCATGGGAACCATGGGGTTGGGTTGCCATGGCATCCACGGGGTTGTGTTGCCATGGCAACCACGGGGTTTGGCTGCCATGGCAACCATGGGGTTCTGTGTCCATGGTAACCATGGGGTTGTGTTGCCATGGTAACCATGGCGTTTAGTTGCCATGGCAAATATGGGGTTCTGTTGCCATGGTAACCATGGGGTTGGGTTGCCATGGCAACCATGGGGTTGTGTTGCCATGGGAACCATGAGGTTTGGTTGCCATGGCAACCATGGGGTTGGGTTGCCATGGCAACCATGGGGTTGTGTTGCCATGGTAACCATGGCGTTTAGTTGCCATGGCAACCACGGGGTTTGGTTGCCATGGTAACCATGGGGTTGTGTTGCCATGGGAACTATGGGGTTGGGTTCCCATGGTAACCACTGGGTTTTGTTGCCATGGAAACCACGGGGTTTGGTTGCCATGGTAACCATGGGGTTGGGTTGCCATGGCAACCACGGGGTTGGGTTGCCATGGCAACCATGGGGTTTGGTTGCCATGGCAACCATGGGGTTCTGTGTCAATGGTAACCATGGGGTTGTGTTGCCATGGTAACCATGGCGTTTTGTTGCCATGGCAACTATGGTGTTCTGATGCCATGGCAACCATGGGGTAGTGTTTCCATGGCAACCACGGGGTTTGGTTGCCATGGTAACCATGGTGTTGGGTTGCCATGGCAACCATGGGGTTGGGTTGCCATGGGAACCATGGGGTTGGGTTGCCATGGCAACCATGGGGTTGTGTTGCCATGGTAACCATGGCGTTTAGTTGCCATGGCAACCACGGGGTTTGGTTGCCATGGCAACCATGGGGTTGTGTTGCCATGGCAACCATGGGGTTGGATTCCCATGGTAACCACGGGGTTGGGTTGCCATGGCAAACACGGGGTTTGATTGCCATGGCAACCATGGGGTTCTGTGTCCATGGTAACCATGGGGTTGTGTTGCCATGGTAACCATGGCGTTTTGTTGCCATGGCAACTATGGGGTTCTGATGCCATGGCAACCATGGGGTAGTGTTTCCATGGCAACCACGGGGTTTGGTTGCCATGGTAACCATGGGGTTTGGTTGCCATGGCAACCATGGGGTTGCGTTGCCATGGCAACCATGGGGTTGTGTTGCCATGGTAACCATGCGGTTGGGTTGCCATGGCAACCATGGGGTTGTGTTGCCATGGTAACCATGGCGTTTAGTTGCCATGGCAACTATGGGGTTCTGTTGCCATGGTAACCATGGCGTTTAGTTGCCATGGCAACCACGGGGTTTGGTTGCCATGGTAACCATGGGGTTGTGTTGCCATGGCAACCATGGGGTTGGGTTCCCATGGTAACCACGGGGTTGGGTTGCCATGGCAACCACGGGGTTTGGTTTCCATGGCAACCATGGGGTTCTGTGTCCATGGTAACCATGGGGTTGTGTTGCCATGGTAACCATGGCGTTTTGTTGCCATGGCAACTATGGTGTTCTGATGCCATGGCAACCATGGGGTAGTGTTTCCATGGCAACCACGGGGTTTGGTTGCCATGGTAACCATGGGGTTGGGTTGCCATGGCAACCATGGTGTTGGGTTGCCATGGCAACCATGGGGTTGGGTTCCCATGGTAACCATGGGGTTGGGTTGCCATGGCAACCATGGGGTTATGTTGCCATTGTAACCATGGCGTTTAGTTGCCATGGCAACTATGGGGTTCTGTTGCGATGGTAACCATGGGGTTGGGTTGCCATGGCAACCATGGGGTTGTGTTGCCATGGGAACCATGGGGTTGGGTTGCCATGGCATCCACGGGGTTGTGTTGCCATGGCAACCACGGGGTTTGGCTGCCATGGCAACCATGGGGTTCTGTGTCCATTGTAACCATGGGGTTGTGTTGCCATGGTAACCATGGCGTTTAGTTACCATGGCAACGATGTGGTTCTGTTGCCATGGTAACCATGGGGTTGGGTTGCCATGGCAACCATGGGGTTGTGTTGCCATGGGAACCATGGGGTTGGGTTGCCATGGCAACCATGGGGTTGGGTTGCCATGGCAACCATGGGGTTGTGTTGCCATGGTAACCATGGCGTTTAGTTGCCATGGCAACCACGGGGTTTGGTTGCCATGGTAACCATGGGGTTGTGTTGCCATGGCAACCGTGGGGTTAAGTTCCCATTGTAACCACGGGGTTGGGTTGCCATGGCAACCACGGGGTTTGATTGCCATGGCAACCATCGGGTTCAGAGTCCATGGTAACCATGGGGTTGTGTTGCCATGGTAACCATGGCGTTTTTGTTGCCATGGCAACTATGGGGTTCTGATGCCATGGCAACCATGGGGTAGTGTTTCCATGGCAACCACGGGGTTTGGTTGCCATGGTAACCATGGGGTTGGGTTGCCATGGCAACCATGGGGTTGTGTTGCCATGGTAACCATGGGGTTGGGTTGCCATGGCAACCATGGGGTTGTGTTGCCATGGTAACCATGGCGTTTAGTTGCCATGGCAACTATGGGGTTCTGTGTCCATGGTAACCATGGGGTTGGGTTGCCATGGCAACCATGGGGTTGTGTTGCCATGGGAACCATGGGGTTGGGTTGCCATGGAATCCACGGGGTTGGGTTGCCATGGCAACCACGGGGTTTGGTTGCCATGGCAACCATGGGGTTGTGTTGCCATGGTAACCATGGCGTTTAGTTGCCATGGCAACTATGGGGTTCTGTTGCCATGGTAACCACGGGGTTGGGTTGCCATGGCAACCATGGGGTTGTGTTGCCATGGTAACCATGGGGTTGGGTTTCCATGGCAACCATGGGGTTGGGTTTCCATGGCAAACATGGGGTTGGGTTGCCATGGTAACCATGGGGTTGTGTTGCCATGGTAACCAATGGCGTTTAGTTGCCATGGCAACCACGGAGTTTGGTTGCCATGGTAACCACGGGGTTTGGTTGCCATGGTAACCATGGGGTTGGGTTGCCATGGCAACCATGGTGTTGTGTTGCCATGGTAACCATGGGGTTGGGTTGCCATGGCAAACATGGGGTTGGGTTGCCATGGTAACCATGGGGTTGTGTTGCCATGGTAACCATGGCGTTTAGTTGCCATGGCAACCACGGAGTTTGGTTTCCATGGTAACCACGGGGTTTGGTTGCCATGGTAACCATGGGGTTGGGTTGCCATGGCAACCATGGGGTTGTGTTGCCATGGTAACCACGGGGGTTGGGTTGCCATGGCAACCGCGGGGTTTGGTTGCCATGGTAACCATGGCCTTTAGTTGCCATGGCAACTATGGGGTTCTGTTGCCATGGTAACCATGGGGTTGGGTTGCCATGGCAACCATGGGGTTGTGTTGCCATGGGAACCATGGGGTTGGGTTGCCATGGCATCCACGGGGTTGGGTTGCCATGGCAACCACGGGGTTTGGTTGCCATGGCAACCATGGGGTTCTGTGTCCATGGTAACCATGGGGTTGTGTTGCCATGGTAACCATGGCGTTTTGTTGCCATGCTAACCATGGCGTTTTGTTGCCATGGCAACCATGGGGTAGTGTTTCCATGGCAACCACGGGGTTTGGTTGCCATGGTAACCATGGGGTTGGGTTGCCATGGCAACCATGGGGTTGTGTTGCCATGGTAACCATGGGGTTGGGTTGCCATGGCAACCATGGGGTTGTGTTGCCATGGTAACCATGGCGTTTAGTTGCCATGGCAACTATGGGGTTCTGTTGCCATGGTAACCATGGGGTTGGGTTGCCATGGCAACCATGGGGTTGTGTTGCCATGGGAACCATGGGGTTGGGTTGCCATGGAATCCACGGGGTTGGGTTGCCATGGCAACCACGGGGTTTGGTTGCCATGGCAACCATGGGGTTGTGTTGCCATGGTAACCATGGCGTTTAGTTGCCATGGCAACTATGGGGTTCTGTTGCTATGGTAACCATGGGGTTGGGTTGCCATGGCAACCATGGGGTTGTGTTGCCATGGTAACCATGGGGTTGGGTTGCCATGGCAACCATGGGGTTGGGTTGCCATGGCAACCATGGGGTTGTGTTGCCATGGGAACCATGGCGTTTAGTTGCCATGGCAACCACGGGGTTTGGTTTCCATGGTAACCATGGGGTTGGGTTGCCATGGCAACCATGGGGTTGGGTTGCCATGGCAACCATGGGGTTGGGTTGCCATGGTAACCATGGGGTTGGATTGCCATGGCAACCATGGGGTTGTGTGTCCATGGTAACCATGGGGTTGTGTTGCCATGGTAACCATGGCGTTTTGTTGCCATGGCAACTATGGGGTTCTGTTGCCATGGCAACCATGGGGTAGTGTTTCCATGGCAACCACGGGGTTTGGTTGCCATGGTAATCATGGGGTTGGGTTGCCATGGCAACCACGGGGTTTGGTTGCTATGGTAACCATGGGGTTGGGTTGCCATGGCAACCATGGGGTTGTGTTGCCATGGTAACCATGGCGTTTAGTTGCCATGGCAACCACGGGGTTTGGTTGCCATGGTAACCATGGGGTTGGGTTGCCATGGAAACCATGGGGTTGTGTTGCCATGGTAACCATGGGGTTGGGTTGCCATGGCAACCATGGGGTTGGGTTGCCATGGCAACCATGGGGTTGTGTTGCCATGGTAACCATGGCGTTTAGTTGCCATGGTAACCACGGGGTTTGGTTGCCATGTTAACCATGGGGTTGGGTTGCCATGGCAACCATGGGGTTGTGTTGCCATGGTAACCATGGGGTTGGGTTGCCATGGCAACCATGGGGTTGTGTTGCCATGGTAACCATGGCGTTTAGTTGCCATGGCAACTATGGGGTTGTGTTGCCATGGTAACCATGGGGTTGGGTTGCCATGGCAACCATGGGGTTGTGTTGCCATGGTAACCATGGGGTTGGGTTGCCATGGCAACCATGGGGTTGGGTTGCCATGGTAACCATGGCGTTTAGTTGCCATGGCAACCACGGGGTTTGGTTGCCATGGTAACCATGGGGTTGGGTTGCCATGGCAACCATGGCGTTGGGTTGCCATGGCAACCATGGGGTTGTGTTGCCATGGTAACCATGGGGTTGGGTTGCCATGGCAACCGTGGGGTTGTGTTGCCATGGTAACCATGGCGTTTAGTTGCCATGGCAACTATGGTGTTCTGTTGCCATGGTAACCATGGGCTTGGGTTGCCATGGCAACCATGGGGTTGTGTTGCCATGGTAACCACGGGGGTTGGGTTGCCATGGCAACCATGGGGTTGTGTTGCCATGGTAACCACGGGGGTTGGGTTGCCATGGCAACCGCGGGGTTTGGTTGCCATGGTAACCATGGCCTTTAGTTGCCATGGCAACTATGGGGTTCTGTTGCCATGGTAACCATGGGGTTGGGTTGCCATGGCAACCATGGGGTTGTGTTGCCATGGTAACCATGGGGTTGGGTTGCCATGGCAACCATGGGGTTGTGTTGCCATGGGAACCATGGCGTTTTGTTGCCATGGCAACCATGGGGTAGTGTTTCCATGGCAACCACGGGGTTTGGTTGCCATGGTAACCATGGGGTTGGGTTGCCATGGCAACCATGGGGTTGTGTTGCCATGGTAATCATGGGGTTGGGTTGCCATGGCAACCATGGGGTTGTGTTGCCATGGTAACCATGGCGTTTAGTTGCCATGGCAACTATGGGGTTCTGTTGCCATGGTAACCATGGGGTTGGGTTGCCATGGCAACCATGGCGTTGTGTTGCCATGGGAACCATGGGGTTGGGTTGCCATGGAATCCACGGGGTTGGGTTGCCATGGCAACCACGGGGTTTGGTTGCCATGGCAACCATGGGGTTGTGTTGCCATGGTAACCATGGCGTTTTGTTGCCATGGCAACTATGGGGTTCTGTTGCTATGGTAACCATGGGGTTGTGTTGCCATGGTAACCATGGGGTTGGGTTGCCATGGCAACCATGGGGTTGGGTTGCCATGGCAACCATGGGGTTGTGTTGCCATGGGAACCATGGCGTTTAGTTGCCATGGCAACCACGGGGTTTGGTTTCCATGGTAACCATGGGGTTGGGTTGCCATGGCAACCATGGGGTTGGGTTGCCATGGCAACCATGGGGTTGGGTTGCCATGGTAACCATGGGGTTGGATTGCCATGGCAACCATGGGGTTGTGTGTCCATGGTAACCATGGGGTTGTGTTGCCATGGTAACCATGGCGTTTTGTTGCCATGGCAACTATGGGGTTCTGTTGCCATGGCAACCATGGGGTAGTGTTTCCATGGCAACCACGGGGTTTGGTTGCCATGGTAATCATGGGGTTGGGTTGCCATGGCAACCACGGGGTTTGGTTGCTATGGTAACCATGGGGTTGGGTTGCCATGGCAACCATGGGGTTGTGTTGCCATGGTAACCATGGCGTTTAGTTGCCATGGCAACCACGGGGTTTGGTTGCAATGGTAACCATGGGGTTGGGTTGCCATGGCAACCATGGGGTTGTGTTGCCATGGTAACCATGGGGTTCGGTTGCCATGGCAACCATGGGGTTGGGTTGCCATGGCAACCATGGGGTTGTGTTGCCATGGTAACCATGGCGTTTAGTTGCCATGGCAACCACGGGGTTTGGTTGCCATGTTAACCATGGGGTTGGGTTGCCATGGCAACCATGGGGTTGTGTTGCCATGGTAACCATGGGGTTGGGTTGCCATGGCAACCATGGGGTTGTGTTGCCATGGTAACCATGGCGTTTAGTTGCCATGGCAACTATGGGGTTCTGTTGCCATGGTAACCATGGGGTTGGGTTGCCATGGCAACCATGGGGTTGTGTTGCCATGGTAACCATGGGGTTGGGTTGCCATGGCAACCATGGGGTTGGGTTGCCATGGTAACCATGGCGTTTAGTTGCCATGGCAACCACGGGGTTTGGTTGCCATGGTAACCATGGGGTTGGGTTGCCATGGCAACCATGGCGTTGGGTTGCCATGGGAACCATGGGGTTGTGTTGCCATGGTAACCATGGGGTTGGGTTGCCATGGCAACCATGGGGTTGTGTTGCCATGGTAACCATGGCGTTTAGTTGCCATGGCAACTATGGTGTTCTGTTGCCATGGTAACCATGGGGTTGGGTTGCCATGGCAACCATGGGGTTGTGTTGCCATGGGAACCATGGGGTTGGGTTGCCATGGCATCCACGGGCTTGGGTTGCCATGGCAACCACGGGGTTTGGTTGCCATGGTAACCATGGGGTTGGGTTGCCATGGCAACCATGGGGTTGTGCTGCCATGGTAACCATGGCGTTTTGTTGCCATGGCAACTATGGGGTTCTGATGCCATGGCAACCATGGGGTAGTGTTTCCATGGCAACCACGGGGTTTGGTTGCCATGGTAACCATGGGGTTGGGTTGCCATGGCAACCATGGGGTTTGGTTGCCATGGCAACCATGGGGTTGTGTTGCCATGGTAACCATGGGGTTGGGTTGCCACGGCAACCATGGGGTTGTGTTGCCATGGGAACCATGGCGTTGTGTTGCCATGGCAACTATGGGGTTCTGTGTCCATGGTAACCATGGGGTTGTGTTGCCATGGTAACCATGGCGTTTAGTTGCCATGGCAACCACGGAGATTGGTTGCCATGGTAACCATGGGGTTGTGTTGCCATGGTAACCATGGCGTTTAGTTGCCATGGCAACTATGGGGTTCTGTTGCCATGGTAACCATGGGGTTGGGTTGCCATGGCAACCATGGGGTTGTGTTGCCATGGTAACCATGGGGTTGGGTTGCCATGGCATCCACGGGGTTGGGTTGCCATGGCAACCACGGGGTTTGGTTGCCATGGCAACCATGGGGTTGTGTTGCCATGGGAACCATGGGGTTGGGTTGCCATGGCATCCACGGGGTTGGGTTGCCATGGCAACTACGGGGTTTGGTTGCCATGGCAACCATGGGGTTCTGTGTCCATGGTAACCTTGGGGTTGTGTTGCAATGGCAACCATAAGGTTGGGTTGCCATGGCAACCATGGGGTTGTGTTGCCATGGTAACCATGGCGTCTTGTTGCCATGGCAACTATGGGGTTCTGATGCCATGGCAACCATGGGGTAGTGTTTCCATGGCAACCACGGGGTTTGGTTGCCATGGTAACCATGGGGTTGGGTTGCCATGGCAATCATGGGGTTTGGTTTCCATGGCAACCATGGGGTTGTGTTGCCATGGTAACCATGGGGTTGGGTTGCCATGGCAACCATGGGGTTGTGTTGCCATGGTAACCATGGCGTTTAGTTGCCATGGCAACTATGGGGTTCTGTTGCCATGGTAACCATGGGGTTGTGTTGCCATGGCAACCATGGGGTTCTGTTGCCATGGGAACCATGGGGTTGGGTTGCCATGGCATCCACGGGGTTGGGTTGCCATGGCAACCACGGGGTTTGGTTGCCATGGCAACCATGGGGTTGTGTTGCCATGGTAACCATGGCGTTTAGTTGCCATGGCAACTATGGGGTTCTGTTGACATGGTAACCATGGGGTTGGGTTGCCATGGCAACCATGGGGTTGTGTTGCCATGGAAACCATGGGGTTGGGTTGCCATGGCAACCATGGGGTTGGGTTGCCATGGTAACCATGGGGTTGTGTTGCCATGGTAACCATGGCGTTTAGTTGCCATGGCATCCACGGGGTTGGGTTGCCATGGCAACCACGGGGTTTGGTTGCCATGGCAACCATGGGGTTGTGTTGCCATGGTAACCATGGCGTTTAGTTGCCATGGCAAATATGGGGTTCTGTTGACATGGTAACCATGGGGTTGGGTTGCCATGGCAACCATGGGGTTGTGCTGCCATGGGAACCATGGGGTTGGGTTGCCATGGCAACCATGGGGTTGGGTTGCCATGGCAACCATGGGGTTGTGTTGCCATGGTAACCATGGCGTTTAGTTGCCATGGCAACCACGGGGTTTGGTTGCCATGGTAACCATGGGGTTGGGTTGCCATGGCAACCATGGGGTTGTGTTGCCATGGTAACCATGGGGTTGGGTTGCCATGGCAACCATGGGGTTGTGTTGCCATGGTAACCATGACGTTTAGTTGCCATGGCAACTATGGGGTTCTGTTGCCATGGTAACCATGGGGTTGGGTTGCCATGGCAACCATGGGGTTGTGTTGCCATGGGAACCATGGGGTTGGGTTGCCATAGCATCCACGGGGTTGGGTTGCCATGGCAACCACGGGGTTTGGTTGCCATGGCAACCATGGGATTCTGTGTCCATGGTAACCATGGCGTTGTGTTGCCATGGTAACCATGGCGTTTAGTTGCCTTGGCAACCACGGAGATGGTTGCCATGGGAACCATGGGGTTGTGTTGCCATGGTAACCATGGCGTTTAGTTGCCATGGCAACTATGGGGTTCTGTTGCCATGGTAACCATGGGGTTGGGTTGCCATGGCAACCATGGGGTTGTGTTGCCATGGGAACCATGGGGTTGGGTTGCCATGGCAACCATGGGGTTGTGTTGCCATGGTAACCATGGGGTAGTGTTTCCATGGCAACCACTGGGTTTGGTTGCCATGGTAACCATGGGGTTGGGTTGCCATGGTAACCATGGGGTTGTGTTGCCATGGCAACCATGGGGTTGTGTTGCCATGGTAACCATGGGGTTGGGTTACCATGGCAACCATGGGGTTGTTTTGCCATGGGAACCATGGGGTTGGGTTGCCATGGCAACTATGGGGTTCTGTTGCCATGGCAACCATGGGGTAGTGTTTCCATTGCAACCACGGGGTTTGGTTGCCATGGTAACCATGGGGTTGGGTTGCCATGGCAACCATGGGGTTGGGTTGCCATGGCAACCATGGGGTTGTGTTGCCATGGTAACCATGGGGTTGGGTTGCCATGGCAACCATGGGGTTGTGTTGCCATGGGAACCATGGGGTTGGGTTGCCATGGCGTCCACGGGGTTGAGTTGCCATGGCAACCACGGGGTTTGGTTGCCATGGCAACCATGGGGTTCTGTGTCCATGGTAACCATGGGGTTGTGTTGCCATGGTAACCATGGCGTTTTGTTGCCATGGCAACTATGGTGTTCTGTTGCCATGGCAACCACGGGGTTTGGTTGCTATGGTAACCATGGCGTTGGGTTGCCATGGCAAATATGGGGTTGTGTTGCCATGGTAACCATGGCGTTTAGTTGCCATGGCAACCACGGGGTTTGGTTGCCATGGTAACCATGGGGTTGGGTTGCCATGGCAACCATGGGGTTGTGTTGCCATGGTAACCATGGGGTTGGGTTGCCATAGCAACCATGGGGTTGTGTTGCCATGGTAACCATGGGGTTGGGTTGCCATGGCAACCATGGGGTTGGGTTGCCATGGTAACCATGGCGTTTAGTTTCCATGGCAACTATGGGGTTCTGTTGCCATGGTAACCATGGGTTTGGGTTGCCATGGTCACCATGGGGTTGGGTTGCCATGGCAACCATGGGGTTGTGTTGCCATGGCAACCATGGGGTTTGGTTGCCATGGCAACCATGGGGTTGTGTTGCCATGGTAACCATGGGGTTGGGTTGCCATGGCAACCATGGGGTTGTGTTGCCATGGGAACCATGGCGTTTAGTTGCCATGGCAACTATGGGGTTCTGTTGCCATGGTAACCATGGGGTTGTGTTGCCATGGCAACCATGGGGTTGTGTTGCCATGGGAACCATGGGGTTGGGTTGCCATGGCATCCACGGGGTTGGGTTGCCATGGCAACCATGGGGTTGTGTTGCCATGGTAACCATGGCGTTTAGTTGCCATGGCAACCACGGGGTTTGGTTGCCATGGTAACCATGGGGTTGGGTTGCCATGGCAACCATGGGGTAGGGTTCCCATGGTAACCATGGGGTTGGGTTGCCATGGTAACCATGGCGTTTAGTTGCCATGGCAACTATGGGGTTCTGTTGCCATGGCAACCATGGGGTAGTGTTTCCATGGCAACCACGGGGTTTGGTTGCCATGGTAACCATGGGGTTGGGTTGCCATGGCAACCATGGGGTTGGGTTGCCATGGCAACCATGGGGTTGTGTTGCCATGGTAACCATGGGGTTGGGTTGCCATGGCAACCATGGGGTTGTGTTGCCATGGTAACCATGGCGTTTAGTTGCCATGGCAACCACGGAGTTTGGTTGGCATGGTAACCACGGGGTTTGGTTGCCATGGTAACCATGGCGTTTAGTTGCCATGGCAACTATGGTGTTGTGTTGCCATGGGAACCATGGGGTTGGGTTGCCATGGCAACCATGGGGTTGTGTTGCCATGGGAACCATGGGGTTGGGTTGCCATGGCATCCACGGGGTTGGGTTGCCATGGCAACCACGGGGTTTGGTTGCCATGGCAACCATGGGGTTCTGTGTCCATGGTAACCATGGGGTTGTGTTGCCATGGTAACCATGGCGTTTAGTTGCCATGGCAACCACGGAGATTGGTTTCCATGGTAACCATGGGGTTGTGTTGCCATGGTAACCATGGCGTTTAGTTGCCATGGCAACTATGGGGTTCTGTTGCCATGGTAACCATGGGGTTGGGTTGCCATGGCAACCATGGGGTTGTGTTGCCATGGGAACCATGGGGTTGGGTTGCCATGGCATCCACGGGGTTGGTTTGCCATGGCAACCACGGGGTTTGGTTGCCATGGCAACCATGGGATTCTGTGTCCATGGTAACCATGGCGTTGTGTTGCCATGGTAACCATGGCGTTTAGTTGCCATGGCAACCACGGAGATGGTTGCCATGGTAACCATGGGGTTGTGTTGCCATGGTAACCATGGCGTTTAGTTGCCATGGCAACTATGGGGTTCTGTTCCATGGCAACCACGGAGATGGTTGCCATGGCAACTATGGGGTTCTGTTGCCATGGTAACCATGGCGTTTAGTTGCCATGGCAACCACGGGGTTTGGTTGCCATGGTAACCATGGGGTTGTGTTGCCATGGCAACCATGGGGTTGGGTTGCCATGGCAACCACGGGGTTGGGTTGCCATGGCAACCACGGGGTTTGGTTGCCATGGCAACCATGGGGTTCTGTGTCCATGGTAACCATGGGGTTGTGTTGCCATGGTAACCATGGCGTTTTGTTGCCATGGCAACTATGGTGTTCTGATGCCATGGCAACCATGGGGTAGTGTTTCCATGGCAACCACGGGGTTTGGTTGCCATGGTAACCATGGGGTTGGGTTGCCATGGCAACCATGGGGTTGGGTTGCCATGGCAACCATGGGGTTGTGTTGCCATGGTAACCATGGCGTTTAGTTGCCATGGCAACTATGGGGTTCTGTGGCGATGGTAACCATGGGGTTGGGTTGCCATGGCAACCATGGGGTTGTGTTGCCATGGGAACCATGGGGTTGGGTTGCCATGGCATCCACGGGGTTGTGTTGCCATGGCAACCACGGGGTTTGGCTGCCATGGCAACCATGGGGTTCTGTGTCCATGGTAACCATGGGGTTGTGTTGCCATGGTAACCATGGCGTTTAGTTGCCATGGCAAATATGGGGTTCTGTTGCCATGGTAACCATGGGGTTGGGTTGCCATGGCAACCATGGGGTTGTGTTGCCATGGGAACCATGAGGTTTGGTTGCCATGGCAACCATGGGGTTGGGTTGCCATGGCAACCATGGGGTTGTGTTGCCATGGTAACCATGGCGTTTAGTTGCCATGGCAACCACGGGGTTTGGTTGCCATGGTAACCATGGGGTTGTGTTGCCATGGGAACTATGGGGTTGGGTTCCCATGGTAACCACTGGGTTTTGTTGCCATGGAAACCACGGGGTTTGGTTGCCATGGTAACCATGGGGTTGGGTTGCCATGGCAACCACGGGGTTGGGTTGCCATGGCAACCATGGGGTTTGGTTGCCATGGCAACCATGGGGTTCTGTGTCAATGGTAACCATGGGGTTGTGTTGCCATGGTAACCATGGCGTTTTGTTGCCATGGCAACTATGGTGTTCTGATGCCATGGCAACCATGGGGTAGTGTTTCCATGGCAACCACGGGGTTTGGTTGCCATGGTAACCATGGTGTTGGGTTGCCATGGCAACCATGGGGTTGGGTTGCCATGGGAACCATGGGGTTGGGTTGCCATGGCAACCATGGGGTTGTGTTGCCATGGTAACCATGGCGTTTAGTTGCCATGGCAACCACGGGGTTTGGTTGCCATGGCAACCATGGGGTTGTGTTGCCATGGCAACCATGGGGTTGGATTCCCATGGTAACCACGGGGTTGGGTTGCCATGGCAAACACGGGGTTTGATTGCCATGGCAACCATGGGGTTCTGTGTCCATGGTAACCATGGGGTTGTGTTGCCATGGTAACCATGGCGTTTTGTTGCCATGGCAACTATGGGGTTCTGATGCCATGGCAACCATGGGGTAGTGTTTCCATGGCAACCACGGGGTTTGGTTGCCATGGTAACCATGGGGTTTGGTTGCCATGGCAACCATGGGGTTGCGTTGCCATGGCAACCATGGGGTTGTGTTGCCATGGTAACCATGCGGTTGGGTTGCCATGGCAACCATGGGGTTGTGTTGCCATGGTAACCATGGCGTTTAGTTGCCATGGCAACTATGGGGTTCTGTTGCCATGGTAACCATGGCGTTTAGTTGCCATGGCAACCACGGGGTTTGGTTGCCATGGTAACCATGGGGTTGTGTTGCCATGGCAACCATGGGGTTGGGTTCCCATGGTAACCACGGGGTTGGGTTGCCATGGCAACCACGGGGTTTGGTTTCCATGGCAACCATGGGGTTCTGTGTCCATGGTAACCATGGGGTTGTGTTGCCATGGTAACCATGGCGTTTTGTTGCCATGGCAACTATGGTGTTCTGATGCCATGGCAACCATGGGGTAGTGTTTCCATGGCAACCACGGGGTTTGGTTGCCATGGTAACCATGGGGTTGGGTTGCCATGGCAACCATGGTGTTGGGTTGCCATGGCAACCATGGGGTGGGGTTCCCATGGTAACCATGGGGTTGGGTTGCCATGGCAACCATGGGGTTATGTTGCCATTGTAACCATGGCGTTTAGTTGCCATGGCAACTATGGGGTTCTGTTGCGATGGTAACCATGGGGTTGGGTTGCCATGGCAACCATGGGGTTGTGTTGCCATGGGAACCATGGGGTTGGGTTGCCATGGCATCCACGGGGTTGTGTTGCCATGGCAACCACGGGGTTTGGCTGCCATGGCAACCATGGGGTTCTGTGTCCATTGTAACCATGGGGTTGTGTTGCCATGGTAACCATGGCGTTTAGTTACCATGGCAACGATGTGGTTCTGTTGCCATGGTAACCATGGGGTTGGGTTGCCATGGCAACCATGGGGTTGTGTTGCCATGGGAACCATGGGGTTGGGTTGCCATGGCAACCATGGGGTTGGGTTGCCATGGCAACCATGGGGTTGTGTTGCCATGGTAACCATGGCGTTTAGTTGCCATGGCAACCACGGGGTTTGGTTGCCATGGTAACCATGGGGTTGTGTTGCCATGGCAACCGTGGGGTTAAGTTCCCATTGTAACCACGGGGTTGGGTTGCCATGGCAACCACGGGGTTTGATTGCCATGGCAACCATCGGGTTCAGAGTCCATGGTAACCATGGGGTTGTGTTGCCATGGTTACCATGGCGTTTTTGTTGCCATGGCAACTATGGGGTTCTGATGCCATGGCAACCATGGGGTAGTGTTTCCATGGCAACCACGGGGTTTGGTTGCCATGGTAACCATGGGGTTGGGTTGCCATGGCAACCATGGGGTTGTGTTGCCATGGTAACCATGGGGTTGGGTTGCCATGGCAACCATGGGGTTGTGTTGCCATGGTAACCATGGCGTTTAGTTGCCATGGCAACTATGGGGTTCTGTGTCCATGGTAACCATGGGGTTGGGTTGCCATGGCAACCATGGGGTTGTGTTGCCATGGGAACCATGGGGTTGGGTTGCCATGGAATCCACGGGGTTGGGTTGCCATGGCAACCACGGGGTTTGGTTGCCATGGCAACCATGGGGTTGTGTTGCCATGGTAACCATGGCGTTTAGTTGCCATGGCAACTATGGGGTTCTGTTGCCATGGTAACCACGGGGTTGGGTTGCCATGGCAACCATGGGGTTGTGTTGCCATGGTAACCATGGGGTTGGGTTTCCATGGCAACCATGGGGTTGGGTTTCCATGGCAAACATGGGGTTGGGTTGCCATGGTAACCATGGGGTTGTGTTGCCATGGTAACCAATGGCGTTTAGTTGCCATGGCAACCACGGAGTTTGGTTGCCATGGTAACCACGGGGTTTGGTTGCCATGGTAACCATGGGGTTGGGTTGCCATGGCAACCATGGTGTTGTGTTGCCATGGTAACCATGGGGTTGGGTTGCCATGGCAAACATGGGGTTGGGTTGCCATGGTAACCATGGGGTTGTGTTGCCATGGTAACCATGGCGTTTAGTTGCCATGGCAACCACGGAGTTTGGTTTCCATGGTAACCACGGGGTTTGGTTGCCATGGTAACCATGGGGTTGGGTTGCCATGGCAACCATGGGGTTGTGTTGCCATGGTAACCACGGGGGTTGGGTTGCCATGGCAACCGCGGGGTTTGGTTGCCATGGTAACCATGGCCTTTAGTTGCCATGGCAACTATGGGGTTCTGTTGCCATGGTAACCATGGGGTTGGGTTGCCATGGCAACCATGGGGTTGTGTTGCCATGGGAACCATGGGGTTGGGTTGCCATGGCATCCACGGGGTTGGGTTGCCATGGCAACCACGGGGTTTGGTTGCCATGGCAACCATGGGGTTCTGTGTCCATGGTAACCATGGGGTTGTGTTGCCATGGTAACCATGGCGTTTTGTTGCCATGCTAACCATGGCGTTTTGTTGCCATGGCAACCATGGGGTAGTGTTTCCATGGCAACCACGGGGTTTGGTTGCCATGGTAACCATGGGGTTGGGTTGCCATGGCAACCATGGGGTTGTGTTGCCATGGTAACCATGGGGTTGGGTTGCCATGGCAACCATGGGGTTGTGTTGCCATGGTAACCATGGCGTTTAGTTGCCATGGCAACTATGGGGTTCTGTTGCCATGGTAACCATGGGGTTGGGTTGCCATGGCAACCATGGGGTTGTGTTGCCATGGGAACCATGGGGTTGGGTTGCCATGGAATCCACGGGGTTGGGTTGCCATGGCAACCACGGGGTTTGGTTGCCATGGCAACCATGGGGTTGTGTTGCCATGGTAACCATGGCGTTTAGTTGCCATGGCAACTATGGGGTTCTGTTGCTATGGTAACCATGGGGTTGGGTTGCCATGGCAACCATGGGGTTGTGTTGCCATGGTAACCATGGGGTTGGGTTGCCATGGCAACCATGGGGTTGGGTTGCCATGGCAACCATGGGGTTGTGTTGCCATGGGAACCATGGCGTTTAGTTGCCATGGCAACCACGGGGTTTGGTTTCCATGGTAACCATGGGGTTGGGTTGCCATGGCAACCATGGGGTTGGGTTGCCATGGCAACCATGGGGTTGGGTTGCCATGGTAACCATGGGGTTGGATTGCCATGGCAACCATGGGGTTGTGTGTCCATGGTAACCATGGGGTTGTGTTGCCATGGTAACCATGGCGTTTTGTTGCCATGGCAACTATGGGGTTCTGTTGCCATGGCAACCATGGGGTAGTGTTTCCATGGCAACCACGGGGTTTGGTTGCCATGGTAATCATGGGGTTGGGTTGCCATGGCAACCACGGGGTTTGGTTGCTATGGTAACCATGGGGTTGGGTTGCCATGGCAACCATGGGGTTGTGTTGCCATGGTAACCATGGCGTTTAGTTGCCATGGCAACCACGGGGTTTGGTTGCCATGGTAACCATGGGGTTGGGTTGCCATGGCAACCATGGGGTTGTGTTGCCATGGTAACCATGGGGTTGGGTTGCCATGGCAACCATGGGGTTGGGTTGCCATGGCAACCATGGGGTTGTGTTGCCATGGTAACCATGGCGTTTAGTTGCCATGGTAACCACGGGGTTTGGTTGCCATGTTAACCATGGGGTTGGGTTGCCATGGCAACCATGGGGTTGTGTTGCCATGGTAACCATGGGGTTGGGTTGCCATGGCAACCATGGGGTTGTGTTGCCATGGTAACCATGGCGTTTAGTTGCCATGGCAACTATGGGGTTGTGTTGCCATGGTAACCATGGGGTTGGGTTGCCATGGCAACCATGGGGTTGTGTTGCCATGGTAACCATGGGGTTGGGTTGCCATGGCAACCATGGGGTTGGGTTGCCATGGTAACCATGGCGTTTATTTGCCATGGCAACCACGGGGTTTGGTTGCCATGGTAACCATGGGGTTGGGTTGCCATGGCAACCATGGCGTTGGGTTGCCATGGCAACCATGGGGTTGTGTTGCCATGGTAACCATGGGGTTGGGTTGCCATGGCAACCATGGGGTTGTGTTGCCATGGTAACCATGGCGTTTAGTTGCCATGGCAACTATGGTGTTCTGTTGCCATGGTAACCATGGGGTTGGGTTGCCATGGCAACCATGGGGTTGTGTTGCCATGGTAACCACGGGGGTTGGGTTGCCATGGCAACCATGGGGTTGTGTTGCCATGGTAACCACGGGGGTTGGGTTGCCATGGCAACCGCGGGGTTTGGTTGCCATGGTAACCATGGCCTTTAGTTGCCATGGCAACTATGGGGTTCTGTTGCCATGGTAACCATGGGGTTGGGTTGCCATGGCAACCATGGGGTTGTGTTGCCATGGTAACCATGGGGTTGGGTTGCCATGGCAACCATGGGGTTGTGTTGCCATGGGAACCATGGCGTTTTGTTGCCATGGCAACCATGGGGTAGTGTTTCCATGGCAACCACGGGGTTTGGTTGCCATGGTAACCATGGGGTTGGGTTGCCATGGCAACCATGGGGTTTTGTTGCCATGGTAACCATGGGGTTGGGTTGCCATGGCAACCATGGGGTTGTGTTGCCATGGTAACCATGGCGTTTAGTTGCCATGGCAACTATGGGGTTCTGTTGCCATGGTAACCATGGGGTTGGGTTGCCATGGCAACCATGGCGTTGTGTTGCCATGGGAACCATGGGGTTGGGTTGCCATGGAATCCACGGGGTTGGGTTGCCATGGCAACCACGGGGTTTGGTTGCCATGGCAACCATGGGGTTGTGTTGCCATGGTAACCATGGCGTTTTGTTGCCATGGCAACTATGGGGTTCTGTTGCTATGGTAACCATGGGGTTGTGTTGCCATGGTAACCATGGGGTTGGGTTGCCATGGCAACCATGGGGTTGGGTTGCCATGGCAACCATGGGGTTGTGTTGCCATGGGAACCATGGCGTTTAGTTGCCATGGCAACCACGGGGTTTGGTTTCCATGGTAACCATGGGGTTGGGTTGCCATGGCAACCATGGGGTTGGGTTGCCATGGCAACCATGGGGTTGGGTTGCCATGGTAACCATGGGGTTGGATTGCCATGGCAACCATGGGGTTGTGTGTCCATGGTAACCATGGGGTTGTGTTGCCATGGTAACCATGGCGTTTTGTTGCCATGGCAACTATGGGGTTCTGTTGCCATGGCAACCATGGGGTAGTGTTTCCATGGCAACCACGGGGTTTGGTTGCCATGGTAATCATGGGGTTGGGTTGCCATGGCAACCACGGGGTTTGGTTGCTATGGTAACCATGGGGTTGGGTTGCCATGGCAACCATGGGGTTGTGTTGCCATGGTAACCATGGCGTTTAGTTGCCATGGCAACCACGGGGTTTGGTTGCAATGGTAACCATGGGGTTGGGTTGCCATGGCAACCATGGGGTTGTGTTGCCATGGTAACCATGGGGTTCGGTTGCCATGGCAACCATGGGGTTGGGTTGCCATGGCAACCATGGGGTTGTGTTGCCATGGTAACCATGGCGTTTAGTTGCCATGGCAACCACGGGGTTTGGTTGCCATGTTAACCATGGGGTTGGGTTGCCATGGCAACCATGGGGTTGTGTTGCCATGGTAACCATGGGGTTGGGTTGCCATGGCAACCATGGGGTTGTGTTGCCATGGTAACCATGGCGTTTAGTTGCCATGGCAACTATGGGGTTCTGTTGCCATGGTAACCATGGGGTTGGGTTGCCATGGCAACCATGGGGTTGTGTTGCCATGGTAACCATGGGGTTGGGTTGCCATGGCAACCATGGGGTTGGGTTGCCATGGTAACCATGGCGTTTAGTTGCCATGGCAACCACGGGGTTTGGTTGCCATGGTAACCATGGGGTTGGGTTGCCATGGCAACCATGGCGTTGGGTTGCCATGGGAACCATGGGGTTGTGTTGCCATGGTAACCATGGGGTTGGGTTGCCATGGCAACCATGGGGTTGTGTTGCCATGGTAACCATGGCGTTTAGTTGCCATGGCAACTATGGTGTTCTGTTGCCATGGTAACCATGGGGTTGGGTTGCCATGGCAACCATGGGGTTGTGTTGCCATGGGAACCATGGGGTTGGGTTGCCATGGCATCCACGGGCTTGGGTTGCCATGGCAACCACGGGGTTTGGTTGCCATGGTAACCATGGGGTTGGGTTGCCATGGCAACCATGGGGTTGTGCTGCCATGGTAACCATGGCGTTTTGTTGCCATGGCAACTATGGGGTTCTGATGCCATGGCAACCATGGGGTAGTGTTTCCATGGCAACCACGGGGTTTGGTTGCCATGGTAACCATGGGGTTGGGTTGCCATGGCAACCATGGGGTTTGGTTGCCATGGCAACCATGGGGTTGTGTTGCCATGGTAACCATGGGGTTGGGTTGCCACGGCAACCATGGGGTTGTGTTGCCATGGGAACCATGGCGTTGTGTTGCCATGGCAACTATGGGGTTCTGTGTCCATGGTAACCATGGGGTTGTGTTGCCATGGTAACCATGGCGTTTAGTTGCCATGGCAACCACGGAGATTGGTTGCCATGGTAACCATGGGGTTGTGTTGCCATGGTAACCATGGCGTTTAGTTGCCATGGCAACTATGGGGTTCTGTTGCCATGGTAACCATGGGGTTGGGTTGCCATGGCAACCATGGGGTTGTGTTGCCATGGTAACCATGGGGTTGGGTTGCCATGGCATCCACGGGGTTGGGTTGCCATGGCAACCACGGGGTTTGGTTGCCATGGCAACCATGGGGTTCTGTGTCCATGGTAACCATGGGGTTGTGTTGCCATGGTAACCATGGCGTTTAGTTGCCATGGCAACCACGGAGTTTGGTTGCCATGGTAACCATGGGGTTGTGTTGCCATGGTAACCATGGCGTTTAGTTGCCATGGCAACTATGGGGTTCTGTTGCCATGGTAACCATGGGGTTGGGTTGCCATGGCAACCATGGGGTTGTGTTGCCATGGTAACCATGGGGTTGGGTTGCCATGGCAACCATGGGGTTGGGTTGCCATGGTAACCATGGCGTTTAGTTGCCATGGCAACTATGGGGTTCTGTTGCCATGGTAACCATGGGGTTGGGTTGCCATGGCAACCATGGGGTTGTGTTGCCATGGGAACCATGGGGTTGGGTTGCCATGGCATCCACGGGGTTGGGTTGCCATGGCAACCATGGGGTTCTGTGTCCATGGTAACCATGGGGTTGTGTTGCCATGGTAACCATGGCGTTTTGTTGCCATGGCAACTATGGGGTTCTGTTGCCATGGCAACCATCGGGTAGTGTTTCCATGGCAACCACGGGGTTTGGTTGCCATGGTAACCATGGGGTTGGGTTGCCATGGCAACCATGGGGTTGGGTTGCCATGGCAACCATGGGGTTGTGTTGCCATGGTAACCATGGGGTTGTGTTGCCATGGCAACCTTGGGGTTGTGTTGCCATGGTAACCATGGCGTTTAGTTGCCATGGCAACCACGGAGTTTGGTTGCCATGGTAACCACGGGGTTTGGTTGCCATGGTAACCATGGGGTTTGGTTGCCATGGCAACCATGGGGTTCTGTGTCCATGGTAACCATGGGGTTGTGTTGCCATGGTAACCATGGCGTTTAGTTGCCATGGCAACTATGGGGTTCTGTTGCCATGGAAACCATGGGGTTGGGTTGCCATGGCATCCACGGGGTTGGGTTGCCATGGCATCCACGGGGTTGGGTTGCCATGGCAACCACGGGGTTTGGTTGCCATTCCAACCATGGGGTTCTGTGTCCATGGTAACCATGGGGTTGCGTTGCCATGGTAACCATGGCGTTTAGTTGCCATGGCAACCACGGAGTTTGATTGCCATGGTAACCACGGGGTTTGGTTGCCATAGTAACCATGGGGTTGGGTTGCAATGGCAACCATGGGGTTGTGTTGCCATGGTAACCATGGGGTTGGGTTGCCATGGCAACCATGGGGTTGTGTTGCCATGGTAACCATGGCGTTTAGTTGCCATGGCAACTATGGGGTTCTGTTGCCATGGGAACCATGGGGTTGGGTTGCCATGGCAACCATGGGGTTGTGTTGCCATGGGAACCATGGGGTTGGGTTGCCATGGCATCCACGGGGTTGGGTTGCCATGGCAACCACGGGGTTTGGTTGCCATGGCAACCATGGGGTTCTGTGTCCATGGTAACCATGGCGTTGTGTTTCCATGGTAACCATGGCGTTTAGTTGCCATGGCAACCACGGAGTTTGGTTGCCATGGTAACCATGGGGTTGTGTTGCCATGGTAACCATGGCGTTTAGTTGCCATGGCAACTATGGGGTTCTGTTGCCATGGTAACCATGGGGTTGGGTTGCCATGGCAACCATGGGGTTGTGTTGCCATGGTAACCATGGGGTTGGGTTGCCATGGCAACCATGGGGTTGGGTTGCCATGGTAACCATGGCTTTTAGTTGCCATGGCAACTATGGGGTTCTGTTGCCATGGTAACCATGGGGTTGGGTTGCCATGGCAACCATGGGGTTGTGTTGCCATGGGAACCATGGGGTTGGGTTGCCATGGCATCCACGGGGTTGGGTTGCCATGGCAACCATGGGGTTCTGTGTCCATGGTAACCATGGGGTTGTGTTGCCATGGTAACCATGGCGTTTAGTTGCCATGGCAACTATGGGGTTCTGTTGCCATGGTAACCATGGGGTTGGGTTGCCATGGCATCCACGGGGTTGGGTTGCCATGGCAACCATGGGGTTGGGTTGCCATGGTAACCATGGCGTTGTGTTGCCATGGTAACCATGGCGTTTAGTTGCCATGGCAAAAACGGAGTTTGGTTGCCATGGTAACCACGGGGTTTGGTTGCCATGGTAACCATGGGGTTGGGTTGCCATGGCAACCATGGGGTTGTGTTGCCATGGGAACCATGGGGTTGGGTTGCCATGGCATCCACGGGGTTGTGTTGCCATGGCAACCATGGGGTTCTGTGTCCATGGTAACCATGGCGTTGTGTTGCCATGGTAACCATGGCGTTTAGTTGCCATGGCAACTATGGGGTTCTGTTGCCATGGTAACCATGGGGTTGGGTTGCCATGGCATCCACGGGGTTGGGTTGCCATGGCAACCATGGGGTTGGGTTGCCATGGTAACCATGGCGTTGTTTTGCCATGGTAACCATGGCGTTTAGTTACCATGGCAACCACGGAGTTTGGTTGCCATGGTAACCACGGGGTTTGGTTGCCATGGTAACCATGGGGTTGGGTTGCCATGGCAACCATGGGGTTGTGTTGCCATGGGAACCATGGGGTTGGGTTGCCATGGCATCCACGGGGTTGGGTTGCCATGGCAACCATGCGGTTCTGTGTCCATGGTAACCATGGGGTTGTGTTGCCATGGTAACCATGGCGTTTTGTTGCCATGGCAACTATCGGGTTCTGTTGCCATGGCAACCATGGGGTTGTGTTGCCATGGTAACCATGGCGTTTAGTTGCCATGGCAACTATGGGGTTCTTTTGCCATTGTAACCATGGGGTTGGGTTGCCATGGCAACCATGGGGTTGTGTTGCCATGGGAACCATGGGGTTGGGTTTCCATGGCAACTATGGGGTTCTGTTGCCATGGTAACCATGGGGTTGGGTTGCCATGGCAACCATGGGGTTGTGTTGCCATGGGAACCATGGGGTTGGGATGCCATGGCATCCACGGGGTTGGGTTGCCATGGCAACCACGGGGTTTGGTTGCCATGGCAACCATGGGGTTCTGTGTCCATGGTAACCATGGCGTTGTGTTGCCATGGTAACCATGGCGTTTAGTTGCCATGGCAACCACGGAGTTTGGTTGCCATGGCAACCATGGGGTTGTGTTGCCATGGTAACCATGGCGTTTAGTTGCCATGGCAACTATAGGGTTCTGTTGCCATGGTAACCATGGGGTTGGGTTGCCATGGCAACCATGGGGTTGTGTTGCCATGGGAACCATGGGGTTGGGTTGCAATGGCATCCGCGGGGTTGGGTTGCCATGGCAACCACGGGGTTTTGTTGCCATGGCAACCATGGGGTTCTGTGTCCATGGTAACCATGGCGTTGTGTTGCCATGGGAACCATGGCGTTTAGTTGCCATGGCAACCACGGAGTTTGGTTGCCATGGTAACCATGGGGTTGTGTTGCCATGGTAACCATGGCGTTTAGTTGCCATGGCAACTATGGGTTCTGTTGCCATGGTAACCATGGGGTTGAGTTGCCATGGCATCCACGGGGTTGGGTTGCCATGGTAACCATGGGGTTGGGTTGCCATGGTAACCATGGCGTTGTGTTGCCATGGTAACCATGGCGTTTCGTTGCCATGGCAACCACGGAGTTTGGTTGCCATGGTAACCACGGGGTTGGTTGCCATGGTAACCATGGGGTTGGGTTGCCATGGCAACCATGGGGTTGTGTTGCCATGGTAACCATGGCGTTTAGTTTCCATGGCAACTATGGGGTTCTGTTGCCATGGTAACCATGGGGTTGGGTTGCCATGGCAACCATGGGATTGTGTTGCCATGGGAACCATGGGGTTGGGTTGCCATGGCATCCACGGGGTTAGGTTGCCATGGCAACCACGGGGTTTGGTTGCCATGGCAACCATGGGGTTCTGTGTCCATGGTAACCATGGGGTTGGGTTACCATGGCAACCATGGGGTTGTGTTGTCATGGGAACCATGGGGTTGGGTTGCCATGGCAACCATGGGGTTGGGTTGCCATGGCAACCATGGGGTTGTGTTGCCATGGGAACCATGGGGTTGGGTTGCCATGGCATCCACGGGGTTGTGTTGCCATGGCAACCACGGGGTTTGGTTGCCATGGCAATCTTGTGGTTCTGTGTCCATGGTAACCATGGGGTTGTGTTGCCATGGTAACCATGGCGTTTAGTTGCCATGGCAACTATGGGGTTCTGTTGCCATTGTAACCATGGGGTTGGGTTGCCATGGCAACCATGGGGTTGTGTTGCCATGGGAACCATGGGGTTCGGTTGCCATGGCAATTATGGGGTTCTGTTGCCATGGTGACCATGGGGTTGGGTTGCCATGGTAACCATGGGGTTGTGTTGCCATGGGAACCATGGGGTTGGGTTGCCATGGCATCCACGGGGTTGGGTTGCCATGGCAACCACGGGGTTTGGTTGCCATGGCAACCATGGGGTTCTCTGTCCATGGTAACCATGGCGTTGTGTTGCCATGGTAACCATGGCGTTTAGTTGCCATGGCAACCACGGAGTTTGGTTGCCATGGCAACCATGGGGTTGTGTTGCCATGGTAACCATGGCGTTTAGTTGCCATGGCAACTATGGGGTTCTGTTGCCATGGTAACCATGGGGTTGGGTTGCCATGGCAACCATGGGGTTGTGTTGCCATGGGAACCATGGGGTTGGGTTGCCATGGTATCCACGGGGTTGGGTTGCCATGGCAACCACGGGGTTTTGTTGCCATGGCAACCATGGGGTTCTGTGTCCATGGTAACCATGGCGTTGTGTTGCCATGGTAACCATGGCGTTTAGTTGCCATGGCATACACGGAGTTTGGTTGCCATGGTAACCATGGGGTTGTGTTGCCATGGTAACCATGGCGTTTAGTTGCCATGGCAACTATGGGTTCTGTTGCCATGGTAACCATGGGGTTGGGTTGCCATGGCATCCACGGGGTTGGGTTGCCATGGCAACCATGGGGTTGGGTTGCCATGGTAACCATGGCGTTGTGTTGCCATGGTAACCATGGCGTTTCGTTGCCATGGCAACCACGGAGTTTGGTTGCCATGGTAACCACGGGGTTGGTTGCCATGGTAACCATGGGGTTGGGTTGCCATGGCAACCATGGGGTTGGGTTGCCATGGTAACCATGGCGTTTAGTTTCCATGGCAACTATGGGGTTCTGTTGCCATGGTAACCATGGGGTTGGGTTGCCATGGCAACCATGGGGTTGTG
The DNA here is from genome assembly GCF_964035555.1 of Netta rufina. NCBI lineage: Eukaryota > Metazoa > Chordata > Aves > Anseriformes > Anatidae > Netta > Netta rufina. Next base: position 699,832 of record NW_028168888.1, on the reverse strand, counting down.
TTGCCATTGGAACCATGGGGTTGGGTTGCCATGGCATCCACGGGGTTGGGTTGCCATGGCAACCACGGGGTTTGGTTGCCATGGCAACCATGGGGTTCTGTGTCCATGGTAACCATGGGGTTGGGTTACCATGGCAACCATGGGGTTGTGTTGTCATGGGAACCATGGGGTTGGGTTGCCATGGCAACCATGGGGTTGGGTTGCCATGGCAACCATGGGGTTGTGTTGCCATGGGAACCATGGGGTTGGGTTGCCATGGCATCCACGGGGTTGGGTTGCCATGGCAACCACGGGGTTTGGTTGCCATGGCAATCTTGTGGTTCTGTGTCCATGGTAACCATGGCGTTGTGTTGCCATGGTAACCATGGCGTTTAGTTGCCATGGCAACCACGGAGTTTGGTTGCCATGGTAACCATGGGGTTGGGTAGCCATGGCAACCATGGGGTTGGGTTGCCATGGCAACCATGGGGTAGTGTTTCCATGGCAACCACGGGGTTTGGTTGCCATGGTAACCATGGGGTTGGGTTTCCATGGCAACCATGGGTTTGTGTTGCCATGGCAACCATGGGGTTGGGTTGCCATGGTAACCATGAGGTTGGGTTGCCATGGCAACCATGGGGTTGTGTTGCCATGGTAACCATGGCGTTTAGTTGCCATGGCAACCACGGAATTTGGTTGCCATGGTAACCACGGGGTTTGGTTGCCATGGTAACCATGGGGTTGGGTTGCCATGGCAACCATGGGGTTGTGTTGCCATGGGAACCATGGGGTTGGGTTGCCATGGCATCCACGGGGTTGGGTTGCCATGGCAACCACGGGGTTTGGTTGCCATGGCAACCATGGGGTTCTGTGTCCATGGTAACCATGGGGTTGTGTTGCCATGGTAACCATGGCGTTTAGTTGCCATGGCAACTATGGGGTTCTGTTGCCATGGTAACCATGGGGTTGGGTTTCCATGGCATCCACGGGGTTGGGTTGCCATGGCAACCATGGGGTTGGGTTGCCATGGTAACCATGGCGTTGTGTTGCCATGGTAACCATGGCGTTTAGTTGCCATGGCAACCACGGAGTTTGGTTGCCATGGTAACCACGGGGTTTGGTTGCCATGGAAACCATGGGGTTGGGTTGCCTTGGCAACCATGGGGTTGTGTTGCCATGGTAACCATGGGGTTGGGTTGCCATGGCAACCATGGGGTTGTGTTGCCATGGGAACCATGGGGTTGGGTTGCCATGGCATCCACGGGGTTGGGTTGCCATAGCAACCATGGGGTTCTGTGTCCATGGTAACCATGGGGTTGTGTTGCCATGGTAACCATGGCGTTTTGTTGCCATGGCAACTATCGGGTTCTGTTTCCATGGCAACCATGGGGTTGTGTTGCCATGGTAACCATGGCGTTTAGTTGCCATGGCAACTATGGGGTTCTGTTGCCATTGTAACCATGGGGTTGGGTTGCCATGGCAACCATGGGGTTGTGTTGCCATGGGAACCATGGGGTTGGGTTGCCATGGCAACTATGGGGTTCTGTTGCCATGGTAACCATGGGGTTGGGTTGCCATGGCAACCATGGGGTTGTGTTGCCATGGTAACCATGGGGTTGGGTTGCCATGGCATCCACGGGGTTGGGTTGCCATGGCAACCATGGGGTTGGGTTGCCATGGTAACCATGGCGTTGTGTTGCCATGGTAACCATGGCGTTTCGTTGCCATGGCAACCACGGAGTTTGGTTGCCGTGGTAACCACGGGGTTGGTTGCCATGGTAACCATGGGGTTGGGTTGCCATGGCAACCATGGGGTTGTGTTGCCATGGTAACCATGGCGTTTAGTTTCCATGGCAACTATGGGGTTCTGTTGCCATGGTAACCATGGGGTTGGGTTGCCATGGCAACCATGGGGTTGTGTTGCCATGGGAACCATGGGGTTGGGTTGCCATGGCATCCACGGGGTTGGGTTGCCATGGCAACCACGGGGTTTGGTTGCCATGGCAACCATGGGGTTCTGTGTCCATGGTAACCATGGGGTTGGGTTACCATGGCAACCATGGGGTTGTGTTGTCATGGGAACCATGGGGTTGGGTTGCCATGGCAACCATGGGGTTGGGTTGCCATGGGAACCATGGGGTTGTGTTGCCATGGGAACCATGGGGTTGGGTTGCCATGGCATCCACGGGGTTGGGTTGCCATGGCAACCACGGGGTTTGGTTGCCATGGCAATCTTGGGGTTCTGTGTCCATGGTAACCATGGCGTTGTGTTGCCATGGTAACCATGGCGTTTAGTTGCCATGGCAACCACGGAGTTTGGTTGCCATGGTAACCATGGGGTTGTGTTGCCATGGTAAGCATGGCTTTTAGTTGCCATGGCAACCATGGGGTTCTGTTGCCATGGTAACCATGGGGTTGGGTTGCCATGGCAACCATGGGGTTGTGTTGCCATGGGAACCATGGGGTTGGGTTACCATGGCATCCACGGGGTTGGGTTGCCATAGCAACCACGGGGTTTGGTTGCCATGGCAACCATGGGGTTCTGTGTCCATGGTAACCATGGCGTTGTGTTGCCATGGTAACCATGGCGTTTTGTTGCCATGGCAACTATGGGGTTCTGTTGCCATGGCAACCATGGGGTAGTGTTTCCATGGCAACCACGGGGTTTTGGTTGCCATGGTAACCATGGGGTTGGGTTGCCATGGCAACCATGGGGTTGTGTTGCCATGGTAACCATGGGGTTGGGTTGCCATGGCAACCATGGGGTTGTGTTGCCATGGTAACCATGGCGTTTAGTTGCCATGGCAACCACGGAGTTTGGTTGCCATGGTAACCACGGGGTGTGGTTGCCATGGTAACCATGGGGTTGGGTTGCCATGGCAACCATGGGGTTGTGTTGCCACGGTAACCATGGGGTTGGGTTGCCATGCCAACCATGGGGTTGTGTTGCCATGGTAACCATGGCGTTTAGTTGCCATGGCAACTTTTGGGTTCTGTTGCCGTGGTAACCATGGGGTTGGATTGCCATGGCAACCATGGGGTTGTGTTGCCATGGGAACCATGGGGTTGGGTTGCCATGGCATCCACGAGGTTGGGTTGCCATGGCAACCACGGGGTTTGGTTGCCATGGCAACCATGGGTTTCTGTGTCCATGGTAACCATGGCGTTGTGTTGCCATGGTAACCATGGCGTTTAGTTGCCATGGCAACCACGGAGTTTGGTTGCCATGGTAACCATGGTGTTGTGTTGCCATGGTAACCATGGCGTTTAGTTGCCATGGCAACTATGGGGTTCTGTTGCCATGGTAACCATGGGGTTGGGTTGCCATGGCAACCATGGGGTTGTGTTGCCATGGGAACCATGGGGTTGGGTTGCCATGGCATCCACGGGGTTGGGTTGCCATGGCAACCACGGGGTTTGGTTGCCATGGCAACCATGGGGTTCTGTGTCCATGGTAACAATGGCGTTGTGTTGCCATGGTAACCATGGCGTTTAGTTGCCATGGCAACCACGGAGTTTGGTTGCCATGGTAACCATGGGGTTGGGTTTCCATGGTAACCATGGCGTTTAGTTGCCATGGCAACTATGGGGTTCTGTTGCCATGGTAACCATGGGGTTGGGTTGCCATGGCATCCACGGGGTTGGGTTGCCATGGCAACCATGGGGTTGGGTTGCCATGGTAACCATGGGGTTGGGTTGCCATGGCATCCACGGGGTTGGGTTGCCATGGCAACCATGGGGTTGGGTTGCCATGGTAACCATGGCGTTGTGTTGCCATGGTAACCATGGGGTTGGGTTGCCATGGCATCCACGGGGTTGGGTTGCCATGGCAACCACGGGGTTTGGTTGCCATGGTAACCATGGGGTTGGGTTGCCATGGCAACCATGGGGTTGTGTTGCCATGGTAACCATGGCGTTTAGTTGCCATGGCAACTATGGGGTTCTGTTGCCATGGCAACCACGGGGTTTGGTTTCCATGGTAACCATGGGGTTGGGTTGCCATGGCAACCATGGGGTTAGGTTGCCATGGCAACCATGGGGTTGTGTTGCCATGGTAACCATGGGGTTGGGTTGCCATGGCAACCATGGGGTTGTGTTGCCATGGTAACCATGGCGTTTAGTTGCCATGGCAACTATGGGGTTCTGTTGCCATGGTAACCATGGGGTTGGGTTGCCATGGCAACCATAGGGTTGTGTTGCCATGGGAACCATGGGGTTGGGTTGCCATGGCATCCACGGGGTTGGGTTGCCATGGCAACCACGGGGTTTGGTTGCCATGGCAACCATGGGGTTCTGTGTCCATGGTAACCATGGCGTTGTGTTGCCATGGTAACCATGGCGTTTTGTTGCCATGGCAACTATGGGGTTCGGTTGCCATAGCAACCATGGGGTAGTGTTTCCATGGCAACCACGGGGTTTGGTTGCCATGGTAACCATGGGGTTGGGTTGCCATGGCAACCATGGGGTTGGGTTGCCATGGCAACCATGGGGTTGTGTTGCCATGGTAACCATGGGATTGGGTTGCATGGCAACCCAGGGGTTGTGTTGCCATGGTAACCATGGCGTTTAGTTGCCATGGCAACCCGGGGTTCTGTTGCCATGGTAACCATGGGGTTGGGTTGCCATGGCAACCATGGGATTGTGTTGCCATGGTAACCATGGGGTTGGGTTGCCATGGCAACCATGGGGTTGGGTTGCCATGGTAACCATTGCGTTTAGTTGCCATGGCAACTATGGGGTTCTGTTGCCATGGTAACCATGGGGTTGGGTTGCCATGGCAACCATGGGGTTGTGTTGCCATGGGAACCATGGGGTTGGGTTGCCATGGCATCCACGGGGTTGGGTTGCTATGGCAACCATGGGGTTCTGTGTCCATGGTAACCATGGGGTTCTGTTGCCATGGTAACCATGGCGTTTTGTTGCCATGGCAACTATCGGGTTCTGTTGCCATGGCAACCATGGGGTTGTGTTGCCATGGTAACCATGGCGTTTAGTTGCCATGGCAACTATGGGGTTCTGTTGCCATTGTAACCATGGGGTTGGGTTGCCATGGCAACTATGGGGTTCTGTTGCCATGGTAACCATGGGGTTGGGTTGCCATGGCAACCATGGGGTTGTGTTGCCATGGGAACCATGGGGTTGGGTTGCCATGGCATCCACGGGGTTGGGTTTCCATGGCAACCACGGGGTTTGGTTGCCATGGCAACCATGGGGTTCTGTGTCCATGGTAACCATGGCGTTGTGTTGCCATGGTAACCATGGCGTTTAGTTGCCATGGAAACCACGGAGTTTGGTTGCCATGGCAACCATGGGGTTGTGTTGCCATGGTAACCATGGCGTTTAGTTGCCATGGCAACTATAGGGTTCTGTTGCCATGGTAACCATGGGGTTGGGTTGCCATGGCAACCATGGGGTTGTGTTGCTATGGGAACCATGGGGTTGGGTTGCCATGGCATCCACGGGGTTGGGTTGCCATGGCAACCACGGGGTTTGGTTGCCATGGCAACCATGGGGTTCTGTGTCCATGGTAACCATGGCGTTGTGTTGCCATGGTAACCATGGCGTTTAGTTGCCATGGCAACCACGGAGTTTGGCTGCCATGGTAACCATGGGGTTGTGTTGCCATGGTAACCATGGCGTTTAGTTGCCATGGCAACTATGGGGTTCTGTTGCCATGGTAACCATGGGGTTGGGTTTCCATGGCAACCATGGGGTTGTGTTGCCATGGGAACCATGGGGTTGGGTTGCCATGGCATCCACGGGGTTGGGTTGCCATGGCAACCACGGGGTTTGGTTGCCATGGCAACCATGGGGTTCTGTGTCCATGGTAACAATGGCGTTGTGTTGCCATGGTAACCATGGCGTTTAGTTGCCATGGAAACCACGGAGTTTGGTTGCCATGGTTACCATGGGGTTGTGTTTCCATGGTAACCATGGCGTTTAGTTGCCATGGCAACTATGGGGTTCTGTTGCCATGGTAACCATGGGGTTGGGTTGCCATGGCATCCACGGGGTTGGGTTGCCATGGCAACCATGGGGTTGGGTTGCCATGGTAACCATGGCGTTGTGTTGCCATGGTAACCATGGCGTTTAGTTGCCATGGCAACCACGGAGTTTGCTTGCAATGGTAACCATGGGGTTGGGTTGCCATGGCAACCATGGGGTTGTGTTGCCATGGGAACCATGGGGTTGGGTTGCCATGGCATCCCCGGGGTTGGGTTGCCATGGCAACTACGGGGTTTGGTTGCCATGGCAACCATGGGGTTCTGTGTCCATGGTAACCATGGGGTTGTGTTGCCATGGTAACCATGGCGTTTTGTTGCCATGGGAACCATGGGGTTGGGTTGCCATGGCATCCACGGGGTTGGGTTGCCATGGCAACCACGGGGTTTGGTTGCCATGGGAACCATGGGGTTCTGTGTCCATGGTAACCATGGGGTTGTGTTGCCATGGTAACCATGGCGTTTTGTTGCCATGGCAACTAAGGGGTTCTCTTGCCATGGCAACCATGGGGTAGTGTTTCCATGGCAACCACGGGGTTTGGTTGCCATGGTAACCATGGGGTTGGGTTGCCATGGCAACCATGGGGTTGGGTTGCCATGGCAACCATGGGGTTGTGCTGCCATGGTAACCATGGGGTTGGGTTGCCATGGCAACCATGGGGTTGTGTTGCCATGGTAACCATGGCGTTTAGTTTCCATGGCAACTATGGGGTTCTGTTGCCATGGTAACCATGGGGTTGGGTTGCCATGGCAACCATGGGGTTGTGTTGCCATGGGAACCATGGGGTTGGGTTGCCATGGCATCCACGGGGTTGGGTTGCCACGGCAACCACTAAGGTTTGGTTGCCATGGCAACCATGGGGTTGTGTTGCCATGGTAACCATGGCGTTTAGTTGCCATGGCAACTATGGGGTTCTGTTGCCATGGCATCCACGGGGTTGGGTTGCCATTGGCAACCATGGGGTTGTGTTGCCATGGTAACCATGGGGTTGGGTTGCCATGGCAACCATGGGGTTGTGTTGCCATGGGAACCATGGGGTTGGGTTGCCATGGCATCCACGGGGTTGGGTTGCCATGGCAACCACGGGGTTTGGTTGCCATGGCAACCATTGGGTTCTGTGTCCATGGTAACCATGGGGTTGTGTTGCCATGGTAACCATGGCGTTTTGTTGCCATGGCAACTATGGGGTTCTGTTGCCATGGCAACCACGGCGTTTGGTTGCCATGGTAACCATGGGGTTGTGTTGCCATGGCAACCATGGGGTTAGGTTGCCATGGCAACCATGGGGTTGTGTTGCCATGGTAACCATGGGGTTGGGTTGCCATGGCAACCATGGGGTTGTGTTGCCATGGTAACCATGGCGTTTAGTTGCCATGGCAACTATGGGGTTCTGTTGCCATGGTAACCATGGGGTTGGGTTGCCATGGCAACCATAGGGTTGTGTTGCCATGGGAACCATGGGGTTGGGTTGCCATGGCATCCACGGGGTTGGGTTGCCATGGCAACCACGGGGTTTGGTTGCCATGGCAACCATGGGGTTCTGTGTCCATGGTAACCATGGCGTTGTGTTGCCATGGTAACCATGGCGTTTTGTTGCCATGGCAACTATGGGTTTCTGTTGCCATGGCAAGCATGGGGTAGTGTTTCCATGGCAACCACGGGGTTTGGTTGCCATGGTAACCATGGGGTTGGGTTGCCATGGCAACCATGGGGTTGGGTTGCCATGGCAACCATGGGGTTGTGTTGCCATGGTAACCATGGGATTGGGTTGCATGGCAACCCAGGGGTTGTGTTGCCATGGTAACCATGGCGTTTAGTTGCCATGGCAACCCCGGGGTTCTGTTGCCATGGTAACCATGGGGTTGGGTTGCCATGGCAACCATGAGATTGTGTTGCCATGGTAACCATGGGGTTGGGTTGCCATGGCAACCATGGGGTTGGGTTGCCATGGTAACCATTGCGTTTAGTTGCCATGGCAACTATGGGGTTCTGTTGCCATGGTAACCATGGGGTTGGGTTGCCATGGCAACCATGGGGTTGTGTTGCCATGGGAACCATGGGGTTGGGTTGCCATGGCATCCACGGGGTTGGGTTGCTATGGCAACCATGGGGTTCTGTGTCCATGGTAACCATGGGGTTGTGTTGCCATGGTAACCATGGCGTTTTGTTGCCATGGCAACTATCGGGTTCTGTTGCCATGGCAACCATGGGGTTGTGTTGCCATGGTAACCATGGCGTTTAGTTGCCATGGCAACTATGGGGTTCTGTTGCCATTGTAACCATGGGGTTGGGTTGCCATGGCAACCATGGGGTTGTGTTGCCATGGGAACCATGGGGTTGGGTTGCCATGGCAAATAAGGGGTTCTGTTGCCATGGTAACCATGGGGTTGGGTTGCCATGGCAACCATGGGGTTGTGTTGCCATGGGAACCATGGGGATGGGTTGCCATCGCATCCACGGGGTTGGGTTTCCATGGCAACCACGGGGTTTGGTTGCCATGGCAACCATGGGGTTCTGTGTCCATGGTAACCATGGCGTTGTGTTGCCATGGTAACCATGGCGTTTAGTTGCCATGGCAACCACGGAGTTTGGTTGCCATGGTAACCATGGCGTTGTGTTGCCATGGTAACCATGGCGTTTAGTTGCCATGGTAACGATGGGGTTGGCTTGCCATGGCAACCATGGGGTTGTGTTGCCATGGTAACCATGGCGTTTAGTTGCCATGGCAACTATAGGGTTCTGTTGCCATGGTAACCATGGGGTTGGGTTGCCATGGCAACCATGGGGTTGTGTTGCTATGGGAACCATGGGGTTGGGTTGCCATGGCATCCACGGGGTTGGGTTGCCAGGGCAACCACGGGGTTTGGTTGCCATGGCAACCATGGGGTTCTGTGTCCATGGTAACCATGGCGTTGTGTTGCCATGGTAACCATGGCGTTTAGTTGCCATGGCAACCACGGAGTTTGGTTGCCATGGTAACCATGGGGTTGTGTTGCCATGGTAATCATGGCGTTTAGTTGCCATGGCAACTATGGGGTTCTGTTGCCATGGTAACCATGGGGTTGGGTTGCCATGGCAACCATGGGGTTGTGTTGCCATGGGAACCATGGGGTTGGGTTGCCATGGCATCCACGGGGTTGGGTTGCCATGGCAACCACGGGGTTTGGTTGCCATGGCAACCATGGTGTTCTGTGTCCATGGTAACAATGGCGTTGTGTTGCCATGGTAACCATGGCGTTTAGTTGCCATGGCAACCACGGAGTTTGGTTGCCATGGTAACCATGGGGTTGTGTTGCCATGGTAACCATGGCGTTTAGTTGCCATGGCAACTATGGGGTTCTGTTGCCATGGTAACCATGGGGTTGGGTTGCCATGGCAACCATGGGGTTGTGTTGCCATGGGAACCATGGGGTTGGGTTGCCATGGCATCCACGGGGTTGGGTTGCCATGGCAACCACGGGGTTTGGTTGCCATGGCAACCATGGGGTTCTGTGTCCATGGTAACAATGGCGTTGTGTTGCCATGGTAACCATGGCGTTTAGTTGCCATGGAAACCACGGAGTTTGGTTGCCATGGTTACCATGGGGTTGTGTTTCCATGGTAACCATGGCGTTTAGTTGCCATGGCAACTATGGGGTTCTGTTGCCATGGTAACCATGGGGTTGGGTTGCCATGGCATCCACGGGGTTGGGTTGCCATGGCAACCATGGGGTTGGGTTGCCATGGTAACCATGGCGTTGTGTTGCCATGGTAACCATGGCGTTTAGTTGCCATGGCAACCACGGAGTTTGCTTGCCATGGTAACCACGGGGTTTGGTTGCCATGGTAACCATGGGGTTGGGTTGCCATGGGAACCATGGGGTTGGGTTGCCATGGCATCCAAGGGGTTGGGTTGCCATGGCAACTACGGGGTTTGGTTGCCATGGCAACCATGGGGTTCTGTGTCCATGGTAACCATGGGGTTGTGTTGCCATGGTAACCATGGCGTTTTGTTACCATGGGAACCATGGGGTTGGGTTGCCATGGCATCCACGGGGTTGGGTTGCCATGGCAACCATGGGGTTGTGTTGCCATGGTAACCATGGGGTTGGGTTGCCATGGCAACCATGGGGTTGTGTTGCCATGGTAACCATGGCGTTTAGTTTCCATGGCAACTATGGGGTTCTGTTGCCATGGTAACCATGGGGTTGGGTTGCCATGGCAACCATGGGGTTGTGTTGCCATGGGAACCATGGGGTTGGGTTGCCATGGCATCCACGGGGTTGGGTTGCCACGGCAACCACTAAGGTTTGGTTGCCATGGCAACCATGGGGTTGTGTTGCCATGGTAACCATGGCCTTTAGTTGCCATGGCAACTATGGGGTTCTGTTGCCATGGCATCCACGGGGTTGGGTTGCCATTGGCAACCATGGGGTTGTGTTGCCATGGTAACCATGGGGTTGGGTTGCCATGGCAACCATGGGGTTGTGTTGCCATGGGAACCATGGGGTTGGGTTGCCATGGCATCCACGGGGTTGGGTTGCCATGGCAACCACGTGGTTTGGTTGCCATGGCAACCATTGGGTTCTGTGTCCATGGTAACCATGGGGTTGTGTTGCCATGGTAACCATGGCGTTTTGTTGCCATGGCAACTATGGGGTTCTGTTGCCATGGCAACCACGGGGTTTGGTTGCCATGGTAACCATGGGGTTGGGTTGCCATGGCAACCATGGGGTTAGGTTGCCATGGCAACCATGGGGTTGTGTTGCCATGGTAACCATGGGGTTGGGTTGCCATGGCAACCATGGGGTTGTGTTGCCATGGTAACCATGGCGTTTAGTTGCCATGGCAACTATGGGGTTCTGTTGCCATGGTAACCATGGGGTTGGGTTGCCATGGCAACCATAGGGTTGTGTTGCCATGGGAACCATGGGGTTGGGTTGCCATGGCATCCACGGGGTTGGGTTGCCATGGCAACCACGGGGTTTGGTTGCCATGGCAACCATGGGGTTCTGTGTCCATGGTAACCACGGGGTTTGGTTGCCATGGCAACCATGGGGTTCTGTGTCCATGGTAACCATGGCGTTGTGTTGCCATGGTAACCATGGCGTTTAGTTGCAATGGCAACCACGGAGTTTGGTTGCCATGGTAACCATGGCGTTTAGTTGCCATGGCAACTATGGGGTTCTGTTGCCATGGTAACCATGGGGTTGGGTTGCCATGGCAACCATGGGGTTGTGTTGCCATGGGAACCATGGGGTTGGGTTGCCATGGCATCCACGGGGTTGGGTTGCCATGGCAACCACGGGGTTTGGTTGCCATGGCAACCATGGGGTTCTGTGTCCATGGTAACAATGGCGTTGTGTTGCCATGGTAAGCATGGCGTTTAGTTGCCATGGAAACCACGGAGTTTGGTTGCCATGGTTACCATGGGGTTGTGTTTCCATGGTAACCATGGCGTTTAGTTGCCATGGCAACTATGGGGTTCTGTTGCCATGGTAACCATGGGGTTGGGTTGCCATGGCATCCACGGGGTTGGGTTGCCGTGGCAACCATGGGGTTGTGTTGCCATGGTAACCATGGCGTTGTGTTGCCATGGTAACCATGGCGTTTAGTTGCCATGGCAACCACGGAGTTTGCTTGCCATGATAACCACGGGGTTTGGTTGCCATGGTAACCATGGGTTTGGGTTGCCATGGCAACCATGGGGTTGTGTTGCCATGGTAACCATGGCGTTTAGTTGCCATGGCAAATATGGGGTTCTGTTGCCATGGTAACCATGGGGTTGTGTTGCCATGGCAACCATGGGGTTGTGTTGCCATGGTAACCATGGGGTTGGGTTGCCATGGCAACCATGGGGTTGTGTTGCCATGGGAACCATGGGGTTGGGTTGCCATGGCATCCACGGGGTTGGGTTGCCATGGCAACCACTAAGGTTTGGTTGCCATGGCAACCATGGGGTTGTGTTGCCATGGTAACCATGGCGTTTAGTTGCCATGGCAACTATGGGGTTCTGTTGCCATGGTAACCATGGGGTTGGGTTGCCATGGCAACCATGGGGTTGTGTTGCCATGGTAACCATGGGGTTGGGTTGCCATGGCAACCATGGGGATGGGTTGCCATGGTAACCATGGCGTTGTGTTGCCATGGTAACCATGGCGTTTAGTTGCCATGGCAACCACGGAGTTTGGTTGCCATGGTAACCATGGGGTTGGGTTGCCATGGCAACCATGGGGTTGTGTTGCCATGGGAACCATGGGGTTGTGTTGCCATGGCAACCATGGGGTTGTGTTGCCATGGGAACCATGGGGTTGGGTTGCCATGGCATCCACGGGGTTGGGTTGCCATGGCAACCACGGGGTTTGGTTCCCATGGCAACCATGGGGTTCTGTGTCCATGGTAACAATGGCGTTGTGTTGCCATGGTAACCATGGCGTTTAGTTGCCATGGCAACCACGGAGTTTGGTTGCCATGGTAACCATGGGGTTGTGTTTCCATGGTAACCATGGCGTTTAGTTGCCATGGCAACTATGGGGTTCTGTTGCCATGGTAACCATGGGGTTGGGTTGCCATGGCATCCACGGGGTTGGGTTGCCATGGCAACCATGGGGTTGGGTTGCCATGGTAACCATGGCGTTGTGTTGCCATGGTAACCATGGCGTTTAGTTGCCATGGCAACCACGGAGTTTGCTTGCCATGGTAACCACGGGGTTTGGTTGCCATGGTAACCATGGGTTTGGGTTGCCATGGCAACCATGGGGTTGTGTTGCCATGGTAACCATGGCGTTTATTTGCCATGGCAACTATGGGGTTCTGTTGCCATGGTAACCATGGGGTTGGGTTGCCATGGCAACCATGGGGTTGTGTTGCCATGGGAACCATGGGGTTGGGTTGCCATGGCATCCACGGGGTTGAGTTGCCATGGCAACTACGGGGTTTGGTTGCCATGGCAACCATGGGGTTCTGTGTCCATGGTAACCATGGGGTTGTGTTGCCATGGTAACCATGGCGTTTTGTTGCCATGGGAACCATGGGGTTGGGTTGCCATGGCATCCACGGGGTTGGGTTGCCATGGCAACCACGGGGTTTGGTTGCCATGGGAACCATGGTGTTCTGTGTCCATGGTAACCATGGGGTTGTGTTGCCATGGTAACCATGGCGTTTTGTTGCCATGGCAACTATGGGGTTCTCTTGCCATGGCAACCATGGGGTAGTGTTTCCATGGCAACCACGGGATTGGGTTGCCATGGAAACCATGGGGTTGTGTTGCCATGGTAACCATGGGGTTGGGTTGCCATGGCAACCATGGGGTTGTGTTGCCATGGTAACCATGGCGTTTAGTTTCCATGGCAACTATGGGGTTCTGTTGCCATGGTAACCATGGGGTTGGGTTGCCATGGCAACCATGGGGTTGTGTTGCCAGGGGAACCATGGGGTTGGGTTGCCATGGCATCCACGGGGTTGGGTTGCCATGGCAACCACTAAGGTTTGGTTGCCATGGCAACCATGGGGTTGTGTTGCCATGGTAACCATGGCGTTTAGTTGCCATGGCAACTATGGGGTTCTGTTGCCATGGTAACCATGGGGTTGGGTTGCCATGGCAACCATGGGGTTGTGTTGCCATGGTAACCATGGGGTTGGGTTGCCATGGTAACCATGGGGTTGGGTTGCCATGGTAACCATGGCGTTGTGTTGCCATGGTAACCATGGCGTTCAGTTGCCATGGCAACCACGGAGTTTGGTTGCCATGGTAACCACGGGGTTTGGTTGCCATGGTAACCATGGGGTTGTGTTGCCATGGTAACCATGGCGTTTAGTTGCCATGGCAACCACGGAGTTTGGTTGCCATGGTAACCACGGGGTTGGGTTGCCATGGCAACCATGGGGTTGGGTTGCCATGGCAACTATGGGGTTGTGTTGCCATGGGAACCATGCGGTTGGGTTGCCATGGCAACCATGGGGTTGTGTTGCCATGGGAACCATGGGGTTGGGTTGCCATGGCATCCACGGGGTTGGGTTGCCATGGCAACCACGGGGTTTGGTTGCCATGGCAACCATGGGGTTCTGTGTCCATGGTAACAATGGCGTTGTGTTGCCATGGTAACCATGGCGTTTAGTTGCCATGGCAACCACGGAGTTTGGTTGCCATGGTAACCATGGGGTTGTGTTTCCATGGTAACCATGGCGTTTAGTTGCCATGGCAACTATGGGGTTCTGTTGCCATAGTAACCATGGGGTTGGGTTGCCATGGCATCCACGGGGTTGGGTTGCCATGGCAACCATGGGGTTGGGTTGCCATGGTAACCATGGCGTTGTGTTGCCATGGTAACCATGGCGTTTAGTTGCCATGGCAACCACGGAGTTTGCTTGCCATGGTAACCACGGGGTTTGGTTGCCATGGTAACCATGGGTTTGGGTTGCCATGGCAACCATGGTGTTGTGTTGCCATGGTAACCATGGCGTTTAGTTGCCATGGCAACTATGGGGTTCTGTTGCCATGGTAACCATGGGGTTGGGTTGCCATGGCAACCATGGGGTTGTGTTGCCATGGGAACCATGGGGTTGGGTTGCCATGGCATCCACGGGGTTGGGTTGCCATGGCAACTACGGGGTTTGGTTGCCATGGCAACCATGGGGTTCTGTGTCCATGGTAACCATGGGGTTGTGTTGCCATGGTAACCATGGCGTTTTGTTGCCATGGGAACCATGGGGTTGGGTTGCCATGGCAACCACGGGGTTTGGTTGCCATGGGAACCATGGTGTTCTGTGTCCATGGTAACCATGGGGTTGTGTTGCCATGGTAACCATGGCGTTTTGTTGCCATGGCAACTATGGGGTTCTCTTGCCATGGCAACCATGGGGTAGTGTTTCCATGGCAACCACGGGGTTGGGTTGCCATGGAAACCATGGGGTTGTGTTGCCATGGTAACCATGGGGTTGGGTTGCCATGGCAACCATGGGGTTGTGTTGCCATGGTAACCATGGCGTTTAGTTTCCATGGCAACTATGGGGTTCTGTTGCCATGGTAACCATGGGGTTGGGTTGCCATGGCAACCATGGGGTTGTGTTGCCATGGTAACCATGGCGTTTAGTTTCCATGGCAACTATGGGGTTCTGTTGCCATGGTAACCATGGGGTTGGGTTGCCATGGCAACCATGGGGTTGTGTTGCCATGGGAACCATGGGGTTGGGTTGCCATGGCATCCACGGGGTTGGGTTGCCATGGCAACCACTAAGGTTTGGTTGCCATGGCAACCATGGGGTTGTGTTGCCATGGTAACCATGGCGTTTAGTTGCCATGGCAACTATGGGGTTCTGTTGCCATCGTAACCATGGGGTTGGGTTGCCATGGCAACCATGGGGTTGTGTTGCCATGGTAACCATGGGGTTGGTTTGCCATGGCAACCATGGGGTTGGGTTGAAATGGTAACCATGGCGTTGTGTTGCCATGGTAACCATGGCGTTTAGTTGCCATGGCAACCACGGAGTTTGGTTGCCATGGTAACCACGGGGTTTGGTTGCCATGGTAACCATGGGGTTGGGTTGCCATGGCAACCATGGGGTTGTGTTGCCATGGTAACCATGGTGTTGGGTTGCCATGGCAACCATGGGGTTGTGTTGCCATGGTAACCATGGCGTTTAGTTGCCATTGCAACTATGGTGTTCTGTTGCCATGGTAACCATGGGGTTGTGTTGCCATGGCAACCATGGGGTTGTGTTGCCATGGGAACCATGGGGTTGGGTTGCCATGGCATCCACGGGGTTGGGTTACCATGGCATCCACGGAGTTTGGTTGCCATGGTAACCATGGGGTTGTGTTGCCATGGTAACCATGGCGTTTAGTTGCCATGGCAACTATGGGGTTCTGTGTCCATGGTAACCATGGGGTTGGGTTGCCATGGCAACCATGGGGTTGTGTTGCCATGGGAACCATGGGGTTGGGTTGCCATGGCATCCACGGGGTTGGGTTGCCATGGCAACCACGGGGTTTGGTTGCCATGGCAACCATGGGGTTCTGTGTCCATGGTAACAATGGCGTTGTGTTGCCATGGTAACCATGGCGTTTAGTTGCCATGGAAACCACGGAGTTTGGTTGCCATGGTTACCATGGGGTTGTGTTTCCATGGTAACCATGGCGTTTAGTTGCCATGGCAACTATGGGGTTCTGTTGCCATGGTAACCATGGGGTTGGGTTGCCATGGCATCCACGGGGTTGGGTTGCCGTGGCAACCATGGGGTTGTGTTGCCATGGTAACCATGGCGTTGTGTTGCCATGGTAACCATGGCGTTTAGTTGCCATGGCAACCACGGAGTTTGCTTGCCATGGTAACCACGGGGTTTGGTTGCCATGGTAACCATGGGTTTGGGTTGCCATGGCAACCATAGGGTTGTGTTGCCATGGTAACCATGGCGTTTAGTTGCCATGGCAAATATGGGGTTCTGTTGCCATGGTAACCATGGGGTTGGGTTGCCATGGCAACCATGGGGTTGTGTTGCCATGGTAACCATGGGGTTGGGTTGCCATGGCAACCATGGGATTGTGTTGCCATGGGAACCATGGGGTTGGGTTGCCATGGCATCCACGGGGTTTGGTTGCCATGGCAACCACTAAGGTTTGGTTGCCATGGCAACCATGGGGTTGTGTTGCCATGGTAACCATGGCGTTTAGTTGCCATGGCAACTATGGGGTTCTGTTGCCATGGTAACCATGGGGTTGGGTTGCCATGGCAACCATGGGGTTGTGTTGCCATGGTAACCATGGGGTTGGGTTGCCATGGCAACCATGGGGATGGGTTGCCATGGTAACCATGGCGTTGTGTTGCCATGGTAACCATGGCGTTTAGTTGCCATGGCAACCACGGAGTTTGGTTGCCATGGTAACCACGGTGTTTGGTTGCCATGGTAACCATGGGGTTGGGTTGCCATGGCAACCATGGGGTTGTGTTGCCATGGTAACCATGGGGTTGGGTTGCCATGGCAACCATGGGGTTGTGTTGCCATGGTAACCATGGCGTTTAGTTGCCATGGCAACTATGGTGTTCTGTTGCCATGGTAACCATGGGGTTGGGTTGCCATGGCAACCATGGGGTTGTGTTGCCATGGGAACCATGGGGTTGTGTTGCCATGGCAACCATGGGGTTGTGTTGCCATGGGAACCATGGGGTTGGGTTGCCATGGCATCCACGGGGTTGGGTTGCCATGGCAACCACGGGGTTTGGTTCCCATGGCAACCATGGGGTTCTGTGTCCATGGTAACAATGGCGTTGTGTTGCCATGGTAACCATGGCGTTTAGTTGCCATGGCAACCACGGAGTTTGGTTGCCATGGTAACCATGGGGTTGTGTTTCCATGGTAACCATGGCGTTTAGTTGCCATGGCAACTATGGGGTTCTGTTGCCATGGTAACCATCGGGTTGGGTTGCCATGGCATCCACGGGGTTGGGTTGCCATGGCAACCATGGGGTTGGGTTGCCATGGTAACCATGGCGTTGTGTTGCCATGGTAACCATGGCGTTTAGTTGCCATGGCAACCACGGAGTTTGCTTGCCATGGTAACCACGGGGTTTGGTTGCCATGGTAACCATGGGTTTGGGTTGCCATGGCAACCATGGGGTTGTGTTGCCATGGTAACCATGGCGTTTAGTTGCCATGGCAACTATGGGGTTCTGTTGCCATGGTAACCATGGGGTTGGGTTGCCATGGCAACCATGGGGTTGTGTTGCCATGGGAACCATGGGGTTGGGTTGCCATGGCATCCACGGGGTTGGGTTGCCATGGCAACTACGGGGTTTGGTTGCCATGGCAACCATGGGGTTCTGTGTCCATGGTAACCATGGGGTTGTGTTGCCATGGTAACCATGGCGTTTTGTTGCCATGGGAACCATGGGGTTGGGTTGCCATGGGAACCATGGGGTTGGGTTGCCATGGCAACCACGGGGTTTGGTTGCCATGGGAACCATGGTGTTCTGTGTCCATGGTAACCATGGGGTTGTGTTGCCATGGTAACCATGGCGTTTTGTTGCCATGGTAACCATGGCGTTTTGTTGCCATGGCAACTATGGGGTTCTCTTGCCATGGCAACCATGGGGTAGTGTTTCCATGGCAACCACGGGGTTGGGTTGCCATGGAAACCATGGGGTTGTGTTGCCATGGTAACCATGGGGTTGGGTTGCCATGGCAACCATGGGGTTGTGTTGCCATGGTAACCATGGCGTTTAGTTTCCATGGCAACTATGGGGTTCTGTTGCCATGGTAACCATGGGGTTGGGTTGCCATGGCAACCATGGGGTTGTGTTGCCATGGGAACCATGGGGTTGGGTTGCCATGGCATCCACGGGGTTGGGTTGCCATGGCAACCACTAAGGTTTGGTTGCCATGGCAACCATGGGGTTGGGTTCCCATGGTAACCATGGCGTTTAGTTGCCATGGCAACTATGGGGTTCTGTTGCCATGGTAACCATGGGGTTGGGTTGCCATGGCAACCATGGGGTTGTGTTGCCATGGTAACCATGGGGTTGGGTTGCCATGGTAACCATGGGGTTGGGTTGCCATGGTAACCATGGCGTTGTGTTGCCATGGTAACCATGGCGTTTAGTTGCCATGGCAACCACGGAGTTTGGTTGCCATGGTAACCACGGGGTTTGGTTGCCATGGTAACCATGGGGTTGGGTTGCCATGGCAACCATGGGGTTGTGTTGCCATGGTAACCATGGTGTTGGGTTGCCATGGCAACCATGGGGTTTTGTTGCCATGGTAACCATGGCGTTTAGTTGCCATTGCAACTATGGTGTTCTGTTGCCATGGTAACCATGGGGTTGTGTTGCCATGGCAACCATGGGGTTGTGTTGCCATGGGAACCATGGGGTTGGGTTGCCATGGCATCCACGGGGTTGGGTTACCATGGCATCCACGGAGTTTGGTTGCCATGGTAACCATGGGGTTGTGTTGCCATGGTAACCATGGCGTTTAGTTGCCATGGCAACTATGGGGTTCTGTTGCCATGGTAACCATGGGGTTGGGTTGCCATGCCAACCATGGAGTTGTGTTGCCATGGGAACCATGGGGTTGGGTTGCCATGGCATCCACGGGGTTGGGTTGCCATGGCAACCATGGGGTTGTGTTGTCATGGGAACCATGGGGTTGGGTTGCCATGGCAACCATGGGGTTGGGTTGCCATGGCACCCATGGGGTTGGGTTGCCATGGCAACCATGGGGTTGTGTTGCCATGGTAAACATGGCGTTTAGTTGCCATGGCAACCACGGGGTTTGGTTGCCATGGTAACCATGGGGTTGTGTTGCCATGGTAACCATGGCGTTTAGTTGCCATGGCAACTATGGGGTTCTGTTGCCATGGTAACCATGGGGTTGGGTTGCCATGGCAACCATGGGGTTGTGTTGCCATGGGAACCATGGGGTTGGGTTGCCATGGCATCCACGGGGTTGGGTTGCCATGGCAACCACGGGGTTTGGTTGCCATGGCAACCATGGGGTTCTGTGTCCATGGTAACCATGGGGTTGTGTTGCCATGGTAACCATGGCGTTTAGTTGCCATGGCAACTATGGGGTTCTGTTGCCATGGTAACCATGGGGTTGGGTTACCATGGCAACCATGGGGTTGTGTTGTCATGGGAACCATGGGGTTGGGTTGCCATGGCAACCATGGGGTTGGGTTGCCATGGCAACCATGGGGTTGTGTTGCCATGGTAACCATGGCGTTTAGTTGCCATGGCAACCACGGGGTTTGGTTGCCATGGTAACCATGGGGTTGTGTTGCCATGGCAACCATGGGGTTGGGTTGCAATGGCAACCATGGGGTTGGGTTCCCATGGTAACCATGGGGTTGGGTTGCCATGGCAACCATGGGGTTGTGTTGCCATGGTAACCATGGCGTTTAGTTGCCATGGCAACTATGGGATTCTGTTGCCATGGTAACCATGGGGTTGGGTTGCCATGGCATCCACGGGGTTGGGTTGCCATGGCAACCACGGGGTTTGGTTGCCATGGCAACCATTGGGTTCTGTGTCCATGGTAACCATGGGGTTGTGTTGCCATGGTAACCATGGCGTTTTGTTGCCATGGCAACTATGGGGTTCTGTTGCCATGGCAACCTCGGGGTTTGGTTGCCATGGTAACCATGGGGTTGGGTTGCCATGGCAACCATGGGGTTGTGTTGCCATGGTAACCATGGCGTTTAGTTGCCATGGCAACTATGGGATTCTGTTGCCATGGTAACCATGTGTGTTGGGTTGCCATGGCAACCATAGGGTTGTGTTGCCATGGGAACCATGGGGTTGGGTTGCCATGGCATCCACGGGGTTGGGTTGCCATGGCAACCACGGGGTTTGGTTGCCATGGCAACCATGGGGTTCTGTGTCCATGGTAACCATGGCGTTGTGTTGCCATGGTAACCATGGCGTTTTGTTGCCATGGCAACTATGGGGTTCTGTTGCCATGGCAACCATGGGGTAGTGTTTCCATGGCAACCACGGGGTTTGGTTGCCATGGTAACCATGGGGTTGGGTTGCCATGGCAACCATGGGGTTGTGTTGCCATGGTAACCATGGGATTGGGTTGCCATGGCAACCCAGGGGTTGTGTTGCCATGGTAACCATGGCGTTTAGTTGCCATGGCAACTATGGGGTTCTGTTTCCATGGTAACCATGGGGTTGGGTTGCCATGGCAACCATGGGGTTGTGTTGCCATGGTAACCATGGGGTTGGGTTTCCATGGCAACCATGGGGTTGGGTTGCCATGGTAACCATGGCGTTGTGTTGCCATGGTAACCATGGCGTTTAGTTGCCATGGCAACCACGGAGTTTGGTTTCCATGGTAACCACGGGGTTTGGTTGCCATGGTAACCATGGGGTTGGGTTGCCATGGCAACCAAGGGGTTGTGTTGCCATGGTAACCATGGGGTTGGGTTGCCATGGCAACCATGGGGTTGTGTTGCCATGGTAACCATGGCGTTTAGTTGCCATGGCAACTATGGGGTTGTGTTGCCATGGTAACCATGGGGTTGGGTTGCCATGGCAACCATGAGGTTGTGTTGCCATGGGAACCATGGGGTTGGGTTGCCATGGCATCCACGGGGTTGGTTTGCCATGGCAACCACGGGGTTTGGTTGCCATGGTAACCATGGGGTTCTGTGTCCATGGTAACCATGGGGTTGTGTTGCCATGGTAACCATGGCGTTTTGTTGCCATGGCAACTATGGGGTTGGGTTGCCATGGCAACCATGGGGTAGTGTTTCCATGGCAACCATGGGGTAGTGTTGCCATGGTAACGATGGGGTTGGCTTGCCATGGCAACCACGGGGTTGTGTTCTCATGGGAACCATGGGGTTGTGTTGAAATGGTAACCATGGGGTTGGGTTGCCATGGTAACCACGGGGTTTGGTTGCTATGGTAACCATGGGGTTGGGTTGCCATGGCAACCATGGGGTTGTGTTGCCATGGTAACCATGGCGTTTAGTTGCCATGGCAACCACGGTGTTTGGTTGCCATGGTAACCATGGGGTTGGGTTGCCATGGCAACCATGGGGTTGTGTTGCCATGGTAACCATGGCGTTTTGTTGCGATGGCAACTATGGGGTTTTGTTGCCATGGCAACCATGGGGTAGTGTTTCCATGGCAACCATGGGGTTGTGTTGCCATGGGAACCATGGGGTTGGGTTGCCATGGCATCCACGGGGTTGGGTTGCCATGGCAACCACGGGGTTTGGTTGCCATGGCAACCATGGGGTTGTGTTGCCATGGTAACCATGGCGTTTAGTTGCCATGGCAACTATGGGGTTCTGTTGCCATGGTAACCATGGGGTTGGGTTGCCATGGGAACCATGGGGTTGTGTTGCCATGGTAACCATGGCGTTTAGTTTCCATGGCAACCACGGGGTTGTGTTGCCATGGGAACCATGGGGTTGGGTTGCCATGGCATCCACAGGGTTGGGTTGCCATGGCAACCACGGGGTTTGGTTGCCATGGCAACCATGGGGTTCTGTGTCCATGGTAACCATGGGGTTGTGTTGCCATGGTAACCATGGCGTTTTGTTGCCATGGCAACTATCGGGTTCTGTTGCCATGGCAACCATGGGGTAGTGTTTCCATGGCAACCATGGGGTAGTGTTGCCATGGTAACGATGGGGTTGGGTTGCCATGGCAACCACGGGGTTGTGTTCTCATGGGAACCATGGGGTTGTGTTGCCATGGCAACCATGGGGTTGGGTTGCCATGGCAACCATGGGGTTGGGTTGCCATGGTAACCATGGGGTTGGGTTGCCATGGCAACCATGGGGTTGTGTTGCCATGGTAACCATGGCGTTTAGTTGCCATGGCAACTATGGGGTTCTGTTGCCATGGTAACCATGGGGTTGGGTTGCCATGGCAACCATGCGGTTCTGTTGCCATGGGAACCATGGGGTTGGGTTGCCATGGAATCCACGGGGTTGGGTTGCCATGGCAACCACGGGGTTTGGTTGCCATGGCAACCATGGGGTTCTGTGTCCATGGTAACCATGGGGTTGTGTTGCCATGGTAACCATGGCGTTTTGTTGCCATAGCAACTATGGGGTTCTGTTGCCATGGCAACCATGGGGTAGTGTTTCCATGGCAACCATGGGGTAGTGTTGCCATGGTAACGATGGGGTTGGCTTGCCATGGCAACCACGGGGTTGTGTTCTCATGGGAACCATGGGGTTGTGTTGCCATGGTAACCATAGGGTTGGGTTGCCATGGCAACCACGGGGTTTGGTTGCTATGGCATCTATGGGGTTCTGTTGCCATGGTAACAATGGGGTTGGGTTGCCATGGCAACCATGGGGTTGTGTTGCCATGGGAACCATGGGGTTGGGTTGCCATGGCATCCACGGGGTTGGGTTGCCATGGCAACCACGGGGTTTGGTTGCCATGGCAACCATGGGGTTGTGTTGCCATGGTAACCATGGCGTTTAGTTGCCATGGCAACTATGGGGTTCTGTTGCCATGGTAACCATGGGGTTGGGTTGCCATGGGAACCATGGGGTTGTGTTGCCATGGTAACCATGGCGTTTAGTTTCCATGGCAACCACGGGGTTGTGTTGCCATGGGAACCATGGGGTTGGGTTGCCATGGCATCCACAGGGTTGGGTTGCCATGGCAACCACGGGGTTTGGTTGCCATGGCAACCATGGGGTTCTGTGTCCATGGTAACCATGGGGTTGTGTTGCCATGGTAACCATGGCGTTTTGTTGCCATGGCAACTATCGGGTTCTGTTGCCATGGCAACCATGGGGTAGTGTTTCCATGGCAACCATGGGGTAGTGTTGCCATGGTAACGATGGGGTTGGGTTGCCATGGCAACCACGGGGTTGTGTTCTCATGGGAACCATGGGGTTGTGTTGCCATGGCAACCATGGGGTTGGGTTGCCATGGCAACCATGGGGTTGGGTTGCCATGGTAACCATGGGGTTGGGTTGCCATGGCAACCATGGGGTTGTGTTGCCATGGTAACCATGGCGTTTAGTTGCCATGGCAACTATGGGGTTCTGTTGCCATGGTAACCATGGGGTTGGGTTGCCATGGCAACCATGCGGTTCTGTTGCCATGGGAACCATGGGGTTGGGTTGCCATGGAATCCACGGGGTTGGGTTGCCATGGCAACCACGGGGTTTGGTTGCCATGGCAACCATGGGGTTCTGTGTCCATGGTAACCATGGGGTTGTGTTGCCATGGTAACCATGGCGTTTTGTTGCCATAGCAACTATGGGGTTCTGTTGCCATGGCAACCATGGGGTAGTGTTTCCATGGCAACCATGGGGTAGTGTTGCCATGGTAACGATGGGGTTGGCTTGCCATGGCAACCACGGGGTTGTGTTCTCATGGGAACCATGGGGTTGTGTTGCCATGGTAACCATAGGGTTGGGTTGCCATGGCAACCACGGGGTTTGGTTGCTATGGCATCTATGGGGTTCTGTTGCCATGGTAACAATGGGGTTGGGTTGCCATGGCAACCATGGGGTTGTGTTGCCATGGGAACCATGGGGTTGGGTTGCCATGGAATCCACGGGGTTTGGTTGCCATGGCAACCACGGGGTTTGGTTGCCATGGCAACCATGGGGTTCTGTGTCCATGGTAACCATGGGGTTGTGTTGCCATGGTAACCATGGCGTTTTGTTGCGATAGCAACTATGGTGTTCTGTTGCCATGGCAACCATGGGGTAGTGTTTCCATGGCAACCATGGGGTTGTGTTGCCATGGTAACTATGCGGTTGGGTTGCTATGGAAACTATGGGGTTTAGTTGCCTTGGCAACCACGGGGTTTGGTTGCCATGGCAGCCATGGGGTTGTGTTGCCATGGTAACCATGGCGTTTAGTTGCCATGGCAACTTTGGGGTTTGGTTGCCATGGTAACCATGGGGTTCTGTTGCCATGGTAACCATGGGGTTGGGTTGCCATGGCAACCATGGGGTTGTGTTTCCATGGGAACCATGGGGTTGGGTTGCCATGGCATCCACGGGGTTGGGTTGCCATGGCAACCACGGGGTTCTGTGTCCATGGTAACCATGGGGTTGTGTTGCCATGGTAACCATGGCGTTTTCTTGCCATGGCAACTATGGGGTTCTGTTGCCATGGCAACCATGGGGTAGTGTTTCCATGGCAACCATGGGGTAGTGTTGCCATGGTAACGATGGGGTTGGCTTGCCATGGAACCACGGGGTTGTGTTCTCATGGGAACCATGGGGTTGTGTTGCCATGGTAACCATGGGGTTGGGTTGCCATGGCAACCACGGGGTTTGGTTGCTATGGTAACCATGGTGTTGGGTTGCCATGGCAACCATGGGGTTGTGTTGCCATGGTAACCATGGCGTTTAGTAGCCATGGCAACCACGGGCTTTGGTTGCCATGGTAACCATGGGGTTGGGTTGCCATGGCAACCATGGGGTTGTGTTGCCATGGTAACCATGGCATTTTGTTGCGATGGCAACTATGGGGTTCTGTTGCCATGGCAATCATGGAGTAGTGTTTCCATGGCAACTATGGGGTTCTGTTGCCATGGTAACTATGGGGTTGTGTTGCTATGGAAACTATGGGGTTTAGTTGCCTTGGCTACCATGGGGTTGGGTTGCCATGGCAACCATGGGGTTGTGTTGCCATGGTAACCATGGCGTTTTCTTGCCATGGCAACTATGGGGTTCTGTTGCCATGGCAACCATGGGGTAGTGTTTCCATGGCAACCATGGGGTAGTGTTGCCATGGTAACGATGGGGTTGGCTTGCCATGGAACCACGGGGTTGTGTTCTCATGGGAACCATGGGGTTGTGTTGCCATGGTAACCATGGGGTTGGGTTGCCATGGCAACCACGGGGTTTGGTTGCTATGGTAACCATGGGGTTGGGTTGCCATGGCACCCATGGGGTTGTGTTGCCATGGCAACCATGGGGTTTTGTTGCCATGGTAACCATGGCGTTTAGTTGCCATGGCAACCACGGGCTTTGGTTGCCATGGTAACCATGGGGTTGGGTTGCCATGGCAACCATGGGGTTGTGTTGCCATGGTAACCATGGCGTTTTGTTGCGATGGCAACTATGGGGTTCTGTTGCCATGGCAATCATGGGGTAGTGTTTCCTTGGCAACTATGGGGTTCTGTTGCCATGGTAACTATGGGGTTGGGTTGCTATGGAAACTATGGGGTTTAGTTGCCTTGGCAACCATGGGGTTGGGTTGCCATGGCAACCATGGTGTTGTGTTGACATGGTAACCATGGGGTTGGGTTGCCATGGCAACCATGGGGTTGTGTTGCCAGGGTAACCATGGCGTTTAGTTGCCATGGCAACTATGGGGTTGTGTTGCCATGGTAACCATGGGGTTGGGTTGCCATGGCAACCATGAGGTTGTGTTGCCATGGGAACCATGGGGTTGGGTTGCCATGGCATCCACGGGGTTGGTTTGCCATGGCAACCACGGGGTTTGGTTGCCATGGTAACCATGGGGTTCTGTGTCCATGGTAACCATGGGGTTGTGTTGCCATGGTAACCATGGCGTTTTGTTGCCATGGCAACTATGGGGTTGGGTTGCCATGGCAACCATGGGGTAGTGTTTCCACGGCAACCATGGGGTAGTGTTGCCATGGTAACGATGGGGTTGGCTTGCCATGGCAACCACGGGGTTGTGTTCTCATGGGAACCATGGGGTTGTGTTGCCATGGTAACCATGGGGTTGGGTTGCCATGGTAACCACGGGGTTTGGTTGCTATGGTAACCATGGGGTTGTGTTGCCATGGCAACCATGGGGTTGTGTTGCCATGGTAACCATGGCGTTTAGTTGCCATGGCAACCACGGTGTTTGGTTGCCATGGTAACCATGGGGTTGGGTTGCCATGGCAACCATGGGGTTGTGTTGCCATGGTAACCATGGCGTTTTGTTGCGATGGCAACTATGGGGTTTTGTTGCCATGGCAACCATGGGGTAGTGTTTCCATGGCAACCATGGGGTTGTGTTGCCATGGGAACCATGGGGTTGGGTTGCCATGGCATCCACGGGGTTGGGTTGCCATGGCAACCACGGGGTTTGGTTGCCATGGCAACCATGGGGTTCTGTGTCCATGGTAACCATGGGGTTGTGTTGCCATGGTAACCATGGGGTTGGGTTGCCATGGCAACCATGGGGTTGTGTTGCCATGGTAACCATGGCGTTTAGTTGCCATGGCAACTATGGGGTTCTGTTGCCATGGTAACCATGGGGTTGGGTTGCCATGGCAACCATGGGGTTGTGTTGCCATGGGAACCGTGGGGTTGGGTTGCCATGGCATCCACGGGGTTGGGTTGCCATGGCAACCATGGGGTTGTGTTGCCATGGTAACCATGGCGTTTAGTTGCCATGGCAACTATGGGGTTCTGTTGCCATGGTAACGATGGGGTTGGTTTTCCATGGCAACTATGGGGTTCTGTTGCCATGGTAACCATGGGCTTGGGTTGCCATGGCAACCATGGGGTTGGGTTGCCATGGGAACCATGGGGTTGTGTTGCCATGGTAACCATGGCGTTTAGTTGCCATGGCAACCACGGAGTTTGGTTGCCATGGTAACCATGGGGTTGGGTTGCCATGGCAACCATGGGGTTGTGTTGCCATGGTAACCATGGGGTTGGGTTGCCATGGCAACCATGGGGTTGTGTTGCCATGGTAACCATGGCGTTTAGTTGCCATGGCAACTATGGGGTTCTGTTGCCATGGTAACCATGGTGTTGGGTTGCCATGGCACCCATGGGGTTGTGTTGCCATGGGAACCATGGGGTTGGGTTGCCATGACATCCACGGGGTTGGGTTGCCATGGCAACCACGGGGTTTGGTTGCCATGGCAACCATGGCGTTCTGTGTCCATGGTAACCATGGGGTTGTGTTGCCATGGTAAACATGGCGTTTTGTTGCCATGGCAACTATGGTGTTCTGTTGCCATGGCAACCATGGGGTAGTGTTTCCATTGCAACCACGGGGTTTGGTTGCCATGGTAACCATGGGGTTGGGTTGCCATGGCAACCATGGGGTTGTGTTGCCATGGTAACCATGGGGTTGGGTTGCCATGGCAACCATGGGGTTGTGTTGCCATGGTAACCATGGCGTTTAGTTGCCATGGCAACTCTGGGGTTCTGTTGCCATGGTAACCATGGGGTTGGGTTGCCATGGCAACCATGGGGTTGTGTTGCCATGGTAACCATGGCGTTTAGTTGCCATGGCAACTATGGGGTTCTGTTGCCATGGTAACCATGGGGTTGTGTTGCCATGGCAACCATGGGGTTCTGTTGCCATGGTAACCATGGGGTTGTGTTG
This sequence comes from Netta rufina, assembly GCF_964035555.1. NCBI lineage: Eukaryota > Metazoa > Chordata > Aves > Anseriformes > Anatidae > Netta > Netta rufina. The sequence goes on along the minus strand of NW_028168888.1, from coordinate 672,074 downwards.
CCATGGTAACCATGGCGTTTTCTTGCCATGGCAACTATGGGGTTCTGTTGCCATGGCAACCAAGGGGTAGTGTTTCCATGGCAACCATGGGGTAGTGTTGCCATGGTAACGATGGGGTTGGCTTGCCATGGCAACCACGGGGTTGTGTTCTCATGGGAACCATGGGGTTGTGTTGCCATGGTAACCATGTGGTTGGGTTGCCATGGGAACCGTGGGGTTGGGTTTCCATGGCATCCACGGGGTTGGGTTGCCATGGCAACCACGGGGTTTGGTTGCCATGGCAACCATGGGGTTCTGTGTCCATGGTAACCATGGGGTTGTGTTGCCATGGTAACCATGGCGTTTTGTTGCCATGGCAACCATGGGGTTCTGCTGCCATGGCAACCATGGGGTAGTGTTTCCATGGCAACAATGGGGTAGTGTTGCCATGGTAACGATGGGGTTGGCTTGCCATGGCAACCACGGGGTTGTGTTCTCATGGGAACCATGGGGTTGTGTTGCCATGGTAACCATGGGGTTGGGTTGCCATGGCAACCACGGGGTTTGGTTGCTATGGTAACCATGGGGTTGGGTTGCCATGGCAACCATGGGGTTGTGTTGCCATGGTAACGATGGGGTTGTGTTGCCATGGTAACTATGGGGTTGGGTTGCTATGGAAACTATGTGGTTTAGTTGCCATGGCAACCATGGGGTTGAGATGCCGTAGTAAGCATGCAGTTGGGTTGCCGTGGTAACCATGCGGTTGTGTTGTTGTGGTAACCATGCGGTTGTCTTGCCATGGTAACCATGGGATTGGGTTGCCATGGCAACCACGGGGTTTGGTTGCTATGGTAACCATGGGGTTCTGTGTCCATGGTAACCATGGGGTTGTGTTGCCATGGTAACCATGGCGTTTTGTTGGGATGGCAACTATGGGGTTCTGTTGCCATGGCAACCATGGGGTAGTGTTTCCATGGCAACCATGGGGTTGTGTTGCCATGGTAACTATGGGGTTGGGTTGCTATGGAAACTATGGGGTTTAGTTGCCTTGGCAACCATGGGGTTGGGTTGCCATGGCAACCATGGGGTTGTGTTGCCGTGGTAACCATGGCGTTTTTTTGCCATGGCAACTATGGGGTTCTGTTGCCATGGCAACCATGGGGTAGTGCTTCCATGGCAACCATGGGGATGTGTTGCCATGGTAACGATGGGGTTGGGTTGCTATGGTAACCATGCGGTTGTGTTGCCATTGTAACCACGGGGTTGGGTTGCCATGGCAACCACGGGTTTTGGTTGCTATGGTAACCATGGGGTTCGGTTGCCATGGCAACCATGGGGTTGTGTTGCCATGGTAACCATGGCGTTTAGTTGCCATGGCAACCACGGGGTTTGGTTGCCATGGTAACCATGGGGTTGGGTTGCCATGGCAACCATGGGGTTCTGTTGCCATGGCAACCATGGGATAGTGCTTCCATGGCAACCATTGGGATATGTTGCCATGGTAACGATGGGGTTGGGTTGCCATGGCAACCACGGGGTTGTGTTGCCATGGGAACCATGGGGTTGTGTTGCCATGGTAACCATGGGGTTGCGTTGCCATGGCAACCACGGGGTTTGGTTTCAATGGTAACCATGGGGTTGGGTTGCCATGGCAACCATGGGGTTGTGTTGCCATGGTAACCATGGCGTTTAGTTGCCATGGCAACTATGGGGTTCTGTTGCCATGGTAACCATGGGGTTGGGTTGCCATGGCAACCATGGGGTTGTGTTGCCATGGGAACCATGGGGTTGTGTTGCCATGGCATCCACGGGGTTGGGTTGCCATGTCAACCACGGGGTTTGGTTGCCATGGCAACCATGGGGTTCTGTGTCCATGGTAACCATGGGTTTCAGTTGCCATGGTAACCATGGCGTTTTGTTGCCATGGCAACTATGGGGTTCTGTTGCCATGGCAACCATGGGGTAGTGTTTCCATGGCAACCACGGGGTAGTGTTGCCATGGTAACGATGGGGTTGGGTTGCCATGGCAACCACGGGGTTGTGTTCTCATGGGAACCATGGGGTTGTGTTGCCATGGTAACCATGGGGTTGGGTTGCCATGGCAACCATGGGGTTTGGTTGCTATGGTAACCATGGGGTTGGGTTGCCATGGCAACCATGGCGTTCTGTGTCCATGGTAACAATGGGGTTGTGTTGCCATGGTAACTATGGGGTTGGGTTGCTATGGTAACCATGCGGTTGTGTTGCCATTGTAACCATGGGGTTGTGTTGCCATGGCAACCATGGGGTTGTGTTGCCATGGTAACCATGGCGTTTTGTTGCCATGGCAACTATGGGGTTCTGTTGCCATGGCAACCATGGGGTAGTGTTTCCATGGCAACCATGGGGATGTGTTGCCATGGTAACGATGGGGTTGGGTTGCAATGGCAACCACGGGGTTGTGTTGCCATGGGAACCATGGGGTTGTGTTGCCATGGTAACCATGGGGTTGTGTTGCCATGGCAACCACGGGGTTTGGTTGCTATGGTAACCATGGGGTTGGGTTTCCATGGCAACCATGGGGTTGTGTTGCCATGGTAACGATGGGGTTGTGTTGCCATGGTAACTATGGGGTTGGATTGCAATGGCAACTATGGGGTTGTGTTGCCTTGGTAACCATGGGGTTCTGTGTCCATGGTAACCATGGGGTTGTGTTGCCATGGTAACCATGGGATTGGGTTGCCATGGCAAACACGGGGTTTGGTTGCCTTGGTAACCATGGGGTTCTGTGTCCATGGTAACCATGGGGTTGTGTTGCCATGGTAACCATGGCGTTTTGTTGCCATGGTAACTATGGGGTTCTGTTGCCATGGCAACCATGGGGTAGTGTTTCCATGGCAACCATCGGGTAGTGTTGCCATGGTAACCATGGGGTTGGGTTGCCATGGCAACCACGGGGTTGTGATGCCATGGGAACCATGGGGTTGTGTTGCCATGGTAACCATGGCGTTTAGTTGCCATGGCAACCACGGGGTTTGGTTGCCATGGTAACCATGGGGCTGGGTTGCCATGGCAACCATGGGGTAGTGTTTCCATTGCAACCACGGGGTTTGGTTGCCATGGTAACCATGGGGTTGGGTTGCCATGGCAACCATGGGGTTGTGTTGCCATGGTAACCATGGGGTTGGGTTGCCATGGCAACCATGGGGTTGTGTTGCCATGGTAACCATGGCGTTTAGTTGCCATGGCAACTATGGGGTTCTGTTGCCATGGTAACCATGGGGTTGGGTTGCCATGGCAACCATGGGGTTGTGTTGCCATGGTAACCATGGCGTTTAGTTGCCATGGCAACTATGGGGTTCTGTTGCCATGGTAACCATGGGGTTGTGTTGCCATGGCAACCATGGGGTTCTGTTGCCATGGTAACCATGGGGTTGTGTTGCCATGGTAACCATGGCGTTTTCTTGCCATGGCAACTATGGGGTTCTGTTGCCATGGCAACCAAGGGGTAGTGTTTCCATGGCAACCATGGGGTAGTGTTGCCATGGTAACGATGGGGTTGGCTTGCCATGGTAACCACGGGGTTGTGTTCTCATGGGAACCATGGGGTTGTGTTGCCATGGTAACCATGTGGTTGGGTTGCCATGGGAACCGTGGGGTTGGGTTTCCATGGCATCCACGGGGTTGGGTTGCCATGGCAACCACGGGGTTTGGTTGCCATGGCAACCATGGGGTTCTGTGTCCATGGTAACCATGGGGTTGTGTTGCCATGGTAACCATGGCGTTTTGTTGCCATGGCAACCATGGGGTTCTGCTGCCATGGCAACCATGGGGTAGTGTTTCCATGGCAACAATGGGGTAGTGTTGCCATGGTAACGATGGGGTTGGCTTGCCATGGCAACCACGGGGTTGTGTTCTCATGGGAACCATGGGGTTGTGTTGCCATGGTAACCATGGGGTTGGGTTGCCATGGCAACCACGGGGTTTGGTTGCTATGGTAACCATGGGGTTGGGTTGCCATGGCAACCATGGGGTTGTGTTGCCATGGTAACGATGGGGTTGTGTTGCCATGGTAACTATGGGGTTGGGTTGCTATGGAAACTATGTGGTTTAGTTGCCATGGCAACCATGGGGTTGAGATGCCGTAGTAAGCATGCAGTTGGGTTGCCGTGGTAACCATGCGGTTGTGTTGTTGTGGTAACCATGCGGTTGTCTTGCCATGGTAACCATGGGATTGGGTTGCCATGGCAACCACGGGGTTTGGTTGCTATGGTAACCATGGGGTTCTGTGTCCATGGTAACCATGGGGTTGTGTTGCCATGGTAACCATGGCGTTTTGTTGGGATGGCAACTATGTGGTTCTGTTGCCATGGCAACCATGGGGTAGTGTTTCCATGGCAACCATGGGGTTGTGTTGCCATGGTAACTATGGGGTTGGGTTGCTATGGAAACTATGGGGTTTAGTTGCCTTGGCAACCATGGGGTTGGGTTGCCATGGCAACCATGGGGTTGTGTTGCCGTGGTAACCATGGCGTTTTTTTGCCATGGCAACTATGGGGTTCTGTTGCCATGGCAACCATGGGGTAGTGCTTCCATGGCAACCATGGGGATGTGTTGCCATGGTAACGATGGGGTTGGGTTGCTATGGTAACCATGCGGTTGTGTTGCCATTGTAACCACGGGGTTGGGTTGCCATGGCAACCACGGGTTTTGGTTGCTATGGTAACCATGGGGTTGGGTTGCCATGGCAACCATGGGGTTGTGTTGCCATGGTAACCATGGCGTTTAGTTGCCATGGCAACCACGGGGTTTGGTTGCCATGGTAACCATGGGGTTGGGTTGCCATGGCAACCATGGGGTTCTGTTGCCATGGCAACCATGGGATAGTGCTTCCATGGCAACCATTGGGATATGTTGCCATGGTAACGATGGGGTTGGGTTGCCATGGCAACCACGGGGTTGTGTTGCCATGGGAACCATGGGGTTGTGTTGCCATGGTAACCATGGGGTTGCGTTGCCATGGCAACCACGGGGTTTGGTTGCAATGGTAACCATGGGGTTGGGTTGCCATGGCAACCATGGGGTTGTGTTGCCATGGTAACCATGGCGTTTAGTTGCCATGGCAACTATGGGGTTCTGTTGCCATGGTAACCATGGGGTTGGGTTGCCATGGCAACCATGGGGTTGTGTTGCCATGGGAACCATGGGGTTGTGTTGCCATGGCATCCACGGGGTTGGGTTGCCATGTCAACCACGGGGTTTGGTTGCCATGGCAACCATGGGGTTCTGTGTCCATGGTAACCATGGGTTTCAGTTGCCATGGTAACCATGGCGTTTTGTTGCCATGGCAACTATGGGGTTCTGTTGCCATGGCAACCATGGGGTAGTGTTTCCATGGCAACCACGGGGTAGTGTTGCCATGGTAACGATGGGGTTGGGTTGCCATGGCAACCACGGGGTTGTGTTCTCATGGGAACCATGGGGTTGTGTTGCCATGGTAACCATGGGGTTGGGTTGCCATGGCAACCATGGGGTTTGGTTGCTATGGTAACCATGGGGTTGGGTTGCCATGGCAACCATGGGGTTCTGTGTCCATGGTAACAATGGGGTTGTGTTGCCATGGTAACTATGGGGTTGGGTTGCTATGGTAACCATGCGGTTGTGTTGCCATTGTAACCATGGGGTTGTGTTGCCATGGCAACCATGGGGTTGTGTTGCCATGGTAACCATGGCGTTTTGTTGCCATGGCAACTATGGGGTTCTGTTGCCATGGCAACCATGGGGTAGTGTTTCCATGGCAACCATGGGGATGTGTTGCCATGGTAACGATGGGGTTGGGTTGCAATGGCAACCACGGGGTTGTGTTGCCATGGGAACCATGGGGTTGTGTTGCCATGGTAACCATGGGGTTGTGTTGCCATGGCAACCACGGGGTTTGGTTGCTATGGTAACCATGGGGTTGGGTTTCCATGGCAACCATGGGGTTGTGTTGCCATGGTAACGATGGGGTTGTGTTGCCATGGTAACTATGGGGTTGGATTGCAATGGCAACCATGGGGTTGTGTTGCCTTGGTAACCATGGGGTTCTGTGTCCATGGTAACCATGGGGTTGTGTTGCCATGGTAACCATGGGATTGGGTTGCCATGGCAAACACGGGGTTTGGTTGCCTTGGTAACCATGGGGTTCTGTGTCCATGGTAACCATGGGGTTGTGTTGCCATGGTAACCATGGCGTTTTGTTGCCATGGTAACTATGGGGTTCTGTTGCCATGGCAACCATGGGGTAGTGTTTCCATGGCAACCATCGGGTAGTGTTGCCATGGTAACCATGGGGTTGGGTTGCCATGGCAACCACGGGGTTGTGATGCCATGGGAACCATGGGGTTGTGTTGCCATGGTAACCATGGCGTTTAGTTGCCATGGCAACCACGGGGTTTGGTTGCCATGGTAACCATGGGGCTGGGTTGCCATGGCAACCATGGGGTTGTGTTGCCATGGTAACCATGGCGTTTAGTTGCCATGGCAACCACGGGGTTTGGTTGCCATGGTAACCATGGGGTTGGGTTGCCATGGCAACCATGGGGTTGGGTTGCCATGGTAACCATGGCGTTTAGTTGCCATGGCAACTATGGGGGTCTGTTGCCATGGTAACGATGGGGTTGTGTTGCCATGGTAACTATGGGTTTGGGTTGCTATGGAAACTATGGGGTTTAGTTGCCATGGCAACCATGGGGTTGAGATTCCGTGGTAACCATGCAGTTGGGTTGCCGTGGTAACCATGCGGTTGTGTTGTTGTGGTAACCATGCGGTTGTGTTGCCATGGTAACCATGGGGTTGGGTTGCCATGGCAACCACGGGGTTTGGTTGCTATGGTAACCATGGCGTTCTCTTGCCATGGTAACCATGCGGTTGGGTTGCCATGGTAACCATGGCGTATATTTGCCATGGAAACTATGGGGTTAGGTTGCCATGGCAGCCATGGGGTTGTGTTGCCATGGTAACCATGGCGTTTTGTTGCCATGGCAACTATGGGGTTCTGTTGCCATGGCAACCATGGGGTAGTGTTTCCATGGCAACCATGGGGTTCTGTTGCCATGGTAACCATGGGGTTGGGTTGCCATGGCAACCACGGGGTTGTGTTGCCATGGGAACCATGGGGTTGTGTTGCCATGGTAACCATGTAGTTGTGTTGCCATTGCAACCACGGGGTTTGGTTGCTATGGTAACCATGGGGTTGGGTTGCCATGGCAACCATGGGGTTGTGTTGCCATGGTAACCATGGCGTTTAGTTGCCATGGCAACTATGGGGTTCTGTTCCCATGGTAACCATGGGGTTGGGTTGCCATGGCAACCACGGGGTTGTGTTGCCATAGTAACTATGGGGTTGGTTTTCTATGGAAACTATGAGGTTTAGTTGCCTTGGCAACAATGGGGTTGGGTTGCCATGGCAACCATGGGGTTGTGTTGCCATGGTAACCATGGCGTTTTGTTGCCATGGCAACTATGGGTTTCTGTTGCCATGGCAACCATGGCGTTTTTTTTGCCATGGCAACTATGGGGTTCTGTTGCCATGGCAACCATGAGGTAGTGTTTCCATGGCAACCATGGGGTTGTGTTGCCATGGTAACTATGGGGTTGTGTTGCTATGGTAACCATGCGGTTGTGTTGCTATGGTAACCATGGGGTTGGGTTGCCATGGCAACCATGGGGTTGTGTTGCCATGGTAACCATGGCTTTTAGTTGCCATGGCAACTATGGGGTTCTGTTGCCAGTGTATCCATGGGGTTGTGTTGCCATGGCTTCCACGGGGTTGTGTTGCCATGGGAACCATGGGGTTGTGTTGCCATAGTAACTATGGGGTTGGGTTGCTATGGAAACTATGGGGTTTAGTTGCCTTGGCAACCATGGGGTTGGGTTGCCATGGCAACCATGGGGTTGTGTTGCCATGGTAACCATGGCGTTTTGTTGCCATGGCAACTATGGGGTTCTGTTGCCATGGCAAACATGAGGTAGTGTTTCCATGGCAACCATGGGGTTGTGTTGCCATGGTAACTATGGGGTTGGTTTGCTATGGTAACCATGCGGTTGTGTTGCCATTGTAACCATGGGGTTGGGTTTCCATGGCAACCATGGGGTTGGGTTGCCATGGTAACCATGGCGTTTTGCTGCCATGGCAACTATGGGGTTCTGTTGCCATGGCAAACATGGGGTAGTGTTACCATGGCAACATTGGGGTTGTGTTGCCATGGTAACTATGTGGTTGTGTTGCTATGGAAACTATGGGGTTTAGTTGCCTTGGCAACCATGGGGTTGGGTTGCTATGGCAACCATGGGGTTGTGTTGCCATGGTAAACTTGGCGTTTTGTTACCATGGCAACTATGGAATTCTGTTGCCATGGCAACCATGGCGTTTTCTTGCCATGGCAACTATGGGGTTCTGGTGCCATGGCAACCATGGGGTTGTGTTGCCATGGTAACCATGGGGTTGGGTTGCAATGGCAACCACGGGGTTGTGTTGCCATGGGAACCATGGGGTTGTGTTGCTATGGTAACCATGGGGTTGGGTTGCCATGGCAACCACGGGGTTTGGTTGCTATGGTAACCATGGGGTTGGGTTGCCATGGCAACCATGGGGTTGTGTTGCCATGGCAACCATGGCGTTTAGTTGCCATGGCAACTATGGGGTTGTGTTGCCATGGTAACCATGGGGTTGGCTTGCCATGGCAACCATGGGGTTGTGTTGCCATGGTAACGATGGGGTTGTGTTGCCATGGTAACTATGGGGTTGGGTTGCTATGGAAACTATGTGGTTTAGTTGCCATGGCAACCATGGGGTTGAGATGCCGTGGTAACCATGCAGTTGGGTTGCCATGGTAACCATGCGGTTGTGTTGTTGTGGTAACCATGCGGTTGTGTTGCCATGGTAACCATGGGATTGGGTTGCCATGGCAACCACGGGGATTGGTTGCTATGGTAACCATGGGGTTCTGTGTCCATGGTAACCATGGGGTTGTTTTGCCATGGTAACCATGGCGTTTAGTTGCCATGGCAACTATGGGGTTCTGTTGCCATGGCAACCATGGGGTAGTGTTTCCATGGCAACCATGGGGTTGTGTTGCCATGGTAACGATGGGGTTGTGTTGCCATGGGAACCATGGGGTTGTGTTGCCATGGGAACCATGGGGTTGGGTTGCCATGGCATCCACCGGTTTGGGTTGCCATGGCAACCACGGGGTTTGGTTGCCATGGCAACCAGGGGGTTGGGTTGCCATGGCAACCATGGGATTGTGTTGCCATGGTAACCATGGCGTTTAGTTGCCATGGCAACTATGGGGTTTAGTTGCCATGGTAACCATGGGGTTGGGTTGCCATGGCAACCTTGGGGTTGTGTTTCCTTGGCAACGATGGGGTTGTGTTGCCGTGGTAACTATGGGGTTGGGTTGCTATGGAAACTATGGGGTTTAGTTGCCATGGCAACCATGGGGTTGAGATGCCGTGGTAACCATGCAGTTGGGTTGCCATTGTAACCATGCAGTTGTGTTGTTGTGGTAACAATGCGGTTGTGTTGCCATGGTAACCATGGGATTGGGTTGCCATGGCAACCACGGGATTTGGTTGCTATGGTAACCATGGGGTTCTGTGTCCATGGTAACCATGGCGTTTTGTTGCAATGGCAACCACGGGGTTCGGTTGCCATGGCAACCATGGGGTAGTGTTACCATGGCAACATTGGGGTTGTGTTGCCATGGTAACTATATGGTTGTGTTGCTATGGAAACTATGGGGTTTAGTTGCCTTGGCAACCATGGGGTTGGGTTGCTATGGCAACCATGGGGTTGTGTTGCCATGGTAAACATGGCGTTTTGTTGCCATGGCAACTATGGGATTCTGTTGCCATGGCAACCATGGCGTTATCTTGCCATGGCAACTATGGGGTTCTGTTGCCATGGCAACCATGAGGTAGTGTTTCCATGCCAACCATGGGGTTGTGTTGCCATGGTAACCATGGGGTTGGGTTGCAATGGCAACCACGGGGTTGTGTTGCCATGGGAACCATGGGGTTGTGTTGCCATGGTAACCATGGGGTTGGGTTGCCATGGCAACCACGGGGTTTGGTTGCTATGGTAACCATGGGGTTGTGTTGCCATGGCAACCATGGGGTTGTGTTGCCATGGTAACCATGGCGTATAGTTGCCATGGCAACTATGGGGTTCTGTTGCCATGGTAACCATGGGGTTGGGTTGCCATGGCAACCATGGGGTTGTGTTGCCATGGTAACGATGGGGTTGTGTTGCCATGGTAACTATGGGGTTGGGTTGCTATGGAAACTATGTGGTTTAGTTGCCATGGCAACCATGGGGTTGAGATGCCGTAGTAAGCATGCAGTTGGGTTGCCGTGGTAACCATGCGGTTGTGTTGTTGTGGTAACCATGCGGTTGTGTTGCCATGGTAACCATGGGATTGGGTTGCCATGGCAACCACGTGGTTTGGTTGCTATGGTAATGTCGTGGTTTAACCCGACCGGCAGCTAAACACCACGCAGCCGTTCGCTCACCCTCCCCCCTCCCTCTCTGGGACGGGGGAGAGAAATGGAAAGTGAAGCCCGTGAGTTGAGATAAAGACAGTTTAATAAGACAGGAAAAAAAAAAATAACAAAAATAATAATAACAATAATAATAATGATGATACAATGGGGATAATACGAAAGTAATAATAGTATGTACAAACAAGTGATGCACAATGCAATTGCTCACCACCCGCTGACCGATGCCCCGCCTAACCCCGAGCAGTCCGGCCCCCTCCCCCCGGCTAGCCACCCCTATATATTGTTTAGCATGACGTCAGATGGTATGGAATACCCCTTTGGCTAGTTTGGGTCACCTGTCCTGGGTCTGTCCCCTCCCAGCTCTTACTGCACCCCCCAGCCTGCCCGTTGGCAGGACAGAGCAAAGGCTGAGATGTCCTTGGCTTAGTATAAGCACTGCTCTGCAACAATTAAAGCATCGGGGTGTTATCAGCACTCTTCTCATTCTAAGCCAAAACACAGCATTCCACCAGCTACTAGGAAGAAAATTAATTCTGTGCTAACTGAAACCAGGACATCTATCCACCCCTTATTCCATACCATTTATGTCATGCTCAGGTTACACTCTTTTCCATACATTCTAATTAGTCACCTATAGTAATCATGGTAGTGATAACATACAGTATAATATACTATTTAACATGGTGCAATTCAGTTCATGGGCTATTCTCACCCAGTATTAAATCTCCTTGAGGTACACACCGGACCTCTCCGTTCTTTTGCATCACCCACCAAGTATATCCAGGTCCCTGAGCGAAAACAATTCCACGAATAGGTTTGCCTTTTCCTGAGGCAGGAGTAGCCCAGACTGTTTTACCCAGCATATTTTTTACATGCACTACAGGAACTTTATCCCCATCTACAGTACGTAACAGGTTTGATTGGGCAGGTCCAGCTCGGTTGGTAGATCCCCTAGTATTGACTAACCAGGTGGCCTTTGCCAAATGCGTATCCCAGTTTTTGAACGTCCCAGCGCCCATTGCTTTCAAGGTAGTCTTTAACAGGCCATTGTATCGTTCAACTTTCCCGGAGGCTGGTGCATGATAGGGGATGTGATACACCCATTCAATACCATGTTCTTTGGCCCAAGTGTCTATAAGGTTGTTTCGGAAGTGAGTCCCATTATCTGATTCTATTCTTTCTGGGGTGCCATGTCGCCATAGGACTTGCTTTTCAAGGCCCAGGATGGTGTTCCGGGCGGTAGCATGAGGCACAGGATATGTTTCCAGCCATCCAGTGGTTGCTTCCACCATTGTAAGTACGTGGCGCTTGCCATTGCGAGTTTGAGGGAGTGTGATGTAATCAATCTGCCAGGCCTCTCCATATTTATATTTCAGCCATCGTCCTCCATACCAAAGAGGCTTTGACCGTTTGGCTTGCTTGATTGCAGCACATGTTTCACAGTCATGAATAACCTGTGCTATAGCGTCCATGGTCAAGTCCACCCCTCGATCACGAGCCCATCTGTATGTTGCATCTCTACCTTGATGGCCTGAGGTGTCATGGGCCCATCGGGCTATAAATAATTCACCTTTATGCTGCCAATCCAGGTCCACCTGAGCTACTTCAATCTTAGCAGCCTGATCCACCTGCTGGTTGTTTTGATGTTCTTCAGTAGCCCGATTCTTGGGCACATGAGCATCTACGTGGCGTACTTTCACAGCCAGGTTCTCTACCCGAGCAGCAATATCTTGCCACAATGCAGCAGCCCAGATAGGTTTGCCCCTACGCTGCCAGTTGTTTTGCTTCCATTGCTGTAACCATCCCCACAGGGCATTTGCTACCATCCATGAATCGGTGTAGAGATAGAGAACTGGCCATTTTTCTCGTTCAGCAATGTCTAAAGCCAGCTGAATGGCTTTCACTTCTGCAAACTGACTCGATTCACCTTCTCCCTCAGCAGCTTCTGCAACTCGTCGCGTAGGACTCCATACAGCAGCCTTCCATCTCCGATGCTTCCCCACAATACGACAGGACCCATCAGTGAACAGGGCATATTTCTTTTCATTCTCTGGCAACTGGTTGTATAGTGGGGCTTCTTCAGCACGACCCACCTCCTCCTCTGATGATATCCCAAAGTATTTGCCTTCTGGCCAGTCCATGATCACTTCCAATATTCCTGGGCGACTGGGGTTTCCTATTCGAGCCCGCTGAGTAATCAGTGCAACCCACTTGCTCCATGTAGCATCAGTTGCATGATGCGTAGAGGGGACCCTTCCCTTGAACATCCAGCCTAGTACCGGTAATCGGGGTGCTAGGAGGAGCTGCGCTTCAGTACCGACCACCTCCGAAGCAGATCGAACTCCTTCATATGCTGCCAATATCTCCTTTTCAGTTGGAGTATAGCGGGCCTCAGATCCTCTGTATCCCCGACTCCAAAACCCCAGAGGCCGACCTCGAGTTTCCCCAGGTTCTTTCTGCCAGAGGCTCCAGGTGGGGCCGTTCTCCCCGGCTGCAGTGTAGAGCACATTCTTTACATCTGGTCCTGTTCGAACTGGCCCAAGGGCTACTGCATGGACTATTTCCTGCTTGATTTGTTCAAAGGCTTGTCGTTGTTCAGGGCCCCATTCAAACTCATTCTTCTTGCGAGTTACTTGGTAGAGTGGGTTTACAATCAGACTGTAATTTGGGATGTGCATTCTCCAAAACCCCACAACACCTAGGAAAGTCTGTGTTTCTTTTTTGTTAGTTGGTGGAGACATAGCTGTTATTTTGTTGATCACATCCATTGGGATTTGACGACGTCCATCTTGCCATTTTATTCCTAAAAACTGGATCTCCCGTGCAGGTCCTTTGACTTTATTTTGTTTTATGGCAAAACCGGCTTTCAGAAGGATTTGGACTATTTTCTTCCCTTTCTCGAAAACTTCCTCTGCTGTGTCACCCCACACAATAATGTCATCGATGTACTGCAGGTGTTCAGGAGCTTCCCCCTGCTCTAGTGCAGACTGGATCAGCCCATGGCAAATGGTAGGGCTGTGTTTCCACCCCTGGGGCAGCCTATTCCAAGTATATTGGACTCCCCTCCAAGTGAAGGCAAATTGTGGCCTGCACTCTGCTGCTAGAGGGATGGAGAAAAATGCATTAGCGATATCAATTGTGGCGTACCACTTGGCTGCCTTCGATTCAAGTTCATACTGAAGTTCCAGCATGTCCGGCACTGCAGCACTCAGTGGTGGCGTCACTTCGTTCAAGCCGCGATAGTCCACTGTTAGTCTCCACTCGCCATTAGACTTTCGCACTGGCCATATGGGACTATTGAAAGGTGAATGAGTCTTGCTGATCACTCCTTGGCTCTCCAATTGACGAATTAGCTTATGGATGGGAATCAGGGAGTCTCGGTTGGTGCGATATTGCCGCCGGTGCACAGTTGTGGTAGCAATTGGCACTTGCTGTTCTTCGACCCTCAGCAACCCCACAACAGAGGGGTCCTCTGAGAGACCAGGCAAGGTAGATAATTGTTTAATGCCCTCTGTCTCTAAGGCAGCAATACCAAAAGCCCACCGGAACCCTTTTGGGTCCTTGCAGTATCCTCTTCTAAGATAGTCTATGCCAAGGATACATGGAGCATCCGGACCAGTCACAATGCGGTGCTTTTCCCACTCATTCCCAGTCAGACTCACTTCAGCCTCCAATACAGTCAACTGCTGAGATCCCCCTGTCACTCCACAAATATAGATGGGCTCTGGTCCTTTATAGCTCGATGGCATTATAGTACATTGTGCACCGGTGTCTACTAAAGCCTTATACTTCTGTGCGCGTGATGTGCCAGGCCATCGAATCCACACAGTCCAATAAACTCGATTGTCCCTTTCCTCCCCCTGGCTGGAGGCAGGGCCCCCCTAATCCTGGTCAGAATCTTCCTCGTTTCTGTGTTTGAAGGACTGTCTGCTGGAAGTTGGAGCAGCAAACTTTTCGGAGAATCCCTTTTTCCTGATTGTTTTCTTTTGCAACTCACGTACCCGTGCCTCTAGGGTCGCGGTAGATTTTCCATCCCACTTTCTCATGTCCTCTCCATGGTCTCGTAAGTAAAACCACAGGGTGGCACGGGGTGAGTACCCACCATATCGTCTTCCTTGTGTGGGTGAACGCCTACCCCTGACAGCTGAGACACTGCTTTGTACAGGTGCGAAGGAGAATAATCTCTCTTCAAGTTGGTGAACCTTTTCAGAAAGTTTCTCCCAAGTGTTTTCCTTTGGTCGGTGGGCACTGGTTGGTTCAGGTGGGGAGGACAATAGATTCTCTTCAAGTTGGTGAACCTTTTCAGAAAGTTTCTCCACAGCTGAGACGCAGGCCTGTAAGGAAGAGGAGAGACTTTCTTCGTACTGCCGGAGTTGTTTAGCCGCTTCACCCACTGTGGGTTCCTCATCCTCTTTCCAGGCCATTATTGCCAATGAGCTGGCATATGATGATGGTGCACTCCGTACAAACTTCCGCCACATGGGTCGTGTACACTTGACTTCATCTGGATCTGTGGATGTTTGATTGAGGTCTGGATCCTCATAAATCACTTCCCGTACGGCTAATTCCCTCAGGTACTGGATTCCCTTCTCCATAGTGGTCCACTTGCCTGGTAGACATAAAATATCTTCCTTGAAGGGATACCTTTCCCTCACAGCTGAGAGGAGACGCCTCCAGAGGCTGGTGGGTCGTGCTCCATCTGCAATTGCTTTGTCAATGCCGGCGTCTCGAGCAAGGGATCCCAGCCGCTTGGCTTCCCTGCCGTCTAATTCCACACAATTGGCTCCAGAGTCCCAGCACCGGAGCAGCCAGGTGACAAGCTGCTCACCTATACAGCGACCAAAATCTTTTCGCACATCTCGTAGCTCGCGCTCGTTTAGGCTTCGGGTAGTTACTGTTGCTCTTTCGGCATCCTCATCTTCCTCCTCCTGAATCCTTGACGGCCCAGCGTCGTCATCATCTTCGTCATCTCTATACTTAGTTTTGGCAGAAGCCTTACCTGGATTGGCAGAAGACTCTCTGCGTTCTAAACGACTTGAATTTCTGTACCATATTTTCACCTTCTCTACAGGGGCAGCTTGCACTGCTACTGCTCGTTTCTCTGACTTTGTTACAGGGTCTGCCACAGGGGTTGGAATGCCCTCTGCAGGGTCAACTTGCACTGCTACAGCTCGTTTCTCTGACACGACCACAGGAGCTGGAGCGGCTACAGGAGCTGGAGCAGTTGCAGGAACCGGAGCTGTAGCGGCTACAGGAGCTGGAGCTGGAGCTGGAGCAGTTGCAGGAGCTGGGACTGGAGCAGCTGCAGGAGCTGGAGCTGGAGCGGCTTCAGGAGCTGGAGCTGGAGCAGTTGCAGGAACTGGGACTGGAGCGGCTGCAGGAGCTGGAGCTGGAGCGGCTGCAGGAGCTGGGACTGGAGCGGCTGCAGGAGCTGGAGCTGGAGCGGCTGCAGGAGCTGGGACTGGAGCGGCTGCAGGAGCTGGAGCTGGAGCGGCTGCAGGAGCTGGAGCTGGAGCAGTTGCAGGAACTGGGACTGGAGTAGCTGCAGAATCCACCGTAGGGGTCACAGTGGCCGTTGGATCTGTCACAGGGTTTGGAGTGGCCGCAGGGTCTGTCACTAAGTTGACAGCAGTATCAATGGCAGCTCGATAGGCATGAGCCAGGCCCCAGCACGTTACAATGATTTGTGTTACTTTGGAACTGCCAGAATCATTACACCTTTTTTTCAAGCATTCTGCCAGTTTTTGAGGATTTTGCCATTGTTCAGGGGTGAATTTCCAACACACTGGGGGTGCCAACTGCTCTAGATGCCTGCCCATATCCACCCATACTCCCTGCCACCCACAACTATACTGCCTCCGGGCAGATCTCCGGATGAGCTTCATAAGTAGTTGTTTAACTTTAAGCAGAATCTGAAGTGCATTCATGAGGCAGAACAACAAGACTATGGTATTCTGAGTATTCCAGAAATATTCAATATCTTGGAGAGCTATTGTGACAAGCTCAGGGGATAAGAGGGTGGTGAAGGAGGAAGGCAGAGTGACCCAGGAGGATACAGGGGTGGTGAAGGAGAAAGGGAGAGTAAGCAAGTAAGGAAAAATATCCTCCCCTTTCCCCTCCACAGATTGACTCTCTAATGGAGAAAAACAATAGGTATAATTGCTAATAGTTCCCAAGATGCTGTTTCCAAAGTACAGAGTCCACGATGTTACTGAGTATAAATACCAAGTTAGAGTCATGACCAGATATCTTATCGTCTCATAAGCCATTGCTATAACACTTAGTACCATAATGGTCTGAAACCAGGGCCCGGAGAGGAGAAACAACACTACAGAGAGCAAATACGGAAAATAATGTACTATAATACTCAATTTGGAAAACAGGCGCAGCAGAGTTGTGATTAAAGCAATCAGCATCATGACAAGTGACTATTAAGCAGGTCTAATCCTTACACCAATTTTAGTTTAACACACTCTGATCAGATCTGCCGTTATCTCAACCTTTCGGGCCCCACGTTGGGCGCCAAAAAGACTGTCGTGGTTTAACCCGACCGGCAGCTAAACACCACGCAGCCGTTCGCTCACCCTCCCCCCTCCCTCTCTGGGACGGGGGAGAGAAATGGAAAGTGAAGCCCGTGAGTTGAGATAAAGACAGTTTAATAAGACAGGAAAAAAAAAAATAACAAAAATAATAATAACAATAATAATAATGATGATACAATGGGGATAATACGAAAGTAATAATAGTATGTACAAACAAGTGATGCACAATGCAATTGCTCACCACCCGCTGACCGATGCCCCGCCTAACCCCGAGCAGTCCGGCCCCCTCCCCCCGGCTAGCCACCCCTATATATTGTTTAGCATGACGTCAGATGGTATGGAATACCCCTTTGGCTAGTTTGGGTCACCTGTCCTGGGTCTGTCCCCTCCCAGCTCTTACTGCACCCCCCAGCCTGCCCGTTGGCAGGACAGAGCAAAGGCTGAGATGTCCTTGGCTTAGTATAAGCACTGCTCTGCAACAATTAAAGCATCGGGGTGTTATCAGCACTCTTCTCATTCTAAGCCAAAACACAGCATTCCACCAGCTACTAGGAAGAAAATTAATTCTGTGCTAACTGAAACCAGGACAGGTAACCATGGGGTTCTGTGTCCATGGTAACCATGGGGTTGGGTTGCCATGGTAACCATGGCGTTTACTTGCCATGGCAAGTATGGGGTTGGGTTGCCATGGCAACCATGGGGTTGTGTTGCCATGGTAACCATGGCGTTTTGTTGCGATGGCAACTATGGGGTTCTGTTGTCATGGCAACCATGGGGTAGTGTTTCCATGGCAACCATGTGGTTGTGTTGCCATGGTAACTATGGGGTTGGGTTGCTATGGAAACTCTGGGGTTTAGTTGCCTTGGCAACCATGGGGTTGGGTTGCCATGGCAACCATGGGGTTGTGTTGCCATGGTAACCATAGCGTTTTGTTGCCATGGCAACTATGCGGTTCTTTTGCCATGGAAACCATGGGGTAGTGCTTCCATGGCAACCATTTGGATATGTTGCCATGGTAACGATGGGGTTGGGTTGCCATGGCAACCACGGGGTTGTGTTGCCATGGGAACCATGGGGTTGTGTTGCCATGGTAACGATGGGGTTGGCTTGCCATGGCAACCACGGGGTTTGGTTGCAATGGTAACCATGGGGTTGGGTTGCCATGGCAACCATGGGGTTGTGTTGCCATGGTAACCATGGCGTTTAGTTGCCATGGCAACTATGGGGTTCTGTTGCCATGGTAACCATGGGGTTGGGTTGCCATGGCAACCACGGGGTTGTGTTCTCATGGGAACCATGGGGTTGTGTTGCCATGGTAACCATGGGGTTGGGTTTCCATGGCAACCACGGGGTTTGGTTGCTATGGTAACCATGGGGTTGGGTTGCCATGGCAACCATGGGGTTCTGTGTCTATGGTAACAATGGGGTTCTGTTGCCATGGTATCGATGGGGTTGGGTTGCTATGGTAACCATGCGGTTGCGTTGCCATGGTAACCATGGGGTTGGGTTGCCATGGCAACCACGGGGTTTGGTTGCTACGCTAACCATGGGGTAGTGTTTCCATGGCAACCATGGGGTAGTGTTGCCATGGTAACGATGGGGTTGTCTTGCCATGGCAACCACGGGGTTGTGTTCTCATGGGAACCATGGGGTTGTGTTGCCATGGTAACCATGGAGTTGGGTTGCCATGGAAACCACGGGGTTTGGTTGCCATGGCAACCATGGGCTTCTGTGTCCATGGTAACCATGGGATTGTGTTACCATGGTAACCATGGCGTTTAATTGCCATGGCAACCACGGGGTTTGGTTGCCATGGTAACCATGGCGTTTTGTTGCGATGGCAACTATGGGGTTCTGTTGCCATGGCAACCATGGGGTAGTGTTTCCATGGCAACCATGGGGTTGTGTTGCCATGGTAACTATGGGGTTGGGTTGCTATGGAAACTATGGGGTTTAGTTGCCTTGGCAACCATGGGGTTGGGTTGCCATGGCAACCATGGGGTTGTGTTGCCATGGTAACCATGGCGTTTTGTTGCCATGGCAACTATGGGGTTCTGTTGCCATGGCAACCATGGGGTAGTGCTTCCATGGCAACCATGGGGATGTGTTGCCATGGTAACGATGGGGTTGGGTTGCTATGGTAACCATGCGGTTGTGTTGCCATGGTAACCATGGGGTTGTGTTGCCATGGCAACCACGGGGTTTGGTTGCTATGGTAACCATGGGGTTGTGTTGCAATGGCAACGATGGGGTTGTGTTGCCATGGTAACCATGGCGTTTAGTTGCCATGGCAACCACGGGGTTTGGTTGCCATGGTAACCATGGGGTTGGGTTGCCATGGCAACGATGGGGTTGTGTTGCCATGGTAACCATGGCGTTTTGTTGCGATGGCAACTATGGGGTTCTGTTGCCATGGCAACCATGGGGTAGTGTTTTCATGGCAACCATGGGGTTGTGTTGCCATGGTAACTATGGGGTTGGGTTGCTATGGAAACTATGGGGTTTAGATGCCTTGGCAACCATGGGGTTGGGTTGCCATGGCAACCATGGGGTTAGGTTGCCATGGCATCCACGGGGTTGGGTTGCCATGGCAACCACGGGGTTGGGTTGCCATGGTAACCATGGGGTAGTGTTGCCATGGTAACGATGGGGTTGGCTTGCCATGGCAACCACGGGGTTGTGTTGCCATGGGAACCATGGGTTTGTGTTGCCATGGTAACCATGGGGTTGGGTTGCCATGGCAACCACGGGGTTTGGTTGCTATGGTAACCATGGGGTTTGGTTGCCATGGCAACCATGGGGTTGTGTTGCCATGGAAACCATGGCGTTTAGTTGCCATGGCAACCACGGGGTTTGGTTGCCATGGTAACCATGCGGTTGGGTTGCCATGGCAACCATGCGGTTGTGTTGCCATGGTAACTATGGGGTTGGGTTGCTATGGAAACTATGCGGTTTAGTTGCCTTGGCAACCATGGGGTTGGGTTGCCATGGCAACCATGGGGTTGTGTTGCCATGGTAACCATGGCGTTTAGTTGCTATGGCAACCACGGTGCTTGGTTGCCATGGTAACCATGGGGTTTGGTTGCCATGGCAACCATGGGGTTCTGTGTCCATGGTTACCATGGGGTTGTGTTGCCATGGTAACCATGGCGTTTTGTTGCCATGGCAACTATGGGGTTCTGTTGCCATGGCAACCATGGGGTTCGGTTGCCATGGCAACCATGGGGTAGTGTTGCCATGGTAACGATGGGGTTGGGTTGCCATGGCAACCACGGGGTTTTGTTGCCATGGGAACCATGGGTTTGTGTTGCCATGGTAACCATGGGGTTGGGTTGCCAAGGCAACCACGGGGTTTGGTTGCTATGGTAACCATGGGGTTGCGTTGCCATGGCAACCATGGGGTTGGGTTGCCATGGCAACCATGGGGTTGTGTTGCCATGGGAACCATGGGGTTGGGTTGCCATGGAATCCACGGGGTTGGGTTGCCATGGCAACCACGGGGTTTGGTTGCCATGGAAACCATGGGGTTCTGTGTCCATGGTAACCATGGGGTTGTGTTGCCATGGTAACCATGGCGTTTTGTTGCCATGGTAACCATGGCGTTTTGTTGCCCTGGCAACCATGGGGTAGTGTTTCCATGTCAACCACGGGGTTTGATTGCCATGGTAACCATGGGGTTGGGTTGCCATGGCAACCATGGGGTTGTGTTGCCATGGTAACCATGGGGTTGGGTTGCCATGGCAACCATGGGGTTGTGTTGCCATGGTAACCATGGCGTTTAGTTGCCATGGCAACTATGGGGTTCTGTTGCCATGATAACCATGGGGTTGGGTTGCCATGGCAACCATGGGGTTGTGTTGCCATGGGAACCATGGGGTTGGGTTGCCATGGCATCCACGGGGTTGGGTTGCCATGGCAACCACGGGGGTTGATTGCCATGGCAACCATGGTGTTGTGTTGCCATGGTAACCATGGCGTTTAGTTGCCATGGCAACTATGGGGTTCTGTTGCCATGGTAACCATGGGGTTGGGTTGCCATGGCAACCATGTTGTAGTGTTTCCATGGCAACAACGGGGTTTGGTTGCCATGGTAACCATGGGGTTGGGTTGCCATGGCAACCACGGGGTTTGGTTGCTATGGTAACCATGGGGTTTGGTTGCCATGGCAACCATGGGGTTGTGTTGCCATGGTAACCATGGCGTTTAGTTGCCATGGCAACCACGGGGTTTGGTTGCCATGGGAACCATGGGGTTGGGTTGCCATGGCAACCATGGGGTTGTGTTGCCATGGTAAACATGGGGTTGTGTTGCCATGGCAACCATGGGGTTGTGTTGCCATGGTAACCATGGCGTTTAGTTGCCATGGCAACCACGGGGTTTGGTTGCCATGGTAACCATGGGGTTGGGTTGCCATGGCAACCATGGGGTTGGGTTCCCATGGTAACCATGGGGTTGGGTTGCCATGGCAACCATGGGGTTCTGTGTCCATGGTAACCATGGGGTTGTGTTGCCATGGAAACCATGGCGTTTTTTTTGCCATGGCAACTATGGGGTTCTGTTGCCATGGCAACCATGGGGTAGTGTTTCCATGGCAACCACGGGGTTTGGTTGCCATGGTAACCGTCGGGTTGGGTTGCCATGGCAACCATGGGGTTCGGTTGCCATGGCAACCATGGGGTTGTGTTGCCATGGTAACCATGGGGTTGGGTTGCCATGGCAACCATGGGGTTGTGTTGCCATGGTAACCATGGCGTTTAGTTGCCATGGCAACTATGGGGTTCTGTTGCCATGGTAACCATGGGGTTGGGTTGCCATGGAAACCATGGTGTTGTGTTGCCATGGGAACCATGGGGTTGGGTTGCCATGGCATCCACGGGGTTGGGTTGCCATGGCAACCACGGGGTTTGGTTGCCATGGCAACCATGGGGTTGTGTTGCCATGGTAACCATGGCGTTTAGTTGCCATGGCAACTATGGGGTTCTGTTGCCATGGTAACCATGGGGTTGTGTTGCCATGGGAACCATGGGGTTGGGTTGCCATGGCAACCATGGGGTTGGGTTGCCATGGCAACCATGGGGTTGTGTTGCCATGGTAACCATGGGGTTGGGTTGCCATGGCAACCATGGGGTTGGGTTGCCATGGCAACCATGGGGTTGGGTTGCCATGGCAACCATGCGGTTGGGTTCCCATGGTAACCATGGGGTTGGGTTGCCATGGTAACCGTGGGGTTGGGTTGCCATGGCAACCACGGGGTTGTGTTCTCATGGGAACCATGGGGTTGTTTTGCCATGGTAACCATGGGGTTGGGTTGCCATGGCAACCAAGGGGTTTGGTTGCTATGGTAACCATGGGGTTGGGTTGCCATGGCAACCATGGGGTTGTGTTGCCATGGTAACCATGGCGTTTAGTTGCCATGGCAACCACGGGGTTTGGTTGCCATGGTAACCATGGGGTTGGGTTGCCATGGCAACCATGGGGTTGTGTTGCCATGGTAACCATGGCGTTTTGTTGCGATGGCAACTATGGGGTTCTGTTGCCATGGCAACCATGGGGTAGTGTTTCCATGGCAACCATGGGGTTGTGTTGCCATGGTAACTATGGGGTTGGGTTGCTATGGAAACCATGGGGTTTAGTTGCCTTGGCAACCATGGGGTTGGGTTGCCATGGCAACCATGGGGTTGTGTTGCCATGGTAACCATGGCGTTTTGTTGCCATGGCAACTATGGGGTTCTGTTGCCATGGCAACCATGGGGTAGTGCTTCCATGGCAACCATGGGTATGTGTTGCCATGGTAACGATGGGGTTGGGTTGCTATGGTAACCATGCGGTTGTGTTGCCATGGTAACCATGGGGTTGGGTAGCCATGGCAACCACGGGGTTTGGTTGCTATGGTAACCAAGGGGTTGGGTTGCCATGGCAACCATGGGGTTCTGTTGCAATGGCAACCATGGCGTTTATTTGCCATGGCAACCACGGGGTTTGTTGCCATGGTAACCATGGGGTTGGGTTGCCATGGCAACCATGGGGTTGTGTTGCGATGGTAGCCATGGCGTTTTGTTGCGATGGCAACTATGGGGTTCTGTTGCCATGGCAACCATGGGGTAGTGTTTCCATGGCAACCATGGGGTTGTGTTGCCATGGTAACTATGGGGTTGGGTTGCTATGGAAACTATGGGGTTTGGTTGCTATGGTAACCATGGGGTTCTGTGTCCATGGTAACCATGGGGTTTTGTTGCCATGGTAACCATGGCGTTTTGTTGCCATGGCAACTATCGGGTTCTGTTGCCATGGCAACCATGGGGTAGTGTTTCCATGGCAACCATGGGGTAGTGTTGCCATGGTAACGATGGGGTTGGCTTGCCATGGCAACCACGGGGTTGTGTTCTCATGGAACCATGGGGTTGGGTTACCATGGTAACCATGGGGTTGGGTTGCCATGGCAACCACGGGGTTTGGTTGCTATGGTAACCATGGGGTTGGGTTGCCATGGCAACCATGGGGTTGTGTTGCCATGGTAACCATGGCGTTTAGTTGCCATGGCAACCACGGGGTTTGGTTGCCATGGTAACCATGGGGTTGGGTTGCCATGGCAACCATGGGGTAGTGTTTCCATGGCAACCATGGGGTTGTGTTGCCATGGTAACTATGGGGTTGGGTTGCTATGGAAACTATGGGGTTTATTTGCCTTGGAAACCATGGGGTTGGGTTGCCATGGCAACCATGGGGTTGTGTTGCCATGGTAACCATGGCGTTTTCTTGCCATGGAAACTAAGGGGTTCTGTTACCATGGCAACCATGGGGTAGTGCTTCCATGGCAACCATGGGGATGTGTTGCCATGGTAACGATGGGGTTGGGTTGCTATGGTAACCATGCGGTTGTGTTGCCATGGTAACCATGGGGTTGGGTTGCCATGGCAACCACGGGGTTTGGTTGCTATGGTAACCATGGGGTTGGGTTGCCATGGCAACCATGGGGTTGTGTTGCCATGGTAACCATGGCGTTGGGTTGCCATGGCAACCATGGGGTTGTGTTGCCATGCTAACCATGGCGTTTAGTTGCCATGGCAACCACGGGGTTTGGTTGCCATGGTAACCATTGGGTTGGGTTGCTATGGTAACCATGCGGTTGTGTTGCCATGGTAACCATGGGGTTGGGTTGCCATGGCAACCACGGGGTTTGGTTGCTATGGTAACCATGGGGTTGGGTTGCCATGGCAACCACGGGGTTCTGTGTCCATGGTAACCATGGGGTTGTGTTGCCATGGTAACCATGGCGTTTTGTTGCCATGGCAACTATGGGGTTCTGTTGCCATGGCAACCATGGGGTAGTGTTTCCATGGCAACCACGGGGTTTGGTTGCCATGGTAACCGTGGGGTTGGGTTGCCATGGCAACCATGGGGTTGTGTTGCCATGGTAACCATGGCGTTTAGTTGCCATGGCAACCACGGGGTTTGGTTGCCATGGTAACCATGGGGTTGGGTTGCCATGGCAACCATGGGGTTGGGTTGCCATGGCAACCATGGGGTTGGGTTCCCATGGTAACCATGGGGTTGGGTTGCCATGGCAACCATGGGGTTGTGTTGCCATGGGAACCATGGGGTTGGGTTGCCATGGCATCCACGGGGTTGGGTTGCCATGGCAACCACGGGGTTTGGTTGCCATGGCAACCATGGGGTTGTGTTGCCATGGTAACCATGGCGTTTTGTTGCCATGGCAACTATGGGGTTCTGTTGCCATGGCAACCATGGGGTAGTGTTTCCATGGCAACCACGGGTTTTGGTTGCCATGGTAACCGTGGGGTTGGGTTGCCATGGCAACCACGGGGTTGGGTTGCCATGGCAACCATGGGGTTGTGTTGCCATGGTAACCATGGGGTTGGGTTGCCATGGCAACCATGGGGTTGTGTTGCCATGGTAACCATGGCGTTTAGTTGCCATGGCAACTATGGGGTTCTGTTGCCATGGTAACCATGGGGTTGGGTTGCCATGGCAACCATGGGGTTGTGTTGCCATGGGAACCATGGGGTTGGGTTGCCATGGCATCCACGGGGTTGGGTTGCCAAGGCAACCACAGGGTTTGGTTGCCATGGCAACCATGGGGTTGTGTTGCCATGGTAACCATGGCGTTTAGTTGCCATGGCAACTATGGGGTTCTGTTGCCATGGTAACCATGGGGTTGGGTTGCCATGGCAACCATGGTGTTGTGTTGCCATGGGAACCATGGGGTTGGGTTGCCATGGCATCCACTGGGTTGGGTTGCCATGGCAACCACGGGTTGGGTTGCCATGGTAACCGTGGCGTTTAGTTGCCATGGCAACCACGGGGTTTGGTTGCAATAGTAACCATGGGGTTGGGTTGCCATGGCAACCATGGGGTTGGGTTGCCATGGCAACCATGCGGTTGGGTTCCCATGGTAACCATGGCGTTGGGTTGCCATGGCAACCATGGGGTTGGCTTGCCATGGCAACCACGGGGTTGTGTTCTCATGGGAACCATGGGGTTGTGTTGCCATGGTAACCATGGGGTTGGGTTGCCATGGCAACCACGGGGTTTGGTTGCTATGGTAACCATGGGGTTGGGTTGCCATGGCAACCATGGGGTTGTGTTGCCATGGTAACCATGGCGTTTAGTTGCCATGGCAACCACGGGGTTTGGTTGCCATGGTAACCATGGGGTTGGGTTGCCATGGCAACCATGGGGTTGTGTTGCCATGGTAACCATGGCGTTTTGTTGCGATGGCAACTATGGGGTTCTGTTGCCATGGCAACCATGGGGTAGTGTTTCCATGGCAACCATGGGGTTGTGTTGCCATGGTAACTATGGGGTTGGGTTGCTATGGAAACCATGGGGTTTAGTTGCCTTGGCAACCATGGGGTTGGGTTGCCATGGCAACCATGGGGTTGGGTTGCCATGGTAACCATGGCGTTTTGTTGCCATGGCAACTATGGGGTTCTGTTGCCATGGCAACCATGGGGTAGTGCTTCCATGGCAACCATGGGGATGTGTTGCCATGGTAACGATGGGGTTGGGTTGCTATGGTAACCATGCGGTTTTGTTGCCATGGTAACCATGGGGTTGGGTAGCCATGGCAACCACGGGGTTTGGTTGCTATGGTAACCAAGGGGTTGGGTTGCCATGGCAACCTTGGGGTTGTGTTGCCATGGTAACCATGGCGTTTAGTTGCCATGGCAACCACGGGGTTTGGTTGCCATGGTAACCATGGGGTTGGTTTGCCATGGCAACCATGGGGTTGGTTTGCCATGGCAACCATGGGTTTGTGTTGCCATGGTAACCATGGCGTTTAGTTGCCATGGCAACTATGGGGTTCTGTTGCCATGGTAACCATGGGGTTGGGTTGCCATGGCAACCATGGTGTTGTGTTGCCATGAGAACCATGGGGTTGGGTTGCCATGGCATCCTCTGAGTTGTGTTGCCATGGCAACCACGGGGTTTGGTTGCCATGGCAACCATGGGGTTCTGTGTCCATGGTAACCATGGGGTTGTGTTGCCATGGTAACCATGGCGTTTTGTTGCCATGGCAACTATGGGGTTCTGTTGCCATGGCAAGCATGGGGTAGTGTTTCCATGGCAACCACGGGGTTTGGTTGCCATGGTAACCATGGGGTTGGGTTGCCATGGCAACCATGGGGTTGGGTTGCCATGGCAACCGTGGGGTTGTGTTGCCATGGTAACCATGGGGTTGGGTTGCCATGGCAACCATGGGGTTTTGTTGCCATGGTAACGATGGGGTTGGCTTGCCATGGCAACCACGGGGTTGTGTTCTCATGGGAACCATGGGGTTGTGTTGCCATGGCAACCATGGGGTTGGGTTGCCATGGCAACCATGGGGTTGGGTTGCCATGGTAACCATGGCGTTTAGTTCCCATGGCAACTATGGGGTTCTGTTGCCATGGTAACCATGGGGTTTGGGTTGCCATGGCAACCATGGTGTTGTGTTGCCATGAGAACCATGGGGTTGGGTTGCCATGGCATCCTCGGAGTTGGGTTGCCATGGCAACCACGGGGTTTGGTTGCCATGGCAACCATGGGGTTCTGTGTCCATGGTAACCATGGGGTTGTGTTGCCATGGTAACCATGGCGTTTTGTTGCCATGGAAACTATGGGGTTCTGTTGCCATGGCAAGCATGGGGTAGTGTTTCCATGGCAACCACGGGGTTTGGTTGCCATGGTAACCATGGGGTTTGGTTGCCATGGCAACCATGGGTTTGGTTTGCCATGGCAACCATGGGGTTGTGTTGCCATGGTAACCATGGGGTTGGGTTGCCATGGCAACCATGGGGTTGTGTTGCCATGGCAACCATGGGGTTGGGTTCCCATGGCATCCACGGGGTTGGGTTGCCATTGCAACCACGGGGTTTGGTTGCCATGGCAACCATGGGGTTCTGTGTCCATGGTAACCATGGGGTTGTGTTGCCATGGTAACTATGCCGTTTTGTTGCCATGGCAACTATGGGGTTCTGTTGCCATGGCAACCATGGGGTAGTGTTTCCATGGCAACCATGGGGTAGTGTTGCCATGGTAACGATGGGGTTGGCTTGCCATGACAACCACGGGGTTGTGTTCTCATGGGAACCATGGGGTTGTGTTGCCATGGCAACCATGGGGTTGGGTTGCCATGGCAACCATGGGGTTGTGTTGCCATGGTAACCATGGCGTTTAGTTGCCATGGTAACTATGGGGTTCTGTTGCCATGGTAACCATGGGGTTGGGTTGCCATGGCAACCATGTTGTAGTGTTTCCATGGCAACAACGGGGTTTGGTTGCCATGGTAACCATGGGGTTGGGTTGCCATGGCAACCACGGGGTTTGGTTGCTATGGTAACCATGGGGTTTGGTTGCCATGGCAACCATGGGGTTGTGTTGCCATGGTAACCATGGCGTTTAGTTGCCATGGCAACCACGGGGTTTGGTTGCCATGGGAACCATGGGGTTGGGTTGCCATGGCAACCATGGGGTTGTGTTGCCATGGTAACCATGGGGTTGTGTTGCCATGGCAACCATGGGGTTGTGTTGCCATGGTAACCATGGCGTTGAGTTGCCATGGCAACCACGGGGTTTGGTTGCCATGGTAACCATGGGGTTGGGTTGCCATGGCAACCATGGGGTTGGGTTCCCATGGTAACCATGGGGTTGGGTTGCCATGGCAACCATGGGGTTGTGTTGCCATGGGAACCATGGGGTTGGGTTGCCATGGCATCCACGGGGTTTGGTTGCCATGGCAACCGTGGGGTTCTGTGTCCATGGTAACCATGGGGTTGTGTTGCCATGGAAAGCATGGCGTTTTTTTTGCCATGGCAACTATGGGGTTCTGTTGCCATGGCAACCATGGGGTAGTGTTTCCATGGCAACCACGGGGTTTGGTTGCCATGGTAACCGTGGGGTTGGGTTGCCATGGCAACCATGGGGTTCGGTTGCCATGGCAACCATGGGGTTGTGTTGCCATGTTAACCATGGGGTTGGGTTGCCATGGCAACCATGGGGTTGTGTTGCCATGGTAACCATGGCGTTTAGTTGCCATGGCAACTATGGGGTTCTGTTGCCATGGTAACCATGGGGTTGGGTTGCCATGGAAACCATGGTGTTGTGTTGCCATGGGAACCATGGCGTTGGGTTGCCATGGCATCCACGGGGTTGGGTTGCCATGGCAACCACGGGGTTTGGTTGCCATGGCAACCATGGGGTTGTGTTGCCATGGTAACCATGGCGTTTAGTTGCCATGGCAACTATGGGGTTCTGTTGCCATGGTAACCATGGGGTTGGCTTGCCATGGCAACCATGGGGTTGTGTTGCCATGGGAACCATGGGGTTGGGTTGCCATGGCAACCATGGGGTTGGGTTGCCATGGCAACCATGGGGTTGTGTTGCCATGGTAACCATGGGGTTGGGTTGCCATGGCAACCATGGGGTTGGGTTGCCATGGCAACCATGGGGTTGGGTTGCCATGGCAACCATGCGGTTTGGTTCCCATGGTAACCATGGAGTTGGGTTGCCATGGTAACCGTGGGGATGGGTTGCCATGGCAACCACGGGGTTTGGTTGCCATGGCAACCATGGTGTTGGGTTGCCATGGCAACCATGGGGTTGTGTTGCCATGGGAACCATGGGGTTGGGTTGCCATGGCAACCATGGTGTTGTGTTGCCATGAGAACCATGGGGTTGGGTTGCCATGGCATCCTCGGAGTTGGGTTGCCATGGCAACCACGGGGTTTGGTTGCCATGGCAACCATGGGGTTCTGTGTCCATGGTAACCATGGGGTTGTGTTGCCATGGTAACCATGGCGTTTTGTTGCCATGGAAACTATGGGGTTCTGTTGCCATGGCAAGCATGGGGTAGTGTTTCCATGGCAACCACGGGGTTTGGTTGCCATGGTAACCATGGGGTTGGGTTGCCATGGCAACCATGGGGTTGGTTTGCCATGGCAACCGTGGGGTTGTGTTGCCATGGTAACCATGGGGTTGGGTTGCCATGGCAACCATGGGGTTGTGTTGCCATGGGAACCATGGGGTTGGGTTCCCATGGCATCCACGGGGTTGTGTTGCCAGGGCAACCACGGGGTTTGGTTGCCATGGCAACCATGGGGTTCTGTGTCCATGGTAACCATGGGGTTGTGTTGCCATGGTAACTATGCCGTTTTGTTGCCATGGCAACTATGGGGTTCTGTTGCCATGGCAACCATGGGGTAGTGTTTCCATGGCAACCATGGGGTAGTGTTGCCATGGTAACGATGGGGTTGGCTTGCCATGGCAACCACGGGGTTGTGTTCTCATGGGAACCATGGGGTTGTGTTGCCATGGTAACCATGGGGATGGGTTGCCATGGCAACCACGGGGTTTGGTTGCTATGGTAACCAAGGGGTTGGGTTGCCATGGCAACCATGGTGTTGTGTTGCCATGGTAACCATGGCGTTTGGTTGCCATGGCAACCACGGGGTTTGGTTGCCATGGTAACCATGGGGTTGGGTTTCCATGGCAACCATGGGGTTGTGTTGCCATGGTAACCATGGCGTTTTGTTGCGATGGCAACTATGGGGTTCTGTTGCAATGGCAACCATGGGGTAGTGTTTCCATGGCAACCATGGGGTTGTGTTGCCATGGTAACTATGGGGTTGGGTTGCTATGGAAACTATGGGGTTTGGTTGCTATGGTAACCATGGGGTTCTGTGTCCATGGTAACCATGGGGTTGTGTTGCCATGGTAACCATGGCGTTTTGTTGCCATGGCAACTATGGGGTTCTGTTGCCATGGCAACCATGGGGTAGTGTTTCCATGGCAACCATGGGGTAGTGTTGCCATGGTAACGATGGGGTTGGCTTGCCATGGCAACCACGGGGTTGTGTTCTCATGGGAACCATGGGGTTGTGTTACCATGGTAACCATGGGGTTGGGTTGCCATGGCAACCACGGGGTTTGGTTGCTATGGTAACCATGGGGTTGGGTTGCCATGGCAACCATGGGGTTGTGTTGCCATGGTAACCATGGCGTTTAGTTGCCATGGCAACCACGGGGTTTGGTTGCCATGGTAACCATGGGGTTGGGTTGCCATGGCAACCATGGGGTAGTGTTTCCATGGCAACCATGGGGTTGTGTTGCCATGGTAACTATGGGGTTGGGTTGCTATGGAAACTATGGGGTTTATTTGCCTTGGAAACCATGGGGTTGGGTTGCCATGGCAACCATGGGGTTGTGTTGCCATGGTAACCATGGCGTTTAGTTCCCATGGCAACTATGGGGTTCTGTTGCCATGGTAACCATGGGGTTGGGTTGCCATGGCAACCATGGTGTTGTGTTGCCATGAGAACCATGGGGTTGGGTTGCCATGGCATCCTCGGAGTTGGGTTGCCATGGCAACCACGGGGTTTGGTTGC
Organism: Netta rufina; assembly: GCF_964035555.1. Taxonomy (NCBI): domain Eukaryota; kingdom Metazoa; phylum Chordata; class Aves; order Anseriformes; family Anatidae; genus Netta; species Netta rufina. The sequence goes on along the minus strand of NW_028168888.1, from coordinate 641,143 downwards.
CATGGCAACCATGGGGTTCTGTGTCCATGGTAACGATGGGGTTGTGTTGCCATGTTAACCATGGCGTTTTGTTGCCATGGAAACTATGGGGTTCTGTTGCCATGGCAAGCATGGGGTAGTGTTTCCATGGCAACCACGGGGTTTTGTTGCCATGGTAACCATGGGGTTGGGTTGCCATGGCAACCATGGGGTTGGTTTGCCATGGCAACCATGGGGTTGTGTTGCCATGGTAACCATGGGGTTGGGTTGCCATGGCAACCATGGGGTTGTGTTGCCATGGGAACCATGGGGTTGGGTTCCCATGGCATCCACGGGGTTGGGTTGCCATGGCAACCACGGGGTTTGGTTGCCATGGCAACTATGGGGTTCTGTTGCCATGGCAACCATGGGGTAGTGTTTCCATGGCAACCATGGGGTAGTGTTGCCATGGTAACGATGGGGTTGGCTTGCCATGGCAACCACGGGGTTGTGTTCTCATGGGAACCATGGGGTTGTGTTGCCATGGCAACCATGGGGTTGGGTTGCCATGGCAACCATGGGGTTGTGTTGCCATGGTAACCATGGCGTTTAGTTGCCATGGCAACTATGGGGTTCTGTTGCCATGGTAACCATGGGGTTGGGTTGCCATGGCAACCATGTTGTAGTGTTTCCATGGCAACAACGGGGTTTGGTTGCCATGGCAACCACGGGGTTGGGTTGCCATGGGAACCATGGGGTTGGGTTGCCATGGCAACCATGGGGTTGTGTTGCCATGGTAACCATGGGGTTGTGTTGCCATGGCAACCATGGGGTTGTGTTGCCATGGTAACCATGGCGTTTAGTTGCCATGGCAACCACGGGGTTTGGTTGCCATGGTAACCATGGGGTTGGGTTGCCATGGTAACCATGGGGTTGGGTTCCCATGGTAACCATGGGGTTGGGTTGCCATGGCAACCATGGGGTTGTGTTGCCATGGGAACCATGGGGTTGGGTTGCCATGGCATCCACGGGGTTGGGTTGCCATGGCAACCACGGGGTTTGGTTGCCATGGCAACCATGGTGTTCTGTGTCCATGGTAACCATGGGGTTGTGTTGCCATGGAAAACATGGCGGTTTTTTGCCATGGCAACTATGGGGTTCTGTTGCCATGGCAACCATGGGGTAGTGTTTCCATGGCAACCACGGGGTTTGGTTGCCATGGTAACCGTGGGGTTGGGTTGCCATGGCAACCATGGGGTTGGTTTGCCATGGCAACCATGGGGTTGTGTTGCCATGGTAACCATGGGGTTGGGTTGCCATGGCAACCATGGGGTTGTGTTGCCATGGTAACCATGGCGTTTAGTTGCCATGGCAACTATGGGGTTCTGTTGCCATGGTAACCATGGGGTTGGGTTGCCATGGAAACCATGGTGTTGTGTTGCCATGGGAACCATGGGGTTGGGTTGCCATGGCATCCACGGGGTTGGGTTGCCATGGCAACCACGAGGTTTGGTTGCCATGGCAACCATGGGGTTGTGTTGCCATGGTAACCATGGCGTTTAGTTGCCATGGCAACTATGGGGTTCTGTTGCCATGGTAACCATGGGGTTGGGTTGCCATGGCAACCATGGGGTTGTGTTGCCATGGGAACCATGGGGTTGGGTTGCCATGGCAACCATGGGGTTGGGTTGCCATGGCAACCATGGGGTTGTGTTGCCATGGTAACCATGGGGTTGGGTTGCCATGGAAACCATGGGGTTGGGTTGCCATGGCAACCATGGGGTTGGGTTGCCATGGCAACCATGCGGTTGGGTTCCCATGGTAACCATGGGGTTGGTTTGCCATGGTAACCATGGGGTTGGGTTGCCATGGCAACCACGGGGTTTGGTTGCCATGGCAACCATGGTGTTGGGTTGCCATGGCAACCATGGGGTTGTGTTGCCATGGGAACCATGGGGTTGGGTTGCCATGGCAACCATGGGGTTGGGTTGCCATGGCAACCATGGGGTTGTGTTGCCATGGTAACCATGGGGTTGGGTTGCCATGGCAACCACGGGGTTTGGTTGCCATGGTAACCATGGGGTTGGGTTGCCATGGCAACCATGGGGTTGGGTTGCCATGGCAACCATGCGGTTGGGTTCCCATGGTAACCATGGGGTTGGGTTGCCATGGCAACCACGGGGTTGGCTTGCCATGGCAACCACGGGGTTGTGTTCTCATGGGAACCATGGGGTTGTTTTGCCATGGTAACCATGGGGTTGGGTTGCCATGGCAACCACGGGGTTTGGTTGCAATGGTAACCATGGGGTTGGGTTGCCATGGCAACCATGGGGTTGTGTTGCCATGGTAACCATGGCGTTTAGTTGCCATGGCAACCACGGGGCTTGGTTGCCATGGTAACCATGGCGTTTAGTTGCCATGGCAACCATGGGGTTGGGTTGCCATGGTAACCATGGCGTTTTGTTGCGATGGCAACTATGGGGTTCTGTTGCCATGGCAACCATGGGGTAGTGTTTCCATGGCAACCATGGGGTTGTGTTGCCATGGTAACTATGGGGTTGGGTTGCTATGGAAACCATGGGGTTTAATTGCCTTGGCAACCATGGGGTTGGGTTGCCATGGCAACCATGGGGTAGTGCTTCCATGGCAACCATGGGTATGTGTTGCCATGGTAACGATGGGGTTGGGTTGCTATGGTAACCATGCGGTTGTGTTGCCATGGTAACCATGGGGTTGGGTAGCCATGGCAACCACGGGGTTTGGTTGCTATGGTAACCAAGGGGTTGGGTTGCCATGGCAACCATGGGGTTGTGTTGCCATGGTAACCATGGCGTTTATTTGCCATGGCAACCACGGGGTTTGTTGCCATGGTAACCATGGGGTTGGGTTGCCATGGCAACCATGGGGTTGTGTTGCGATGGTAGCCATGGCGTTTTGTTGCGATGGCAACTATGGGGTTCTGTTGCCATGGCAACCATGGGGTAGTGTTTCCATGGCAACCATGGGGTTGTGTTGCCATGGTAACTATGGGGTTGGGTTGCTATGGAAACTATGGGGTTTGGTTGCTATGGTAACCATGGGGTTCTGTGTCCATGGTAACCATGGGGTTTTGTTGCCATGGTAACCATGGCGTTTTGTTGCCATGGCAACTATGGGGTTCTGTTGCCATGGCAACCATGGGGTAGTGTTTCCATGGCAACCATGGGGTAGTGTTGCCATGGTAACGATGGGGTTGGCTTGCCATGGCAACCACGGGGTTGTGTTCTCATGGGAACCATGGGGTTGGGTTACCATGGGAACCATGGGGTTGGGTTGCCATGGCAACCACGGGGTTTTGTTGCTATGGTAACCATGGGGTTGGGTTGCCATGGCAACCATGGGGTTGTGTTGCCATGGTAACCATGGCGTTTAGTTGCCTTGGCAACCACGGGGTTTGGTTGCCATGGTAACCATGGGGTTGGGTTGCCATGGCAACCATGGGGTAGTGTTTCCATGGCAACCATGGGGTTTGGTTGCCATGGAAACTATGGCGTTGGGTTGCTATGGAAACTATGGGGTTTATTTGCCTTGGAAACCATGGGGTTGGGTTTCCATGGCAACCATGGGGTTGTGTTGCCATGGTAACCATGACGTTTTCTTGCCATGGAAACTAAGGGGTTCTGTTGCCATGGCAACCATGGGGTAGTGCTTCCATGGCAACCATGGGGATGTGTTGTCATGGTAACGATGGGGTTGGGTTGCTATGGTAACCATGCGGTTGTGTTGCCATGGTAACCATGGGGTTGGGTTGCCATGGCAACCACGGGGTTTGGTTGCTATGGTAACCATGGTGTTGGGTTGCCATGGCAACCATGGGGTTGTGTTGCCATGGTAACCATGGCGTTGGGTTGCCATGGCAACCATGGGGTTGTGTTGCCATGGTAACCATGGCGTTTAGTTGCCATGGCAACCACGGGGTTTGGTTGCCATGGTAACCACTGGGTTGGGTTGCTATGGTAACCATGCGGTTGTGTTGCCATGGTAACCATGGGGTTGGGTTGCCATGGCAACCACGGGGTTTGGTTGCTATGGTAACCATGGGGTTGGGTTGCCATGGCAACCACGGGGTTCTGTGTCCATGGTAACCATGGGGTTGTGTTGCCATGGTAACCATGGCGTTTTGTTGCCATGGCAACTATGGGGTTCTGTTGCCATGGCAACCATGGGGTAGTGTTTCCATGGCAACCACGGGGTTTGGTTGCCATGGTAACCGTGGGGTTGGGTTGCCATGGCAACCATGGGGTTGTGTTGCCATGGGAACCATGGGGTTGGGTTGCCATGGCATCCACTGGGTTGGGTTGCCATGGCAACCATGGGGTTGGCTTGCCATGGAAACCACGGGGTTGTGTTCTCATGGGAACCATGGGGTTGGGTTGCCATGGTAACCATGGGGTTGGGTTGCCATGGCAACCACGGGGTTTGGTTGCTACGGTAACCATGGGGTTGGGTTGCCATGGCAACCATGGGGTTGTGTTGCCATGGTAACCATGGCGTTTAGTTGCCATGGCAACCACGGGGTTTGGTTGCCATGGTAACCATGGGGTTGGGTTGCCATGGCAACCATGCGGTTGGGTTCCCATGGTAACCATGGCGTTTTGTTGCGATGGCAACTATGGGGTTCTGTTGCCATGGCAACCATGGGGTAGTGTTTCCATGGCAACCATGGGGTTGTGTTGCCATGGTAACTATGGGGTTGGGTTGCTATGGAAACCATGGGGTTTAGTTGCCTTGGCAACCATGGGGTAGTGCTTCCATGGCAACCATGGGGATGTGTTGTCATGGTAACGATGGGGTTGGGTTGCTATGGTAACCATGCGGTTGTGTTGCCATGGTAACCATGGGGTTGGGTTGCCATGGCAACCACGGGGTTTGGTTGCTATGGTAACCATGGTGTTGGGTTGCCATGGCAACCATGGGGTTGTGTTGCCATGGTAACCATGGCGTTGGGTTGCCATGGCAACCATGGGGTTGTGTTGCCATGGTAACCATGGCGTTTAGTTGCCATGGCAACCACGGGGTTTGGTTGCCATGGTAACCACTGGGTTGGGTTGCTATGGTAACCATGCGGTTGTGTTGCCATGGTAACCATGGGGTTGGGTTGCCATGGCAACCACGGGGTTTGGTTGCTATGGTAACCATGGGGTTGGGTTGCCATGGCAACCACGGGGTTCTGTGTCCATGGTAACCATGGGGTTGTGTTGCCATGGTAACCATGGCGTTTTGTTGCCATGGCAACTATGGGGTTCTGTTGCCATGGCAACCATGGGGTAGTGTTTCCATGGCAACCACGGGGTTTGGTTGCCATGGTAACCGTGGGGTTGGGTTGCCATGGCAACCATGGGGTTGTGTTGCCATGGGAACCATGGGGTTGGGTTGCCATGGCATCCACTGGGTTGGGTTGCCATGGCAACCATGGGGTTGGCTTGCCATGGAAACCACGGGGTTGTGTTCTCATGGGAACCATGGGGTTGGGTTGCCATGGTAACCATGGGGTTGGGTTGCCATGGCAACCACGGGGTTTGGTTGCTACGGTAACCATGGGGTTGGGTTGCCATGGCAACCATGGGGTTGTGTTGCCATGGTAACCATGGCGTTTAGTTGCCATGGCAACCACGGGGTTTGGTTGCCATGGTAACCATGGGGTTGGGTTGCCATGGCAACCATGCGGTTGGGTTCCCATGGTAACCATGGCGTTTTGTTGCGATGGCAACTATGGGGTTCTGTTGCCATGGCAACCATGGGGTAGTGTTTCCATGGCAACCATGGGGTTGTGTTGCCATGGTAACTATGGGGTTGGGTTGCTATGGAAACCATGGGGTTTAGTTGCCTTGGCAACCATGGGGTTGGGTTGCCATGGCAACCATGGGGTTGTGTTGCCATGGTAACCATGGCGTTTTGTTGCCATGGCAACTATGGGGTTCTGTTGCCATGGCAACCATGGGGTAGTGCTTCCATGGCAACCATGGGGATGTGTTGCCACGGTAACGATGGGGTTGGGTTGCTATGGTAACCATGCGGTTTTGTTGCCATGGTAACCATGGGGTTGGGTAGCCATGGCAACCACGGGGTTTGGTTGCTATGGTAACCAAGGGGTTGGGTTGCCATGGCAACCATGGGGTTGTGTTGCCATGGTAACCATGGCGTTTATTTGCCATGGCAACCACGGGGTTTGGTTGCCATGGTAACAATGGGGTTGGGTTGCCATGGCAACCATGGGGTTGTGTTGCCATGGTAACCATGGCGTTTTGTTGCGATGGCAACTATGGGGTTCTGTTGCAATGGCAACCATGGGGTAGTGTTTCCATGGCAACCATGGGGTTGTGTTGCCATGGTAACTATGGGGTTGGGTTGCTATGGAAACTATGGGGTTTGGTTGCTATGGTAACCATGGGGTTCTGTGTCCATGGTAACCATGGGGTTGTGTTGCCATGGTAACCATGGCGTTTTGTTGCAATGGCAACTATGGGGTTCTGTTGCCATGGCAACCATGCGGTAGTGTTTCCATGGCAACCATGGGGTAGTGTTGCCATGGTAACGATGGGGTTGGCTTGCCATTGCAACCACGGGGTTGTGTTCTCATGGGAACCATGGGGTTGTGTTACCATGGTAACCATGGGGTTGGGTTGCCATGGCAACCACGGGGTTTGGTTGCTATGGTAACCATGGGGTTGGGTTGCCATGGCAACCATGGGGTTGTGTTGCCATGGTAACCATGGCGTTTAGTTGCCATGGCAACCACGGGGTTTGGTTGCCATGGTAACCATGGGGTTGGGTTGCCATGGCAACCATGGGGTAGTGTTTCCATGGCAACCATGGGGTTGTGTTGCCATGGTAACTATGGGGTTGGGTTGCTATGGAAACTATGGGGTTTATTTGCCTTGGAAACCATGGGGTTGGGTTGCCATGGCAACCATGGGGTTGTGTTGCCATGGTAACCATGGCGTTTTGTTGCCATGGCAACAATGGGGTTTAGTTGCCAAGGCAACCATGGGGTAGTGCTTCCATGGCAACCATGGGGATGTGTTGCCATGGTAACGATGGGGTTGGGTTGCTATGGTAACCATGCAGTTGTGTTGCCATGGTAATCATGGGGTTGGGTTGCCATGGCAACCACGGGGTTTGGTTGCTATGGTAACCATGGGGATGGGTTGCCATGGCAACCATGGGGTTGTGTTGCCATGGTAACCATGGCGTTGGGTTGCCATGGCAACCATGGGGTTGTGTTGCCATGGTAACCATGGCGTTTAGTTGCCATGGCAACCACGGGGTTTGGTTGCCATGGTAACCATGGGGTTGGATTGCTATGGTAACCATGCGGTTGTGTTGCCATGGTAACCATGGGGTTGGGTTGCCATGGCAACCACGGGGTTTGGTTGCTATGGTAACCATGGGGTTGGTTGCCATGGCAACCATGGGGTTGTGTTGCCATGGTAACCATGGCGTTTAGTTGCCATGGCAACCACGGGGTTTGGTTGCCATGGTAACCATGGGGTTGGGTTGCCATGGCAACCATGGGGTTGGGTTGCCATGGCAACCATGGGGTAGTGTTTCCATGGCAACCATGGGGTTGTGTTGCCATGGTAACTATGGGGTTGGGTTGCTATGGAAACTATGGGGTTTAGTTGCCTTGGCAACCATGGGGTTGGGTTGCCATGGCAACCATGGGGTTGTGTTGCCATGGTAACCATGGCGTTTTTTGCCATGGCAAATATGGGGTTCTTTTGCCATGGCAACCATGGGGTAGTGCTTCCATAGCAACCATGGGGTTGTGTTGCCATGGTAACTATGGGGTCGTGTTTCCATGGGAACCATGGGGTTGGGTTGCCATGGCATCCACGGGGTTGTGTTGCCATGGCAACCACGGGGTTCTGTGTCCATGGTAACCATGGGGTTGTGTTGCCATGGTAACCATGGCGTTTTGTTGCCATGGCAACTATGGGGTTCTGTTGCCATGGCAACCATGGGGTAGTGTTTCCATGGCAACCACGGGGTTTGGTTGCCATGGTAACCGTGGGGTTGGGTTGCCATGGCAACCATGGGGTTGGGTTGCCATGGCAACCATGGGGTTGTGTTGCCATGGTAACCATGGGGTTGGGTTGCCATGGCAACCATGGGGTTGTGTTGCCATGGTAACCATGGCGTTTAGTTGCCATGGCAACTATGGGGTTCTGTTGCCATGGTAACCATGGGGTTGGGTTGCCATGGCAACCATGGGGTTGTGTTGCCATGGGAACCATGGGGTTGGGTTGCCATGGCATCCACGGGGTTGGGTTGCCATGGCAACCACGGGGTTTGGTTGCCATGGCAACCACGGGGTTGTATTGCCATGGTAACCATGGCGTTTAGTTGCCATGGCAACTATGGGGTTCTGTTGCCATGGTAACCATGGGGTTGGGTTGCCATGGCAACCATGGGGTTGGGTTCCCATGGCAACCATGGGGTTGGGTTGCCATGGTAACCGTGGCGTTTAGTTGCCATGGCAACCACGGGGTTTGGTTGCCATGGTAACCATGGGGTTGGGTTGCCATGGCAACCATGGAATTGGGTTGCCATGGCAACCATGCGGTTGGGTTCCCATGGTAACCATGGGGTTGGGTTGCCATGGCAACCATGGGGTTGGGTTGCCATGGAAACCACGGGGTTGTGTTCTCATGGGAACCATGGGGTTGTGTTGCCATGGTAATCATGGGGTTGGGTTGCCATGGCAACCACGGGGTTTGGTTGCTATGGTAACCATGGGGTTGGGTTGCCATGGCAACCATGGGGTTGTGTTGCCATGGTAACCATGGCGTTTAGTTGCCATGGCAACCACGGGGTTTGGTTGCCATGGTAACCATGGGGTTGGGTTGCCATGGCAACCATGGGGTTGTGTTCCCAAGGTAACCATGGCGTTTTGTTGCGATGGCAACTATGGGGTTCTGTTGCCATGGCAACCATGGGGTAGTGTTTCCATGGCAACCATGGGGTTGTGTTGCCATGGTAACTATGGGGTTGGGTTGCTATGGAAACCATCTGGTTTAGTTGCCTTGGCAACCATGGGGTTGGGTTGCCATGGCAACCATGGGGTTGTGTTGCCATGGTAACCATGGCGTTTAGTTGCCATGGCAACTACGGGGTTCTGTTGCCATCGCAACCATGGGGTAGTGCTTCCGTGGCAACCATGGGGATGTGTTGCCATGGTAACGATGGGGTTGGGTTGCTATGGTAACCATGCGGTTGTGTTGCCATGGTAACCATGGGGTTGGGTAGCCATGGCAACCACGGCGTTTGGTTGCTATGGTAACCAAGGGGTTGGGTTGCCATGGCAACCATGGGGTTGTGTTGCCATGGTAACCATGGCGTTTAGTTGCCATGGCAACCACGGGGTTTGGTTGCCATGGTAACCATGGGGTAGGGTTGCCATCGCAACCATGGGGTTGTGTTGCCATGGTAACCATGGCGTTTTGTTGCGATGGCAACTATGGGGTTCTGTTGCCATGGCAACCATGGGGTAGTGTTTCCATGGCAACCATGGGGTAGTGTTGCCATGGTAGCGATGGGGTTGGCTTGCCATGGCAACCACGGGGTTGTGTTCTCATGGGAACCATGGGGTTGTGTTACCATGGTAACCATGGGGTTGGGTTGCCATGGCAACCACGGGGATTGGTTGCTATGGTAACCATGGGGTTGGGTTGCCATGGCAACCATGGGGTTGTGTTGCCATGGTAACCATGGCGTTTAGTTGCCATGGCAACCACGGGGTTTGGTTGCCATGGTAACCATGGGGTTGGGTTGCCATGGCAACCACGGGGTAGTGTTTCCATGGCAACCATGTGGTTGTGTTGCCATGGTAACTATGGGGTTGGGTTTCTATGGAAACTATGGGGTTTATTTGCCTTGGAAACCATGGGGTTGGGTTGCCATGGCAACCATGGGGTTGTGTTGCCATGGTAACCATGGCGTTTTGTTGCCATGGCAACTATGGGGTTCTGTTGCCATGGCAACCATGGGGTAGTGCTTCCATGGCAACCATGGGGATGTGTTGCCATGGTAACCATGGGGTTGGGTTGCTATGGTAACCATGCGGTTGTGTTGCCATGGTAACCATGGGGTTGGGTTGCCATGGCAACCACGGGGTTTGGTTGCTATGGTAACCATGGGGTTGTGTTTCCATGGCAACCATGGGGTTGTGTTGCCATGGTAACCATGGCGTTGGGTTGCCATGTAAACCATGGGGTTCTGTTGCCATGGTAACCATGGCGTTTAGTTGCCATGGCAACCACGGGGTTTGGTTGCCATGGTAACCATGGGGTTGGGTTGCTATGGTAACCATGCGGTTGTGTTCCATGGTAACCATGGGGTTGGGTTGCCATGGAAACCACGGGGTTTGGTTGCTATGGTTACCATGGGGTTGGGTTGCCATGGTAACCATGGCGTTCAGTTGCCATGGCAACCACGGGGTTTGGTTGCCATGGTAACCATGGGGTTGGGTTGCCATGGCAACCATGGGGTTGTGTTGCCATGGTAACCATGGCGTTTTGTTGCGATGGCAACTATGGGGTTCTGTTGCCATGGCAACCATGGGGTAGTGTTTCCATGGCAACCATGGGGTTGTGTTGCCATGGTAACTATGGGGTTGGGTTGCTATGGAAACCATCTGGTTTAGTTGCCTTGGCAACCATGGGGTTGGGTTGCCATGGCAACCATGGGGTTGTGTTGCCATGGTAACCATGGCGTTTTGTTGCCATGGCAACTATGGGGTTCTGTTGCCATCGCAACCATGGGGTAGTGCTTCCATGGCAACCATGGGGATGTGTTGCCATGGTAACGATGGGGTTGGGTTGCTATGGTAACCATGCGGTTGTGTTGCCATGGTAACCATGGGGTTGGGTAGCCATGGCAACCACGGCGTTTGGTTGCTATGGTAACCAAGGGGTTGGGTTGCCATGGCAACCACGGGGTTTGGTTGCCATGGTAACCATGGGGTTGGGTTGCCATGGCAACCACGGGGTAGTGTTTCCATGGCAACCATGTGGTTGTGTTGCCATGGTAACAATGGGGTTGGGTTTCTATGGAAACTATGGGGTTTATTTGCCTTGGAAACCATGGGGTTGGGTTGCCATGGCAACCATGGGGTTGTGTTGCCATGGTAACCATGGCGTTTTGTTGCCATGGCAACTATGGGGTTCTGTTGCCATGGCAACCATGGGGTAGTGCTTCCATGGCAACCATGGGGATGTGTTGCCATGGTAACCATGGGGTTGGGTTGCTATGGTAACCATGCGGTTGTGTTGCCATGGTAACCATGGGGTTGGGTTGCCATGGCAACCACGGGGTTTGGTTGCTATGGTAACCATGGGGTTGTGTTTCCATGGCAACCATGGGGTTGTGTTGCCATGGTAACCATGGCGTTGGGTTGCCATGTAAACCATGGGGTTCTGTTGCCATGGTAACCATGGCGTTTAGTTGCCATGGCAACCACGGGGTTTGGTTGCCATGGTAACCATGGGGTTGGGTTGCTATGGTAACCATGCGGTTGTGTTCCATGGTAACCATGGGGTTGGGTTGCCATGGCAACCACGGGGTTTGGTTGCTATGGTTACCATGGGGTTGGGTTGCCATGGCAACCATGGGGTTGTGTTGCCATGGTAACCATGGCGTTCAGTTGCCATGGCAACCACGGGGTTTGGTTGCCATGGTAACCATGGGGTTGGGTTGCCATGGCAACCATGGGGTTGTGTTGCCATGGTAACCATGGCGTTTTGTTGCCATGGCAACTATGGGGTTCTGTTGCCATGGCAACCATGGGGTAGTGTTTCCATGGCAACCATGGGGTTGTGTTGCCATGGTAACTATGGGGTTGGGTTGCTATGGAAACCATCTGGTTTAGTTGCCTTGGCAACCATGGGGTTGGGTTGCCATGGCAACCATGGGGTTGTGTTGCCATGGTAACCATGGCGTTTTGTTGCCATGGCAACTATGGGGTTCTGTTGCCATCGCAACCATGGGGTAGTGCTTCCATGGCAACCATGGGGATGTGTTGCCATGGTAACGATGGGGTTGGGTTGCTATGGTAACCATGCGGTTGTGTTGCCATGGTAACCATGGGGTTGGGTAGCCATGGCAACCACGGCGTTTGGTTGCTATGGTAACCAAGGGGTTGGGTTGCCATGGCAACCATGGGGTTGTGTTGCCATGGTAACCATGGCGTTTAGTTGCCATGGCAACCACGGGGTTTGGTTGCCATGGTGACCATGGGGTACGGTTGCCATCGCAACCATGGGGTTGTGTTGCCATGGTAACCATGGCGTTTTGTTGCGATGGCAACTATGGGGTTCTGTTGCCATGGCAACCATGGGGTAGTGTTTCCATGGCAACCATGTGGTTGTGTTGCCATGGTAACTATGGGGTTGGGTTGCTATGGAAACTATGGGGTTTATTTGCCTTGGAAACCATGGGGTTGGGTTGCCATGGCAACCATGGGGTTGTGTTGCCATGGTAACCATGGCGTTTTGTAGCCATGGCAACTATGGGGTTCTGTTGCCATGGCAACCATGGGGTAGTGCTTCCATGGCAACCATGGGGATGTGTTGCCATGGTAACCATGGGGTTGGGTTTCTATGGTAACCATGGGGTTGTGTTGCCATGGTAACCATGGGGTTGGGTTGCCATGGCAACCACGGTGTTTGGTTGCTATGGTAACCATGGGGTTGTGTTGCCATGGCAACCATGGGGTTGTGTTGCCATGGTAACCATGGCGTTGGGTTGCCATGTAAACCATGGGGTTCTGTTGCCATGGTAACCATGGCGTTTAGTTGCCATGGCAACCACGGGGTTTGGTTGCCATGGTAACCATTGGGTTGGGTTGCTATGGTAACCATGCGGTTGTGTTGCCATGGTAACCATGGGGTTGGGTTGCCATGGCAACCACGGGGTTTGGTTGCTATGGTAACCATGGGGTTGGTTTGCCATGGCAACCATGGGGTTGTGTTGCCATGGTAACCATGGCGTTTAGTTGCCATGGCAACCACGGGGTTTGGTTGCTATGGTAACCATGGGGTTGGGTTGCCATGGCAACCATGGGGTTGGGTTGCCATGGCAACCATGGGGTAGTGTTTCCATGGCAACCATGGGGTTGTGTTGCCATGGTAACTATGGGGTTGGGTTGCTATGGAAACTATGGGGTTTAGTTGCCTTGGCAACCATGGGGTTGGGTTGCCATGGCAACCATGGGGTTGTGTTGCCATGGTAACCATGGCGTTTTGTTGCCATGGCAACTATGGGGTTCTGTTGCCATGGCAACCATGGGGTAGTGCTTCCATGGCAACCATGGGGTTGGCTTGCCATGGCAACCACGGGGTTGTGTTCTCATGGGAACCATGGGGTTGTGTTGCCATGGTAACCATGGGGTTGGGTTGCCATGGCAACCACGGGGTTTGGTTGCCTATGGTAACCATGGGGTTGGGTTGCCATGGCAACCATGGGTTTCGTTGCCATGGTAACCATGGCGTTTAGTTGCCATGGCAACCACGGGGTTTGGTTGCCATGGTAACCATGGGGTTGGGTTGCCATGGCAACCATGGGGTTGTGTTGCCATGGTAACCATGGCGTTTTGTTGCGATGGCAACTATGAGGTTCTGTTGCCATGGCAACCATGGGGTAGTGTTCCCATGGCAACCATGGGGTTGTGTTGCCATGGTAACTGTCGGGTTGGGTTGCTATGGAAACTATGGGGTTTCATTGCCTTGGAAACCATGGGGTTGGGTTGCCATGGCAACCATGGGGTTGTGTTGCCATGGGAACCATGGGGTTGGGTTGCCATGGCATCCACGGGGTTGGGTTGCCATGGCAACCACGGGGTTTGGTTGCCATGGCAACCATGGGGTAGTGTTGCCATGGTAACGATGGGGTTGGCTTGCCATGGCAACCACGGGGTTGTGTTCTCATGGGAACCATGGGGTTGGGTTGCCATGGTAACCATGGGTTTGGGTTGCCATGGCAACCACGGGGTTTGGTTGCTATGGTAACCATGGGGTTGGATTGCCATGGCAACCATGGGGTTGTGTTGCCATGGTAACCATGGCGTTTAGTTGCCATGGTAACCACGGGGTTCGGTTGCCATGGTAACCATGGGGTTGGATTGCCATGGCAACCATGGGGTTGTGTTGCCATGGTAACCATGGCGTTTTGTTGCGATGGCAACTATGGGGTTCTGTTGCCATGGCAACCATGGGGTAGTGTTTCCATGGCAACCATGGGGTTGTGTTGCCATGGTAAATATGGGGTTGGGTTGCTATGGAAACTATGGGGTTTAGTTGCCTTGGCAACCATGGGGTTGGGTTGCCATGGCAACCATGGGGTTGTGTTGCCATGGTAACCATGGCGTTTAGTTGCCATGGCAACTATGGGGTTCTGTTGCCATGGTAACCATGGGGTTGGGTTGCCATGGCATCCACGGGGTTGGGTTGCCATGGCAACCACGGGGTTTGGTTGCCATGGCAACCATGGGGTTCTGTGTCCATGGTAACCATGGGGTTGTGTTGCCATGGTAACCATGGCGTTTTGTTGCCATGGCAACAATGGGGTTCTGTTGCCATGGCAACCATGGGGTAGTGTTTCCATGGCAACCATGGGGTAGTGTTGCCATGGTAACGATGGGGTTGGCTTGCCATGGCAACCACGGGGTTGTGTTCTCATGGGAACCATGGTGTTGTGTTGCCATGGTAACCATGGGGTTGTGTTGCCATGGCAACCACGGTGTTTGGTTGCTATGGTAACCATGGGGTTGGGTTGCCATGGCAACCATGGGGTTGTGTTGCTATGGTTACTATGGGGTTGGGTTGCTATGGAAACTATGGGGTTTAGTTGCCTTGTCAACCATTGGGTTGGGTTGCCATGGCAACCATGGGGTTGTGTTGCCATGGTAACCATGGCGTTTTGTTGCCATGGCAACTATGGGGTTCTGTTGCCATCGAAACCATGGGGTAGTGCTTCCATGGCAACCATGGGGATGTGTTGCCATGGTAACGATGGGGTTGGGTTGCTATGGTAACCATGCGGTTGTGTTGCCATGGTAACCATGGGGTTGGGTAGCCATGGCAACCACGGCGTTTGGTTGCTATGGTAACCAAGGGGTTGGGTTGCCATGGCAACCATGGGGTTGTGTTGCCATGGTAACCATGGCGTTTAGTTGCCATGGCAACCACGGGGTTTGGTTGCCATGGTGACCATGGGGTACGGTTGCCATCGCAACCATGGGGTTGTGTTGCCATGGTAACCATGGCGTTTTGTTGCGATGGCAACTATGGGGTTCTGTTGCCATGGCAACCATGGGGTAGTGTTTCCATGGCAACCATGTGGTTGTGTTGCCATGGTAACTATGGGGTTGGGTTGCTATGGAAACTATGGGGTTTATTTGCCTTGGAAACCATGGGGTTGGGTTGCCATGGCAACCATGGGGTTGTGTTGCCATGGTAACCATGGCGTTTTGTAGCCATGGCAACTATGGGGTTCTGTTGCCATGGCAACCATGGGGTAGTGCTTCCATGGCAACCATGGGGATGTGTTGCCATGGTAACCATGGGGTTGGGTTTCTATGGTAACCATGGGGTTGTGTTGCCATGGTAACCATGGGGTGGGGTTGCCATGGCAACCACGGTGTTTGGTTGCTATGGTAACCATGGGGTTGTGTTGCCATGGCAACCATGGGGTTGTGTTGCCATGGTAACCATGGCGTTGGGTTGCCATGTAAACCATGGGGTTCTGTTGCCATGGTAACCATGGCGTTTAGTTGCCATGGCAACCACGGGGTTTGGTTGCCATGGTAACCATTGGGTTGGGTTGCTATGGTAACCATGCGGTTGTGTTGCCATGGTAACCATGGGGTTGGGTTGCCATGGCAACCACGGGGTTTGGTTGCTATGGCAACCATGGGGTTGGTTTGCCATGGCAACCATGGGGTTGTGTTGCCATGGTAACCATGGCGTTTAGTTGCCATGGCAACCACGGGGTTTGGTTGCCATGGTAACCATGGGGTTGGGTTGCCATGGCAACCATGGGGTTGGGTTGCCATGGCAACCATGGTGTAGTGTTTCCATGGCAACCATGGGGTTGTGTTGCCATGGTAACTATGGGGTTGGGTTGCTATGGAAACTATGGTGTTTAGTTGCCTTGGCAACCATGGGGTTGGGTTGCCATGGCAACCATTGGGTTGTGTTGCCATGGTAACCATGGCGTTTTGTTGCCATGGCAACTATGGGGTTCTGTTGCCATGGCAACCATGGGGTAGTGCTTCCATGGCAACCATGGGGTTGGCTTGCCATGGCAACCACGGGGTTGTGTTCTCATGGGAACCATGGGGTTGTGTTGCCATGGTAACCATGGGGTTGGGTTGCCATGGCAACCACGGGGTTTGGTTGCCTATGGTAACCATGGGGTTGGGTTGCCATGGCAACCATGGGTTTCGTTGCCATGGTAACCATGGCGTTTAGTTGCCATGGCAACCACGGGGTTTGGTTGCCATGGTAACCATGGGGTTGGGTTGCCATGGCAACCATGGGGTTGTGTTGCCATGGTAACCATGGCGTTTTGTTGCGATGGCAACTATGAGGTTCTGTTGCCATGGCAACCATGGGGTAGTGTTCCCATGGCAACCATGGGGTTGTGTTGCCATGGTAACTGTCGGGTTGGGTTGCTATGGAAACTATGGGGTTTCATTGCCTTGGAAACCATGGGGTTGGGTTGCCATGGCAACCATGGGGTTGTGTTGCCATGGGAACCATGGGGTTGGGTTGCCATGGCATCCACGGGGTTGGGTTGCCATGGCAACCACGGGGTTTGGTTGCCATGGCAACCATGGGGTAGTGTTGCCATGGTAACGATGGGGTTGGCTTGCCATGGCAACCACGGGGTTGTGTTCTCATGGGAACCATGGGGTTGGATTGCCATGGTAACCATGGGTTTGGGTTGCCATGGCAACCACGGGGTTTGGTTGCTATGGTAACCATGGGGTTGGATTGCCATGGCAACCATGGGGTTGTGTTGCCATGGTAACCATGGGGTTTAGTTGCCATGGCAACCACGGGGTTCGGTTGCCATGGTAACCATGGGGTTGGATTGCCATGGCAACCATGGGGTTGTGTTGCCATGGTAACCATGGCGTTTTGTTGCGATGGCAACTATGGGGTTCTGTTGCCATGGCAACCATGGGGTAGTGTTTCCATGGCAACCATGGGGTTGTGTTGCCATGGTAACTATGGGGTTGGGTTGCTATGGAAACTATGGGGTTTAGTTGCCTTGGCAACCATGGGGTTGGGTTGCCATGGCAACCATGGGGTTGTGTTGCCATGGTAACCATGGCGTTTAGTTGCCATGGCAACTATGGGGTTCTGTTGCCATGGTAACCATGGGGTTGGGTTGCCATGGCATCCACGGGGTTGGGTTGCCATGGCAACCACGGGGTTTGGTTGCCATGGCAACCATGGGGTTCTGTGTCCATGGTAACCATGGGGTTGTGTTGCCATGGTAACCATGGCGTTTTGTTGCCATGGCAACAATGGGGTTCTGTTGCCATGGCAACCATGGGGTAGTGTTTCCATGGCAACCATGGGGTAGTGTTGCCATGGTAACGATGGTGTTGGCTTGCCATGGCAACCACGGGGTTGTGTTCTCATGGGAACCATGGGGTTGTGTTGCCATGGTAACCATGGGGTTGTGTTGCCATGGCAACCACGGGGTTTGGTTGCTATGGTAACCATGGGGTTGGGTTGCCATGGCAACCATGGGGTTGTGTTGCTTTGGTTACTATGGGGTTGGGTTGCTATGGAAACTATGGGGTTTAGTTGCCTTGTCAACCATTGGGTTGGGTTGCCATGGCAACCATGGGGTTGTGTTGCCATGGTAACCATGGCGTTTTGTTGCCATGGCAACTATGGGGTTCTGTTGCCATGGCAACCATGGGGTAGTGCTTCCATGGCAACCATGGGGATGTGTTGCCATGGTAACGATGGGGTTTGGTTGCTATGGTAACCATGCGGTTGTTTTGCCATGGTAACCATGAGGTTGGGTTGCCATGGCAACCACGGGGTTTGGTTGCTATGGTAACCATGGGGTTCGGTTGCCATGGCAACCATGGGGTTGTGTTGCCATGGTAACCATGGCGTTTAGTTGCCATGGCAACCACGGGGTTTGGTTGCCATGGTAACCATGGGGTTGGGTTGCCATGGCAACCATGGGGTTGTGTTGCCATGGTAACCATGGCGTTTTGTTGCGATGGCAACTATGGGGTTCTGTTGCCATGGGAACCATGGGGTAGTGTTCCCATGGCAACCATGGGGTTGTGTTGCCATGGTAACTATCGGGTTGGGTTGCTATGGAAACTATGGGGTTTAGTTGCCTTGGCAACCATGGGGTTGGGTTGCCATGGCAACCATGGGGTTGTGTTGCCATGGGAACCATGGGGTTGGGTTGCCATGGCATCCACGGGGTTGGGTTGCCATGGCAACCACGGGGTTTGGTTGCCATGGCAACCATGGGGTAGTGTTGCCATGGTAACGATGGGGTTGGCTTGCCATGGCAACCACGGGGTTGTGTTCTCATGGGAACCATGGGGTTGGGTTGCCATGGTAACCATGGGGTTGGGTTGCCATGGCAACCATGGGGTTGTGTTGCCATGGTAACCATGGCGTTTAGTTGCCATGGCAACCACGGGGTTCGGTTGCCATGGTAACCATGGGGTTGGGTTGCCATGGCAACCATGGGGTTGTGTTGCCATGGTAACCATGGCGTTTAGTTGCCATGGCAACCACGGGGTTCGGTTGCCATGGTAACCATGGGGTTGGATTGCCATGGCAACCATGGGGTTGTGTTGCCATGGTAACCGTGGCGTTTTGTTGCGATGGCAACTATGGGGTTCTGTTGCCATGGCAACCATGGGGTTGTGTTTCCATGGCAACCATGGGGTTGTGTTGCCATGGTAACTATGGGGTTGGGTTGCTATGGAAACTATGGGGTTTAGTTGCCTTGGCAACCATGGGGTTGGGTTGCCATGGCAACCATGGGGTTGTGTTGCCATGGTAACCATGGCGTTTAGTTGCCATGGCAACTATGGGGTTCTGTTGCCTAGGTAACCATGGGGTTGGGTTGCCATGGCAACCATGGGGTTGTGTTGACATGGGAACCATGGGGTTGGGTTGCCATGGCAACCATGGGGTTCTGTGTCCATGGTAACCATGGGGTTGTGTTGCCATGGTAACCATGGCGTTTTGTTGCCATGGCAACCATGGGGTTCTGTTGCCATGGCAACCATGGGGTAGTGTTTCCATGGCAACCATGGGGTAGTGTTGCCATGGTAACGATGGGGTTGGCTTGCCATGGCAACCACGGGGTTGTGTTCTCATGGGAACCATGGGGTTGTGTTGCCATGGTAACCATGGGGTTGGGTTGCCATGGCAACCATGGGGTTGTGTTGCTATGGTTACTATGGGGTTGGGTTGCTATGGAAACTATGGGGTTTAGTTGCCTTGGCAACCATTGGGTTGGGTTGCCATGGCAACCATGGGGTTGTGTTGCCATGGTAACCATGGCGTTTTGTTGCCATGGCAACTATGGGGTTCTGTTGCCATGGCAACCATGGGGTAGTGCTTCCATGGCAACCATGGGGATGTGTTGCCATGCTAACGATGGGGTTTGGTTGCTATGGTAACCATGCGGTTGTTTTGCCATGGTAACCATGGGGTTGGGTTGCCATGGCAACCACGGGGTTTGGTTGCTATGGTAACCATGGGGTTGGGTTGCCATGGCAACCATGGTGTTGTGTTGCCATGGTAACCATGGCGTTTAGTTGCCATGGCAACCACGGGGTTTGGTTGCCATGGTAACCATGGGGTTGGGTTGCCATGGCAACCATGGGGTTGTGTTGCCATGGTAACCATGGCGTTTTGTTGCGATGGCAACTATGGGGTTCTGTTGCCATGGCAACCATGGGGTAGTGTTCCCATGGCAACCATGGGGTTGTGTTGCCATGGTAACTATCGGGTTGGGTTGCTATGGCAACTATGGGGTTTAGTTGCCTTGGCAACCATGGGGTTGGGTTGCCATGGCAACCATGGGGTTGGGTTGCCATGGGAACCATGGTGTTGGGTTGCCATGGCATCCACGGGGTTGGGTTGCCATGGCAACCACTGGGTTTGGTTGCCATGGCAACCATGGGGTAGTGTTGCCATGGTAACAATGGGGTTGGCTTGCCATGGCAACCACGGGGTTGTGTTCTCATGGGAACCATGGGGTTGGGTTGCCATGGTAACCATGGGGTTGGGTTGCCATGGCAACCACGGGGTTTGGTTGCTATGGTAACCATGGGGTTGTGTTGCCATGGCAACCATGGGGTTGTGTTGCCATGGTAACCATGGCGTTTAGTTGCCATGGCAACCACGGGGTTCGGTTGCAAAGGTAACCATGGGGTCGGATTGCCATGGCAACCATGGGGTTGTGTTGCCATGGTAACCGTGGCGTTTTGTTGCGATGGCAACTATGGGGTTCTGTTGCCATGGCAACCATGGGGTAGTGTTTCCATGGCAACCATGGGGTTGTGTTGCCATGGTAACTATGGGGTTGGGTTGCTATGGAAACTATGGGGTTTTGTTGCCTTGGCAACCATGGGGTTGGGTTGCCATGGCAACCATGGGGTTGTGTTGCCATGGTAACCATGGCGTTTAGTTGCCATGGCAACTATGGGGTTCTGTTGCCTAGGTAACCATGGGGTTGGGTTGCCATGGCAACCATGGGGTTGTGTTGACATGGGAACCATGGGGTTGGGTTGCCATGGCATCCACGGGGTTGGGTTGCCATGGCAACCACGGGGTTTGGTTGCCATGGCAACCATGGGGTTCTGTGTCCATGGTAACCATGGGGTTGTGTTGCCATGGTAACCATGGCGTTTTGTTGCCATGGCAACCATGGGGTTCTGTTGCCATGGCAACCATGGGGTAGTGTTTCCATGGCAACCATGGGGTAGTATTGCCATGGTAACGATGTGGTTGGCTTGCCATGGCAACCACGGGGTTGTGTTCTCATGGGAACCATGGGGTTGTGTTGCCATGGTAACCATGGGGTTGTGTTGCCATGGCAACCATGGGGTTGTGTTGCTATGGTTACTATGGGGTTGGGTTGCTATGGAAACTATGGGGTTTAGTTGCCTTGGCAACCATTGGGTTGGGTTGCCATGGCAACCATGGGGTTGTGTTGCCATGGTAACCATGGCGTTTTGTTGCCATGGCAACTATGGGGTTCTGTTGCCATGGCAACCATGGGGTAGTGCTTCCATGGCAACCATGGGGATGTGTTGCCATGCTAACGATGGGGTTTGGTTGCTATGGTAACCATGCGGTTGTTTTGCCATGGTAACCATGGGGTTGGGTTGCCATGGCAACCACGGGGTTTGGTTGCTATGGTAACCATGGGGTTGGGTTGCCATGGCAACCATGGGGTTGTGTTGCCATGGTAACCATGGCGTTTAGTTGCCATGGCAACCACGGGGTTTGGTTGCCATGGTAACCATGGGGTTGGGTTGCCATGGCAACCATGGGGTTGTGTTGCCATGGTAACCATGGCGTTTTGTTGCGATGGCAACTATGGGGTTCTGTTGCCATGGTAACTATCGGGTTGGGTTGCTATGGAAACTATGGGGTTTAGTTGCCATGGCAACCATGGGGTAGTGTTGCCATGGTAACGATGGGGTTGGCTTGCCATGGCAACCACGGGGTTGTGTTCTCATGGGAACCATGGGGTTGGGTTGCCATGGTAACCATGGGGTTGGGTTGCCATGGCAACCATGGGGTTGTGTTGCCATGGTAACCATGGCGTTTAGTTGCCATGGCAACCACGGGGTTCGGTTGCCATGGTAACCATGGGGTTGGGTTGCCATGGCAACCATGGGGTTGTGTTGCCATGGTAACCATGGCGTTTAGTTGCCATGGCAACCACGGGGTTCGGTTGCCATGGTAACCATGGGGTTGGATTGCCATGGCAACCATGGGGTTGTGTTGCCATGGTAACCGTGGCGTTTTGTTGCGATGGCAACTATGGGGTTCTGTTGCCATGGCAACCATGGGGTAGTGTTTCCATGGCAACCATGGGGTTGTGTTGCCATGGTAACTATGGGGTTGGGTTGCTATGGAAACTATGGGGTTTAGTTGCCTTGGCAACCATGGGGTTGGGTTGCCATGGCAACCATGGGGTTGTGTTGCCATGGTAACCATGGCGTTTAGTTGCCATGGCAACTATGGGGTTCTGTTGCCTAGGTAACCATGGGGTTGTGTTGCCATGGCAACCATGGGGTTGTTTTGACATGGGAACCATGGGGTTGGGTTGCCATGGCAACCATGGGGTTCTGTGTCCATGGTAACCCTGGGGTTGTGTTGCCATGGTAACCATGGCGTTTTGTTGCCATGGCAACCATGGGGTTCTGTTGCCATGGCAACCATGGGGTACTGTTTCCATGGCAACCATGGGGTAGTGTTGCCATGGTAACGATGGGGTTGGCTTGCCATGGCAACCACGGGGTTGTGTTCTCATGGGAACCATGGGGTTGTGTTGCCATGGTAACCATGGGGTTGGGTTGCCATGGAAACTATGGGGTTTAGTTGCCTTGGCAACCATTGGGTTGGGTTGCCATGGCAACCATGGGGTTGTGTTGCCATGGTAACCATGGCGTTTTGTTGCCATGGCAACTATGGGGTTCTGTTGCCATGGCAACCATTAGGTAGTGCTTCCATGGCAACCATGGGGATGTGTTGCCATGCTAACGATGGGGTTTGGTTGCTATGGTAACCATGCGGTTGTTTTTCCATGGTAACCATGGCGTTGGGTTGCCATGTAAACCATGGGGTTCTGTTGCCATGGTAACCATGGCGTTTAGTTGCCATGGCAACCACGGGGTTGGGTTGCTATGGTAACCATGCGGTTGTGTTGCCGTGGTAACCATGGGGTTGGGTTGCCATGGCAACCACGGGGTTTGGTTGCTATGGTAACCATGGGGTTGGGTTGCCATGGCAACCATGGGGTTGTGTTGCCATGGTAACCATGGCGTTTAGTTGCCATGGCAACCACGGGGTTTGGTTGCCATGGTAACCATGGGGTTGGGTTGCCATGGCAACCATGGGGTTGGGTTGCCATGGCAACCATGGGGTAGTGTTTCCATGGCAACCATGGGGTTGTGTTGCCATGGTAACTATGGGGTTGGGTTGCTATGGAAACTATGGGGTTTAGTTGCCTTGGCAACCATGGGGTTGGGTTGCCATGGCAACCATGGGGTTGTGTTGCCATGGTAACCATGGCGTTTTGTTGCCATGGCAACTATGGGGTTCTGTTGCCATGGCAACCATGGGGTAGTGCGTCCATGGCAACCATGGGGTTGGCTTGCCATGGCAACCACGGGGTTGTGTTCTCATGGGAACCATGGGGTTGTGTTGCCATGGTAACCATGGGGTTGGGTTGCCATGGCAACCACGGGGTTTGGTTGCTATGGTAACCATGGGGTTGGGTTGCCATGGCAACCATGGGTTGCGTTGCCATGGTAACCATGGCGTTTAGTTGCCATGGCAACCACGGGGTTTGGTTGCCATGGTAACCATGGGGTTGGGTTGCCATG
The DNA here is from genome assembly GCF_964035555.1 of Netta rufina. Taxonomy (NCBI): domain Eukaryota; kingdom Metazoa; phylum Chordata; class Aves; order Anseriformes; family Anatidae; genus Netta; species Netta rufina. The sequence continues at coordinate 617,520 of NW_028168888.1, read as the reverse complement.
GCAACCATGGGGTTGTGTTGCCATGGTAACCATGGCGTTTTGTTGCGATGGCAACTATGAGGTTCTGTTGCCATGGCAACCATGGGGTAGTGTTCCCATGGCAACCATGGGGTTGTGTTGCCATGGTAACTGTCGGGTTGGGTTGCTATGGAAACTATGGGGTTTCATTGCCTTGGAAACCATGGGGTTGGGTTGCCATGGCAACCATGGGGTTGTGTTGCCATGGGAACCATGGGGTTGGGTTGCCATGGCATCCACGGGGTTGGGTTGCCATGGCAACCACGGGGTTTGGTTGCCATGGCAACCATGGGGTAGTGTTGCCATGGTAACGATGGGGTTGGCTTGCCATGGCAACCACGGGGTTGTGTTCTCATGGGAACCATGGGGTTGGGTTGCCATGGTAACCATGGGGTTGGGTTGCCATGGCAACCACGGGGTTTGGTTGCTATGGTAACCATGGGGTTGGATTGCCATGGCAACCATGGGGTTGTGTTGCCATGGTAACCATGGCGTTTAGTTGCCATGGCAACCACGGGGTTCGGTTGCCATGGTAACCATGGGGTTGGATTGCCATGGCAACCATGGGGTTGTGTTGCCATGGTAACCATGGCGTTTTGTTGCGATGGCAACTATGGGGTTCTGTTGCCATGGCAACCATGGGGTAGTGTTTCCATGGCAACCATGGGGTTGTGTTGCCATGGTAACTATGGGGTTGGGTTGCTATGGAAACTATGGGGTTTAGTTGCCTTGGCAACCATGGGGTTGGGTTGCCATGGCAACCATGGGGTTGTGTTGCCATGGTAACCATGGCGTTTAGTTGCCATGGCAACTATGGGGTTCTGTTGCCATGGTAACCATGGGGTTGGGTTGCCATGGCATCCACGGGGTTGGGTTGCCATGGCAACCACGGGGTTTGGTTGCTATGGTAACCATGGGGTTGGGTTGCCATGGCAACCATGGGGTTGTGTTGCCATGGTAACCATGGCGTTTTGTTGCCATGGCAACTATGGGGTTCTGTTGCCATGGCAACCATGGGGTAGTGCTTCCATGGCAACCATGGGGATGTGTTGCCATGGTAACGATGGGGTTTGGTTGCTATGGTAACCATGCGGTTGTTTTGCCATGGTAACCATGAGGTTGGGTTGCCATGGCAACCACGGGGTTTGGTTGCTATGGTAACCATGGGGTTCGGTTGCCATGGCAACCATGGGGTTGTGTTGCCATGGTAACCATGGCGTTTAGTTGCCATGGCAACCACGGGGTTTGGTTGCCATGGTAACCATGGGGTTGGGTTGCCATGGCAACCATGGGGTTGTGTTGCCATGGTAACCATGGCGTTTTGTTGCGATGGCAACTATGGGGTTCTGTTGCCATGGGAACCATGGGGTAGTGTTCCCATGGCAACCATGGGGTTGTGTTGCCATGGTAACTATCGGGTTGGGTTGCTATGGAAACTATGGGGTTTAGTTGCCTTGGCAACCATGGGGTTGGGTTGCCATGGCAACCATGGGGTTGTGTTGCCATGGGAACCATGGGGTTGGGTTGCCATGGCATCCACGGGGTTGGGTTGCCATGGCAACCACGGGGTTTGGTTGCCATGGCAACCATGGGGTAGTGTTGCCATGGTAACGATGGGGTTGGCTTGCCATGGCAACCACGGGGTTGTGTTCTCATGGGAACCATGGGGTTGGGTTGCCATGGTAACCATGGGGTTGGGTTGCCATGGCAACCATGGGGTTGTGTTGCCATGGTAACCATGGCGTTTAGTTGCCATGGCAACCACGGGGTTCGGTTGCCATGGTAACCATGGGGTTGGGTTGCCATGGCAACCATGGGGTTGTGTTGCCATGGTAACCATGGCGTTTAGTTGCCATGGCAACCACGGGGTTCGGTTGCCATGGTAACCATGGGGTTGGATTGCCATGGCAACCATGGGGTTGTGTTGCCATGGTAACCGTGGCGTTTTGTTGCGATGGCAACTATGGGGTTCTGTTGCCATGGCAACCATGGGGTTGTGTTTCCATGGCAACCATGGGGTTGTGTTGCCATGGTAACTATGGGGTTGGGTTGCTATGGAAACTATGGGGTTTAGTTGCCTTGGCAACCATGGGGTTGGGTTGCCATGGCAACCATGGGGTTGTGTTGCCATGGTAACCATGGCGTTTAGTTGCCATGGCAACTATGGGGTTCTGTTGCCTAGGTAACCATGGGGTTGGGTTGCCATGGCAACCATGGGGTTGTGTTGACATGGGAACCATGGGGTTGGGTTGCCATGGCAACCATGGGGTTCTGTGTCCATGGTAACCATGGGGTTGTGTTGCCATGGTAACCATGGCGTTTTGTTGCCATGGCAACCATGGGGTTCTGTTGCCATGGCAACCATGGGGTAGTGTTTCCATGGCAACCATGGGGTAGTGTTGCCATGGTAACGATGGGGTTGGCTTGCCATGGCAACCACGGGGTTGTGTTCTCATGGGAACCATGGGGTTGTGTTGCCATGGTAACCATGGGGTTGGGTTGCCATGGCAACCATGGGGTTGTGTTGCTATGGTTACTATGGGGTTGGGTTGCTATGGAAACTATGGGGTTTAGTTGCCTTGGCAACCATTGGGTTGGGTTGCCATGGCAACCATGGGGTTGTGTTGCCATGGTAACCATGGCGTTTTGTTGCCATGGCAACTATGGGGTTCTGTTGCCATGGCAACCATGGGGTAGTGCTTCCATGGCAACCATGGGGATGTGTTGCCATGCTAACGATGGGGTTTGGTTGCTATGGTAACCATGCGGTTGTTTTGCCATGGTAACCATGGGGTTGGGTTGCCATGGCAACCACGGGGTTTGGTTGCTATGGTAACCATGGGGTTGGGTTGCCATGGCAACCATGGTGTTGTGTTGCCATGGTAACCATGGCGTTTAGTTGCCATGGCAACCACGGGGTTTGGTTGCCATGGTAACCATGGGGTTGGGTTGCCATGGCAACCATGGGGTTGTGTTGCCATGGTAACCATGGCGTTTTGTTGCGATGGCAACTATGGGGTTCTGTTGCCATGGCAACCATGGGGTAGTGTTCCCATGGCAACCATGGGGTTGTGTTGCCATGGTAACTATCGGGTTGGGTTGCTATGGAAACTATGGGGTTTAGTTGCCTTGGCAACCATGGGGTTGGGTTGCCATGGCAACCATGGGGTTGGGTTGCCATGGGAACCATGGTGTTGGGTTGCCATGGCATCCACGGGGTTGGGTTGCCATGGCAACCACTGGGTTTGGTTGCCATGGCAACCATGGGGTAGTGTTGCCATGGTAACAATGGGGTTGGCTTGCCATGGCAACCACGGGGTTGTGTTCTCATGGGAACCATGGGGTTGGGTTGCCATGGTAACCATGGGGTTGGGTTGCCATGGCAACCACGGGGTTTGGTTGCTATGGTAACCATGGGGTTGTGTTGCCATGGCAACCATGGGGTTGTGTTGCCATGGTAACCATGGCGTTTAGTTGCCATGGCAACCACGGGGTTCGGTTGCCATGGTAACCATGGGGTCGGATTGCCATGGCAACCATGGGGTTGTGTTGCCATGGTAACCGTGGCGTTTTGTTGCGATGGCAACTATGGGGTTCTGTTGCCATGGCAACCATGGGGTAGTGTTTCCATGGCAACCATGGGGTTGTGTTGCCATGGTAACTATGGGGTTGGGTTGCTATGGAAACTATGGGGTTTTGTTGCCTTGGCAACCATGGGGTTGGGTTGCCATGGCAACCATGGGGTTGTGTTGCCATGGTAACCATGGCGTTTAGTTGCCATGGCAACTATGGGGTTCTGTTGCCTAGGTAACAATGGGGTTGGGTTGCCATGGCAACCATGGGGTTGTGTTGACATGGGAACCATGGGGTTGGGTTGCCATGGCATCCACGGGGTTGGGTTGCCATGGCAACCACGGGGTTTGGTTGCCATGGCAACCATGGGGTTCTGTGTCCATGGTAACCATGGGGTTGTGTTGCCATGGTAACCATGGCGTTTTGTTGCCATGGCAACCATGGGGTTCTGTTGCCATGGCAACCATGGGGTAGTGTTTCCATGGCAACCATGGGGTAGTGTTGCCATGGTAACGATGGGGTTGGCTTGCCATGGCAACCACGGGGTTGTGTTCTCATGGGAACCATGGGGTTGTGTTGCCATGGTAACCATGGGGTTGTGTTGCCATGGCAACCATGGGGTTGTGTTGCTATGGTTACTATGGGGTTGGGTTGCTATGGAAACTATGGGGTTTAGTTGCCTTGGCAACCATTGGGTTGGGTTGCCATGGCAACCATGGGGTTGTGTTGCCATGGTAACCATGGCGTTTTGTTGCCATGGCAACTATGGGGTTCTGTTGCCATGGCAACCATGGGGTAGTGCTTCCATGGCAACCATGGGGATGTGTTGCCATGCTAACGATGGGGTTTGGTTGCTATGGTAACCATGCGGTTGTTTTGCCATGGTAACCATGGGGTTGGGTTGCCATGGCAACCACGGGGTTTGGTTGCTATGGTAACCATGGGGTTGGGTTGCCATGGCAACCATGGGGTTGTGTTGCCATGGTAACCATGGCGTTTAGTTGCCATGGCAACCACGGGGTTTGGTTGCCATGGTAACCATGGGGTTGGGTTGCCATGGCAACCATGGGGTTGTGTTGCCATGGTAACCATGGCGTTTTGTTGCGATGGCAACTATGGGGTTCTGTTGCCATGGTAACTATCGGCTTGGGTTGCTATGGAAACTATGGGGTTTAGTTGCCATGGCAACCATGGGGTAGTGTTGCCATGGTAACGATGGGGTTGGCTTGCCATGGCAACCACGGGGTTGTGTTCTCATGGGAACCATGGGGTTGGGTTGCCATGGTAACCATGGGGTTGGGTTGCCATGGCAACCATGGGGTTGTGTTGCCATGGTAACCATGGCGTTTAGTTGCCATGGCAACCACGGGGTTCGGTTGCCATGGTAACCATGGGGTTGGGTTGCCATGGCAACCATGGGGTTGTGTTGCCATGGTAACCATGGCGTTTAGTTGCCATGGCAACCACGGGGTTCGGTTGCGATGGTAACCATGGGGTTGGATTGCCATGGCAACCATGGGGTTGTGTTGCCATGGTAACCGTGGCGTTTTGTTGCGATGGCAACTATGGGGTTCTGTTGCCATGGCAACCATGGGGTAGTGTTTCCATGGCAACCATGGGGTTGTGTTGCCATGGTAACTATGGGGTTGGGTTGCTATGGAAACTATGGGGTTTAGTTGCCTTGGCAACCATGGGGTTGGGTTGCCATGGCAACCATGGGGTTGTGTTGCCATGGTAACCATGGCGTTTAGTTGCCATGGCAACTATGGGGTTCTGTTGCCTAGGTAACCATGGGGTTGTGTTGCCATGGCAACCATGGGGTTGTTTTGACATGGGAACCATGGGGTTGGGTTGCCATGGCAACCATGGGGTTCTGTGTCCATGGTAACCCTGGGGTTGTGTTGCCATGGTAACCATGGCGTTTTGTTGCCATGGCAACCATGGGGTTCTGTTGCCATGGCAACCATGGGGTACTGTTTCCATGGCAACCATGGGGTAGTGTTGCCATGGTAACGATGGGGTTGGCTTGCCATGGCAACCACGGGGTTGTGTTCTCATGGGAACCATGGGGTTGTGTTGCCATGGTAACCATGGGGTTGGGTTGCCATGGAAACTATGGGGTTTAGTTGCCTTGGCAACCATTGGGTTGGGTTGCCATGGCAACCATGGGGTTGTGTTGCCATGGTAACCATGGCGTTTTGTTGCCATGGCAACTATGGGGTTCTGTTGCCATGGCAACCATGGGGTAGTGCTTCCATGGCAACCATGGGGATGTGTTGCCATGCTAACGATGGGGTTTGGTTGCTATGGTAACCATGCGGTTGTTTTTCCATGGTAACCATGGCGTTGGGTTGCCATGTAAACCATGGGGTTCTGTTGCCATGGTAACCATGGCGTTTAGTTGCCATGGCAACCACGGGGTTGGGTTGCTATGGTAACCATGCGGTTGTGTTGCCGTGGTAACCATGGGGTTGGGTTGCCATGGCAACCACGGGGTTTGGTTGCTATGGTAACCATGGGGTTGGGTTGCCATGGCAACCATGGGGTTGTGTTGCCATGGTAACCATGGCGTTTAGTTGCCATGGCAACCACGGGGTTTGGTTGCCATGGTAACCATGGGGTTGGGTTGCCATGGCAACCATGGGGTTGGGTTGCCATGGCAACCATGGGGTAGTGTTTCCATGGCAACCATGGGGTTGTGTTGCCATGGTAACTATGGGGTTGGGTTGCTATGGAAACTATGGGGTTTAGTTGCCTTGGCAACCATGGGGTTGGGTTGCCATGGCAACCATGGGGTTGTGTTGCCATGGTAACCATGGCGTTTTGTTGCCATGGCAACTATGGGGTTCTGTTGCCATGGCAACCATGGGGTAGTGCGTCCATGGCAACCATGGGGTTGGCTTGCCATGGCAACCACGGGGTTGTGTTCTCATGGGAACCATGGGGTTGTGTTGCCATGGTAACCATGGGGTTGGGTTGCCATGGCAACCACGGGGTTTGGTTGCTATGGTAACCATGGGGTTGGGTTGCCATGGCAACCATGGGTTGCGTTGCCATGGTAACCATGGCGTTTAGTTGCCATGGCAACCACGGGGTTTGGTTGCCATGGTAACCATGGGGTTGGGTTGCCATGGCAACCATGGGGTTGTGTTGCCATGGTAACCATGGCGTTTTGTTGCGATGGCAACTATGGGGTTCTGTTGCCATGGCAACCATGGGGTAGTGTTCCCATGGCAACCATGGGGTTGTGTTGCCATGGTAACTGTCGGGTTGGGTTGCTATGGAAACTATGGGGTTTAGTTGCCTTGGAAACCATGGGGTTGGGTTGCCATGGCAACCATGGGGTTGTGTTGCCATGGGAACCATGGGGTTGGGTTGCCATGGCATCCACGGGGTTGGGTTGCCATGGCAACCACGGGGTTTGGTTGCCATGGCAACCATGGGGTAGTGTTGCCATGGTAACGATGGGGTTGGCTTGCCATGGCAACCACGGGGTTGTGTTCTCATGGGAACCATGGGGTTGGGTTGCCATGGTAACCATGGGGTTAGGTTGCCATGGCAACCACGGGGTTTGGTTGCTATGGTAACCATGGGGTTGGGTTGCCATGGCAACCATGGGGTTGTGTTGCCATGGTAACCATGGCGTTTAGTTGCCATGGCAACCACGGGGTTCGGTTGCCATGGTAACCATGGGGTTGGATTGCCATGGCAACCATGGGGTTGTGTTGCCATGGTAACCATGGCGTTTTGTTGCGATGGCAACTATGGGGTTCTGTTGCCATGGCAACCATGGGGTAGTGTTTCCATGGCAAGCATGGGGTTGTGTTGCCATGGTAACTATGGGGTTGTGTTGCTATGGAAACTATGGGGTTTAGTTGCCTTGGCAACCATGGGGTTGGGTTGCCATGGCAACCATGGGGTTGTGTTGCCATGGTAACCATGGCGTTTAGTTGCCATGGCAACTATGGGGTTCTGTTGCCATGGTAACCATGGGGTTGGGTTGCCATGGCATCCACGGGGTTGGGTTGCCATGGCAACCACGGGGTTTGGTTTCCATGGCAACCATGGGGTTCTGTGTCCATGGTAACCATGGGGTTTTGTTGCCATGGTAACCATGGCGTTTTGTTGCCATGGCAACAATGGGGTTCTGTTGCCATGGCAACCATGGGGTAGTGTTTCCTTGGCAACCATGGGGTAGTGTTGCCATGGTAACGATGGGGTTGGCTTGCCATGGCAACCACGGGGTTGTGTTCTCATGGGAACCATGGGGTTGTGTTGCCATGGTAACCATGGGGTTGGGTTGCCATGGCAACCATGGGGTTGTGTTGCTATGGTTACTATGGGGTTGGGTTGCTATGGAAACTATGGGGTTTAGTTGCCTTGGCAACCATTGGGTTGGGTTGCCATGGCAACCATGGGGTTGTGTTGCCATGGTAACCATGGCGTTTTGTTGCCATGGCAACTATGGGGTTCTGTTGCCATGGCAACCATGGGGTAGTACTTCCATGGCAACCATGGGGATGTGTTGCCATGCTAACGATGGGGTTTGGTTGCTATGGTAACCATGCGGTTGTTTTGCCATGGTAACCATGGGTTTGTGTTGCCATGGCAACCACGGGGTTTGGTTGCTATGGTAACCATGGGGTTGGGTTGCCATGGCAACCATGGGGTTGTGTTGCCATGGTAACCATGGCGTTTAGTTGCCATGGCAACCACGGGGTTTGGTTGCCATGGTAACCATGGGGTTGGGTTGCCATGGCAACCATGGGGTTGTGTTGCCATGGTAACCATGGCGTTTTGTTGCGATGGCAACTATGGGGTTCTGTTGCCATGGCAACCATGGGGTAGTGTTCCCATGGCAACCATGGGGTTGTGTTGCCATGGTAACTATCGGGTTGGGTTGCTATGGAAACTATGGGGTTTAGTTGCCTTGGCAACCATGGGGTTGGGTTGCCATGGCAACCATGGGGTTGGGTTGCCATGGGAACCATGGTGTTGGGTTGCCATGGCATCCACGGGGTTGGGTTGCCATGGCAACCACTGGGTTTGGTTGCCATGGCAACCATGGGGTAGTGTTGCCATGGTAACGATGGGGTTGGCTTGCCATGGCAACCACGGGGTTTGGTTGCTATGGTAACCATGGGGTTGGGTTGCCATGGCAACCATGGGGTTGTGTTGCCATGGTAACCATGGCGTTTAGTTGCCATGGCAACCACGGGGTTCGGTTGCCATGGTAACCATGGGGTTGGATTGCCATGGCAACCATGGGGTTGTGTTGCCATGGTAACCGTGGCGTTTTGTTGCGATGGCAACTATGGGGTTCTGTTGCCATGGCAACCATGGGGTAGTGTTTCCATGGCAACCATGGGGTTGTGTTGCCATGGTAACTATGGGGTTGGGTTGCTATGGAAACTATGGGGTTTAGTTGCCTTGGCAACCATGGGGTTGGGTTGCCATGGCAACCATGGGGTTGTGTTGCCATGGTAACCATGGCGTTTAGTTGCCATGGCAACTATGGGGTTCTGTTGCCTAGGTAACCATGGGGTTGGGTTGCCATGGCAACCATGGGGTTGTGTTGACATGGGAACCATGGGGTTGTGTTGCCATGGCATCCACGGGGTTGCGTTGCCATGGCAACCACGGGGTTTGGTTGCCATGGCAACCATGGGGTTCTGTGTCCATGGTAACCATGGGGTTGTGTTGCCATGGTAACCATGGCGTTTTGTTGCCATGGCAACCATGGGGTTCTGTTTCCATGGCAACCATGGGGTAGTGTTTCCATGGCAACCATGGGGTTGTGTTGCCATGGTAACGATGGGGTTGGCTTGCCATGGCAACCACGGGGTTGTGTTCTCATGGGAACCATGGGGTTGTGTTGCCATGGTAACCATGGGGTTGTGTTGCCGTGGCAACCATGGGGTTGTGTTGCTATGGTTACTATGGGGTTGGGTTGCTATGGAAACTATGGGGTTTAGTTGCCTTGGCAACCATTGGGTTGGGTTGCCATGGCAACCATGGGGTTGTGTTGCCATGGTAACCATGGCGTTTTGTTGCCATGGCAACTATGGGGTTCTGTTGCCATGGCAACCATGGGGTAGTGCTTCCATGGCAACCATGGGGATGTGTTGCCATGCTAACGATGGGGTTTCGTTGCTATGGTAACCATGCGGTTGTTTTGCCATGGTAACCATGGGGTTGGGTTGCCATGGCAACCACGGGGTTTGGTTGCTATGGTAACCATGGGGTTGGGTTGCCATGGCAACCATGGGGTTGTGTTGCCATGGTAACCATGGCGTTTAGTTGCCATGGCAACCACGGGGTTTGGTTGCCATGGTAACCATGGGGTTGGGTTGCCATGGCAACCATGGGGTAGTGTTGCCATGGTAACGATGGGGTTGGCTTGCCATGGCAACCACGGGGTTGTGTTCTCATGGGAACCATGGGGTTGTGTTGCCATGGTAACCATGGGGTTGGGTTGCCATGGGAACCACGGGGTTGTGTTGCTATGGTTACTATGGGGTTGGGTTGCTATGGAAACTATGGGGTTTAGTTGCCTTGGCAACCATTGGGTTGGGTTGCCATGGCAACCATGGGGTTGTGTTGCCATGGTAACCATGGCGTTTTGTTGCGATGGCAACTATGGGGTTCTGTTGCCATGGCAACCATGGGGTAGTGTTCCCATGGCAACCATGGGGTTGTGTTGCCATGGTAACTATCGGGTTGGGTTGCTATGGAAACTATGGGGTTTAGTTGCCTTGGCAACCATGGGGTTGGGTTGCCATGGCAACCATGGGGTTGGGTTGCCATGGCAACCATGGTGTTCGGTTGCCATGGCATCCACGGGGTTGGGTTGCCATGGCAACCACGGGGTTTCGTTGCCATGGAAACCATGGGGTTCTGTGTCCATGGTAACCATGGGGTTGTGTTGCCATGGCAACCACGGGGTTTGGTTGCTATGGTAACCATGGGGTTGGGTTGCCATGGCAACCATGGGGTTGTGTTGCTATGGTAACTATGGGGTTGGGTTGCTATGGAAACTATGGGGTTTAGTTGCCTTGGCAACCATTGGGTTGGGTTGCCATGGCAACCATGGGGTTGTGTTGCCATGGTAACCATGGCGTTTTGTTGCCATGGCAACTATGGGGTTCTGTTGCCATGGCAACCATGGGGTAGTGCTTCCATGGCAACCATGGGGATGTGTTGCCATGGTAACGATGGGGTTTGGTTGCTATGGTAACCATGCTGTTGTTTTGCCATGGTAACCATGGGGTTGGGTTGCCATGGCAACCACGGGGTTTGGTTGCTATGGTAACCATGGGGTTGGGTTGCCATGGCAACCATGGGGTTGTGTTGCCATGGTAACCATGGCGCTTAGTTGCCATGGCAACCACGGGGTTTGGTTGCCATGGTAACCATGGGGTTGGGTTGCCATGGCAACCATGGGGTTGTGTTGCCATGGTAACCATGGCGTTTTGTTGCGATGGCAACTATGGGGTTCTGTTGCCATGGCAACCATGGGGTAGTGTTTCCATGGCAACCATGGGGTTGTGTTGCCATGGTAACTATGGGGTTGGGTTGCTATGGGGTTTAGTTGCCTTGGCAACCATGGGGTTGGGTTGCCATGGCAACCACGGGGTTGTGTTGCCATGGTAACCATGGCGTTTTGTTGCCATGGCAAGTATGGGGTTCTGTTGCCATGGCAACCATGGGGTAGTGCTTCCATGGCAACCATGGGGATGTGTTGCCATGGTAACGATGGGGTTGGGTTGCTATGGTAACCATGCGGTTGTGTTGCCATGGTAACCATGGGGTTGGGTTGCCATGGCAACCACGGGGTTTGGTTGCCATGGAACCATGGGGTAGTGTTTCCATGGCAACCACGGGGTTTGGTTGCCATGGTAACCATGGGGTTGGGTTGCCATGACAACCATGGGGTTGGGTTGCCATGGCAACCATGGGGTTGTGTTGCCATGGTAACCATAGGGTTGGGTTGCCATGGCAACCATGGGGTAGTGCTTCCATGGCAACCATGGGGATGTGTTGCCATGGTAACGATGGGGTTGGCTTGCTATGATAACCATGGGGTTGTGTTGCCATGGTAACCATGGCGTTTAGTTGCCATGGCAACTATGGGGTTCTGTTGCCATGGTAACCATGGGGTTGGGTTGCCATGGCAACCACGGGGTTTGGTTGCCATGGTAACCATGGGGTTGGGTTGCCATGGCAACCATGGGGTTGGGTTGCCATGGCAACCATGGGGTTGTGTTGCCATGGTAACCATGGGGTTGGGTTCCCATGGGAACCATGGGCTTGGGTTACCATGGCAACCATGGGGTTGGGTTTCCATGGCAATCATGGGGTTGTGTTGCCATGGTAACCATGGCGTTTAGTTGCCATGGCAACCACGGGGATTGGTTGCCATGGTAACCATGGGGTTGGGTTGCCATGGCAACCATGGGGTTGGGTTGCCATGGCAACCATGGGGTTGGGTTCCCATGGTAACCATGAGGTTGGGTTGCCATGGCAACCATGGGGTTGTGTTGCCATGGTAACCATGGCGTTTAGTTGCCATGGCAACTATGGGGTTCTGTTGCCATGGTAACCATGGGGTTGGGTTTCCATGGCAACCATGGGGTTGTGTTGCCATGGGAACCATGGGGTTGGGTTGCCATGGCATCCACGGGGTTGGGTTGCCATGGCAACCACGGGGTTTGTTTGCCATGGCAACCATGGGGTTCTGTGTCCATGGTAACCATGGGGTTGTGTTGCCATGGTAAACATGGCGTTTTGTTGCCATGGCAACTATGGGGTTCTGTTGCCATGGCAACCATGGGGTAGTGTTTCCATGGCAACCACGGGGTTTGGTTGCCTTGGTAACCATGGGGTTGTGTTGCCATGGCAACCATGGGGTTGTGTTGCCATGGTAACCATGGCGTTTAGTTGCCATGGCAACTATGGGGTTCTGTTGCCATGGTAACCATGGGGTTGGGTTGCCATGGCAACCATGGGGTTGTGTTGCCATGGGAACCATGGGGTTGGGTTGCCATGGCATCCACGGGGTTGGGTTGCCATGGCAACCACGGGGTTTGGTTGCCATGGCAACCATGGGGTTGTGTTGCCATGGTAACCATGGCGTTTAGTTGCCATGGCAACTATGGGTTTCTGTTGCCATGGTAACCATGGGGTTGGGTTGCCATGGCAACCATGGGGTTGTGTTGCCATGGGAACCATGGGGTTGGGTTGCCATGGCAACCATGGGGTTGGGTTGCCATGGCAAACATGGGGTTGTGTTGCCATGGTAACCATGGCGTTTAGTTGCCATGGCAACCACGGGGTTTGGTTGCCATGGTAACCATGGGGTTGGGTTGCCATGGCAACCATGGGGTTGTGTTGCCATGGCAACCATGGGGTTGGGTTGCCATGGCATCCACGGGGTTGGGTTGCCATGGCAACCACGGGGTTTGGTTGCCATGGTAACCATGGGGTTGGGTTGCCATGGCAGCCATGGGGTTGGGTTGCCATGGCAACCATGGGGTTGGGTTCCAATGGTAACCATGGGGTTGGGTTGCCATGGCAACCATGGGGTTGTGTTGCCATGATAACCATGGCGTTTAGTTGCCATGGCAACTATGGGGTTCTGTTGCCATGGTAACCATGGGGTTGGGTTGCCATGGCAACCATGGGGTTGTGTTGCCATGGGAACCATGGGGTTGGGTTGCCATGGCATCCACGGGGTGTATTGCCATGGCAACCACGGGGTTTGGTTGCCATGGCAACCATGGGGTTCTGTGTCCATGGTAACCATGGGGTTGTGTTGCCATGGTAACCATGGCGTTTTGTTGCCATGGCAACTATGGGGTTCTGTTGCCATGGCAACCATGGGGTAGTGTTTCCATGGCGACCACGGGGTTTCGTTGCCATGGTAACCATGGGGTTGGGTTGCCATGGCAACCATGGGGTTGTGTTGCCATGGTAACCATGGGGTTGGGTTGCCATGGCAACCATGGTGTTGTGTTGCCATGGTAACCATGGGGTTGGGTTGCCATGGCAACCATGGGGTTGTGTTGCCATGGGAACCATGGGGATGGGTTGCCATGGCATCCACGGGGTTGTGTTGCCATGGTAACCATGGGGTTGGGTTGCCATGGCAACCATGGTGTTGTGTTGCCATGGTAACCATGGGGTTGTGTTGCCATGGCAACCACGGGGTTTGGTTGCCATGGTAACCATGGGGTTGGGTTGCCATGGCAACCATGGGGATGGGTTGCCATGGCAACCATGGGGTTGGGTTGCCATGGCAACCATGGGGTTGTGTTGCCATGGTAACCATGGCGTTTAGTTGCCATGGCAACCACGGGGTTTGGTTGCCATGGTAACCATGGGGTTGGGTTGCCATGGCATCCACGGGGTTGGGTTGCCATGGCAACCATGGGGTTGGGTTGCCATGGCAACAATGGGGTTTTGTTGCCATGGCAACCATGGGGTTGTGTTGCCATGGGAACCATGGCGTTGGTTTGCCATGGCAACCATGGGGTTGTGTTGCCATGGGAACCATGGGGTTGGGTTGCCATGGCATCCACGGGGTTGGGTTGCCATGGCAACCACGGGGTTCTGTGTCCATGGTAACCATGGGGTTGTGTTGCCATGGTAACCATGGCGTTTTGTTGCCATGGCAACTATGGGGTTCTGTTGCCATGGCAACCATGGGGTAGTGTTTGCATGGCAACCATGGGGTTGGCTTGCCATGGAAACCACGGGGCTGTGTTCGCATGGGAACCATGAGGTTGTGTTGCCATGGTAACCATGGGGTTGGGTTGCCATGGCAACCACGGGGTTTGGTTGCTATGGTAACCATGGGGTTGGGTTGCCATGGCAACCATGGGTTGCGTTGCCATGGTAACCATGGCGTTTAGTTGCCATGGCAAACACGGGGTTTGGTTGCCATGGTAACCATGGGGTTGGGTTGCCATGGCAACCATGGGGTTGTGTTGCCATTGTAACCATGGCGTTTTGTTGCGATGGCAACTATGGGGTTCTGTTGCCATGGCAACCATGGGGTAGTGTTTCCATGGCAACCATGGGGTTGTGTTGCCATGGTAACTATGGGGTTGGGTTGCTATGGAAACTATGGGGTTTAGTTGCCTTGGCAACCATGGGGTTGGGTTGCCATGGCAACCATGGGGTTGTGTTGCCATGGTAACCATGGCGTTTTGTTGCCATGGCAACTATGGGGTTCTGTTGCCATGGCAACCATGGGGTAGTGCTTCCATGGCAACCATGGGGATGTGTTGCCATGGTAACGATGGGGTTGGGTTGCCATGGCAACCATGGGGTTGTGTTGCCATGGTAACCATGGGGTTGGGTTGCCATGGAAAACTAGGGTAGTGCTTCCATGGCAACTATGGGGATGTGTTGCCTTGGTAACGATGGGGTTGGCTTGCTATGATAACCATGGGTTTGTGTTGCCATGGTAACCATGGCGTTTTGTTGCCATGGCAACTATGGGGTTCTGTTGCCATGGCAACCATGGGGTAGTGTTTCCATGGCAACCACGGGGTTTGGTTGCCATGGTAACCATGGGGTTGGGTTGCCATGGCAACCATGGGGTTGGGTTGCAATGGCAACCATGGGGTTGTGTTGCCATGGTAACCATGGGGTTGGGTTGCCATGGCAATCATGGTGTTGTGTTGCCATGGTAAACAAGCGTTTAGTTGCCATGGCAACTATGGGGTTCTGTTGCCATGGTAACCATGGGGTTGGGTTGCCATGGCAACCATGGGGTTGTGTTTCAATGGGAAACATGGGGTTGGGTTGCCATGGCATCCACGGGTTTGGGTTGCCATGGCAACCATGGGGTTGTGTTGCCATGGCAACCATGGGGTTGTGTTGCCATGGTAACCATGGCGTTTAGTTGCCATGGCAACTATGGGGTTGTGTTGCCATGGTAACCATGGGGTAGTGTTTCCATGGCAACCATGGGGTTGTGTTGCCATGGGAACCTTGGGGTTGGGTTGCCATGGCATCCACGGGGTTGGGTTGCCATGGCAACCACGGGGTTTGTTTGCCATGGCAACCATGGGGTTCTGTGTCCATGGTAACCATGGGGTTGTGTTGCCATGGTAACCATGGCGTTTTGTTGCCATGGCAACTATGGGGTTCTGTTGCCATGGCAACCATGGGGTAGTGTTTCCATGGCAACCGTGGGGTAGTGTTGCCATGGTAACGATGGGGTGGCTTGCCATGGCAACCACGGGGTTGTGTTCTCATGGGAACCATGGGGTTGTGTTGCCATGGCAACCATGGGGTTCAGATGCCATGGTAACAATGCATTTGGGTTGCCATGGCAACCATGGGGTTCTGTTGCCATGGTAACCATGGCGTTTAGTTGCCATGGCAACTATGGGGTTCTGTTGCCATGGTAACCATGGGGTTGGGTTGCCATGGCAACCTTGGTGTTGTGTTGCCATGGGAACCATGGGGTTGGGTTGCCATGGCATCCACGGGGTTGGGTTGCCATGGCAACCACGGGCTTGTGTTGCCATGGCAACCATGGGGTTCTGTGTCCATGGTAACCATGGGGTTGTGTTGCCATGGTAACCATGGCGTTTTGTTGCCATGGCAACTATGGTGTTCTGTTGCCATGGCAACCATGGGGTAGTGTTTCCATGGCAACCACGGGGTTTGGTTGCCATGGTAACCATGGGGTTGGGTTGCCATGGCAACCACGGGGTTTGGTTGCTATGGTAACCATGGAATTGGGTTGCCATGGCAACCATGGGGTTGTGTTGCCATGGTAACCATGGCGTTTAGTTGCCAAGGCAACCACGGGGTTTGGTTGCCATGGTAACCATGGGGTTGGGTTGCCATGGCAACCATGGGGTTGGGTTGGCATGGCAACCATGGGGTTGTGTTGCCATGGGAACCATGGGGTTGTGTTGCCATGGTAACCATGGGGTTGGGTTGCCATGGGAACCATGGGGTTGGGTTGCCATGGGAACCATGGGGTTGGGTTGCCATGGCAACCATGGGGTTGTGTTGCCATGGCAACCATGGGGTTGTGTTGCCATGGGAACCATGGGGTTGTGTTGCCATGGTAACCATGGGGTTGGGTTGCCATGGTAACCATGGGGTTGGGTTGCCATGGTAACCATGGGGTTGGGTTGCCATGGCAACCATGGTGTTGGGTTCCCATGGTAAACATGGGGTTGGGTTGCCATGGCAACCATGGGGTTGTGTTGCCATGGTAACCATGGCGTTTAGTTGCCATGGCAACTATGGGGTTCTGTTGCCATGGTAACCATGGGGTTGGGTTGCCATGGCAACCATGGGGTTGTGTTGCCATGGTAACCATGGCGTTTTGTTGCCATGGCAACTATGGGGTTCTGTTGCCATGGCAACCATGGGGTAGTGTTTGCATGGCAACCATGGGGTTGGCTTGCCATGGAAACCACGGGGCTGTGTTCGCATGGGAACCATGAGGTTGTGTTGCCATGGTAACCATGGGGTTGGGTTGCCATGGCAACCACGGGGTTTGGTTGCTATGGTAACCATGGGGTTGGGTTGCCATGGCAACCATGGGTTGCGTTGCCATGGTAACCATGGCGTTTAGTTGCCATGGCAAACACGGGGTTTGGTTGCCATGGTAACCATGGGGTTGGGTTGCCATGGCAACCATGGGGTTGTGTTGCCATTGTAACCATGGCGTTTTGTTGCGATGGCAACTATGGGGTTCTGTTGCCATGGCAACCATGGGGTAGTGTTTCCATGGCAACCATGGGGTTGTGTTGCCATGGTAACTATGGGGTTGGGTTGCTATGGAAACTATGGGGTTTAGTTGCCTTGGCAACCATGGGGTTGGGTTGCCATGGCAACCATGGGGTTGTGTTGCCATGGTAACCATGGCGTTTTGTTGCCATGGCAACTATGGGG